>NW_022589708.1:44475861-44812790 GCF_004348235.1 Phoca vitulina
TTTAAAGATTTTATTTATTTATTTGACAGAGAGAGGCACAGTGAGAGAGGGAACACAAGCAGGGGGAGTGAGAGAGGGAGAAGCAGGCTTCCCGCCGAGCAGGGAGCCCGATGTGGGGCTTGATCCCAGGACCCTGGGATCATGACCTGAGCTGAAGGCAGACGCTTAACGACTGAGCCACCCAGGCGCCCCAAAAAAGTTTTTAAATGATTATATTAACTAGCACCTTTAGTCTTCTAAATGATCTATTTGGAAATTTGAATTTGTTCATGTAAGTAATCTTTTAAGAGAAAAAAATCATTTTTATAAAATTTTTCTTTAACTATTTATCCTTTAAAAGAATATAGGATTAAGGCTTGAATGACTAAAGAATAACACTAAGTAAAAGTCCTGTGCTTGTTAGTTTTAAAAAGTTTGCAGACTAGTAATTTATGTAAGGGGCACAGTTCTAGAAATAATGAATAGAACTATTCACTTCATATTGTATTTTCTCTACTACTTATAACAACCCTGTTAAATAAGATATTATTAGACCTACTTTACATAAAGATGAAGATAAACAGAACTGGAGTAACTTGAACAAGTTTCCATGGTTCCAAAATTGGTGCTCCTTCCACTTACCACAAAGAGAAATGAATTTATAACCCCCACTCCTTCACAATAAAACCTCAGCCTGAAAAGCAAACAATACTATCTGGCACATTGCTTAATGAATTCTACCTCTCAGAGGTGGTCCTGTAACAGGTTTGTGTTTATTGCTGTTAAGAAGTACATTCAGTGCTGCTTCTAAGTTGTTGCCATGATCCATAAGAGCTTGCCTCGATGCTTCTTTACTGAAGCCCATTTCTGTTATGTGTTTCAGAGCCTTCTCATCAACCTGTAAGAAATTAAGAGCAAAGCTGTGCTGATGGCCATAAATAAGCAAGGTATAAGTTTTCAACTATACACTGTTTTTTAACTAAAATTTACATCTCCTGCTTATGGAAAAAATGTCATACTAATACAGCATTCACTTGCTGCTTTTTCATACCAACAGTCAAGAAAAAATCTGTATGATATGTGGGGTTGTACCTCTGGTACTCTCTGACTTCACAACTATCATTACAAATGCAAGAAAGAAAGAAAGGAAGAAAGGAAGAAAGAAAGAAAAAAGAAAGAAAGAAAGAAAAAGAAAGAAAGAAAAAAAATGGTGTCAGAATAAAGCTTCTGAAAATTATACAGTGAAAACTACATAATGAAAATTTTTCTTGGTTGATACTTCTATATCCTCAAAAGTCAATGTATTAATATAGGACTTCTCCAAAATTGCAAACTATAAAATGAAGTTAACAAAATGGTACTATCTCAGTAGCTTTATTTTTTTTTTAACTCCGTTTCAGTATTCTTTCTATATTCATTAGCAACACTATCTATGGTGCTTTGACAGCCTGTACCTCAAACAGGAAAATCTACTTCATAAATGCCAGAACCCAAAATCTCCTTGAAAAATCTAGAGCTGAGTAGAATTCAAGAACTTTTTAAGTAATACAAACATATCCCATAAAGAAACTTCTTGAACCACTGCCAGCTGAGGAATATATAACTAACGTATACATCTAAGAGTTAAGATTGATAGGCTTTAAGATAACATATACATCACATACATGTTGCAGAGAGCCACTCTGATACCTTTGTAGACAATGATAAAAGCATAGTACTTTTCTCCAAACCATGACTGCATCCTTCAAACACAAAATCCTTTCTAAACACAGTAGCTATTATCAATAGATCAGAGTTGACAAGTGAGAGAAAATCTAGATCCTTACTATGCATATGCTAAAGTAAACATAAAAAGGACTGGACATCAAAACTAAAATGCATCTTTCCTATTCAAAAACTTATCTGAATGTAAAAAAAAATTATCAAACTTTCTAAAACTTTTCTCTCCCCCAATTATCTCTCAAATAAATACCTAATTAAGAATATTATTCCATACATAGAACTTGATCAAAAATATTTTTAATAATCAATTAATACCTGATCTTGGTATAATTTATTCTACCTTCCTTGAGGATCTGATTTTCAGTTAACCATACTCCCAATCAAGGAAATGGCAGGGCCCTGCTCTCTCTGAGAGCTGTAGGGGAGCGCCTCTTCTAACTTCTGTTGTTTGCTGGCAACCTTGGCATTTCTTGGCTTGTAGATGTACCATTCTAGTTACATGGCCATCTTCTTGCTGTGTATCTTCAGGTTACCTGCCCTGTTTATATCAGTCTCTCAGTCTACATTTCCCCTCTTTATAAGAAGAACAGTCATATTGAACTAGAGTCCACCTTCTTTTTTTACTTGATACCTCTGTAAAGACCCTCTTTCCAAATATAGTCACATTTTAAGGTACTGGTGGTTAGGACTTCAACACATCTGGGGAGGTACAATTCAACCCATAATACCAACTATTATCAAAAATTATTTTAAGAACCTATTGCCTGACATTCCAATCAAATCTTCCTTAAATTATTGAAAATAAGGAATTGAAAACTGTCCAACCTGCAAAAGAATTTGGTAGTCATTAGAATAATTGATGTACATTCAAATTTATACTGGTATTACAAATTGTCCTTTTGATGATCTCCTTCATTTTGAATAATAGCTTTGCTGGATATATGGTTCTTGGTTAACAGGTTTTTTTTTTTTTTTTTTTTCCTTTCAGTACTTTCAAGATATCACCCCACTGATTTCTTGCTTTCATAGGTTCTGATCAGATATTGTTCATATATCTTTCAGGATCCCTTGAATTTGATGAGTTGCTCCTCTCTTGAAGCTTTCAAGATTTCTCTGTCTTTAGCTTTCAACAACTTGATTATAATGTGTCTTGGTGTGTCTCTCTCCTTAAGTTTATCCTATTGGAGTTCGCTGAACTTCTTGGATTTGTAGATTCAAAATTTCATCTAATTGGGGAATTTGTGGCCACTGTTTCTTCAAATAGTTTTTCTGTTCCTCTGTCTCTTCTCCTTTTGGGATTCCCATACATAATGTGTATGCTGGTACATTTGATGGTACCCCCATAAGTCCCTTATCCTCTATTTTTCTTCACTCTTCTCTCTGCATCTTAGACCTGATAATTTCAATGCCCTATATTAAAGTTCACTGATTCTTTCCCTTGCCTGTTCCAGTCTGATATTGAATCTGCTAATTAAATTTTTTTATTTCAGCTACTGTACTTTTCTGCTTCAGAAATCCTATTTGGTTTCTTTTTAATAATTTCTCTCTCTTTTTTTTTCTCATTATGTTCAGTCAGCCAATATATAGTGCATCATTAGTTTTTGATGTAGCATTCAATGATTCATTAGTTGAGTATAACAACCAGTGCTCATATTCCCTATTTGTTCATATATTGTTTTCTTAATTTCTTTTAGTTCTTTGTCAATGGTTCCCTTCAGACCTTTGAGCATATTTAAGATAGTTTATTTAAAGTCTTTGTTTAGTAAGTCTAATGTCTGGGCTTCTTTAGGGATGATTTCTGTCAATTTCTTTTTTTCCTATGATGGGTCATACTTTGCTGTTTTTTGATATGCTTTGTAATTTTTTGTTGTTGTTGGGAACTGGACATTTTGAATACTATAATGGCAATAATTTTGAAAATCAGATTCTCCCTCCTCCTCAGAGACTGCTGTTGTTACTAGACGAAAGCTGCTATTGTAAGTTTATTTAGTGACTTTTCCAAACTTTCTTTGCAAGGATTATATTTCTTGTGGTATATGATCACTAAAGTCTCTGTTCCATTACCCCATGGTCAGCCAGTAACCAGCCTCTTTCTTCATCACTCATTATTCTGGATGCTCCAATGTCTCACTACCAGGCTCCAGAGTTCTAAAATAGTTGTTTCAAAGAGTAGTTGTCAGCTCAACAGTTGTTTGGGTGGCGAGGCCAATTCCTGGAGCTCTCTACTCCACCATCTTTGTGATGTCACTCCCTTCATTGTTTAATCCTTGTCACAACCCCAAACTGCTGGTCTCTGATGTTCTACAGCAAGACATTCCCTAAGAAGTATTCTCAATTTACTAAAGTTTGAAGGCTTCCTTAGTTAGGGACCATATTTTTTCAGCTCACTATATCTACTCTAACCTGAAAACTGACTTTTCTAAAAGAATGAAATGGTTGTTATGTTCAAGGGAGAGACAGCCAGGCCCACAGTTAATAAACCCATTCTCCTTGGCCAATGACTGATTTAGAAGTGGACATGTGACCTAGCTCTAGTCAATAAGACATAAATGGAACTTTCTGGAGACTTCAGAAAATATTTTCTTATCTGATAAAATAGATCTACACCCTTTCCTTCCTGCCTTTGAACTTTTTGTGTGAAGATTCAACACACAGAGAATCCTGTAACCCTAAGAAGAAAGCCAAAAAAATCACAGAGATACCCACCAGAGCTCCAACATTGTTATACTGCTGAATTTATCAACCTTTGTAACCATCTACTTCTGAATTTCTAGTTATATGAAATAATAAATTTCTATTATTTAAGCCAGTCTTAGTATTCTGAACCCCACAGATAAAATCATATCAAGTCATTCAACTTCTAAAGGCAGAGGAAAATGAATTCTTGTCAGTTCCCTTATAGCTGAGGACACTGCAGCATACCAGAAATAACTTTGACTCCTACCATTTATCTTAAAAATCCAGGTATATTCAGCAAATGAGGCCATAATATACATGTACTTGTTCTAATATATTTTTCCCAAAGAGTGAAGCAAAACAAAACAAAATCACTTCAGACAAAATTTGAGAAAGATGAGGGGAAGGGAAGGGAAGGGAAGGGATGTCCCTGATGCATCATCTTACAGAATATAACCTCTATTAAATGTCCTCTATTTAATTTAATGGCTTTTTATCTATCCATTCCAAAAGACGTTATTTGGACATTAGAAATTTAAGTAAAATGGAAGCTTTAAGTAAATCATCTTTCAAATAATCCAAACTTTCCATAAATTAACTATAATCCTTAATGAAGGCCTTCTTAGAATTGTGAAGTCTATCCACAATACAATGAACAAAGCCAGTGGTAGTTACGAGAAAGAACACAAAAATCATCAAGGTAAGGAAGAACACATTAATTTTGTGGTTGATTCTTTAGCCTTACCAGTTCTCTATAGACACCTTCATGTTTCCCCTCAGATTTGGTTGACTTTTCTTTCTGTAAAATTTCTCTATTTCGGTTACCAGCAGCACTCATGTTGAGATTACTTCTAGCACCACCACCACCTCCTCCAAATGTCTTGGTCTTTTGATAAGAGAAAAACAAAAGAGATATAAATAAATAACATTTAAAAATAGCTCTAAAGACTAATCTACAACTATTTAACACCTAGTAAAACTGAAGCATCTAAAAGCTTCTTGATTATGTTTTACATGAAAAAAATGAAATGTTAATTAATTCTTTTTAAACAAATATCTACTGGCCATAATCTCTTCTTTCTACAAGTCCAGGTGAAGCAATAAAAAAATTACATTAATTGAAATCTTTAAGTCTTCTAGGCAAGTCATCAGAATAAACCTAAGTAGACAACAATATAGAAGAAAATAAAATAGTACCAGCATCATGGAGATTAGGTGTTAAAATAATTCTAGGGTACAATACTTAAGTGATATCATGAGACCTGGGTTATATAGCAAGTCTATATTTATCAAGGCATTAAACATGTCTAGGAATCGGTTACATTAGGTCTGTGATCCAGTCATATGATTGCATAATCTTTTTCTTTAAGATTTTATTTATTTGAGATGGAGAGAGAGTGCATGTGCATGAGTGGGGGGAGGGGCGGAGGGACAAGTAGACTCCCCGCTGAGCGGGGAGCCCAAAGTGTGGCTCAATCCCAGGATACTGAGATCATGACCTGAGCCAAAGTCAGATGCTTAACCAACCAAACTCCCCAGGTGGCCCTGACTGTATGATCTTAAAAAGTAAACAAATAATATGAATTTTAACACTGTATTAAAACTTTCATTACTAATTTATTATTTACATTAACTATATAACATGCCATCTTACCAACTATGTATAAAAACTTTAAAGTCCATTATTTCTTATTTTGCCTGACTTATTTGAATAATTATGTTTAATCACATTTGAAAATCTGATCTGATCTCATTTTTATCAAAACTACTGTGAAAAGACTAGAATGTAAAGAACATTAGTTTGGAAAGATACAAAATCATGACTGAAAAGCAACCCACTGCTGTTACTTGTACAATATCAAATTAAACATTTGGTTACACAATATCTTTATAGTTCTAATAGATCTAATAAAAGAGGAAGAAGTGAACATTTGCTTTTTATTAGTGATAATAATAGTTTTATGCATATTTTAAAATTATGACAGTAAGAAAACATCCTAGATACAAATTTACGTAACATTGGGAAATTATTTTGAATCAGATGAAAATATAAAGAAACAAACTGAGAAATAGAAAAATGATATGAGATAAGCATTAACCAGACAACATATTAAATATTGATTAGGCAGTTGATGCACCACAGTATTTAAATTTTATTTAAACTGAAATTAAAACCACATCTTCAAAGACCAAAGGTGTATAACTAGATTCATTCTAGTTATATTTTTGTTTTATGCAATAGATTTGGAATGTCTTGACAGTCATCACTTATAAAACCATAATGAAAAAGATGTGAGCTTATATTATTGTGATATAAAGTTTATTAGTCTGGGAGACAGTGCAGTATAGTTAAGAACACAGGCTTTGGAACTTGAGGAGACTGGGACTAAATCTTAGCTCAGCCCCTTCCTAGCTCCTGCCTTCAGCAAGTTACTTCCACCTCCTACAAGACAGGTTTCTCATTCTTAAAACAGGGATGAGAAAAACCTACCTAATTGGGACATTGTAAGAATTAAATGACATCAACAACACAAAGTGATCAATTTAGTAACTGGCACATGGTAAACACTCACAATCCATGGCAACATTAACTGTTTTGCTTAATGTATTAAAACACAGTTACCTGAGAACTCCGGACACTGACGTGTTCCAAATTAAATATATTTCTGGAATTTAAATTCCATAACTCCAAAAGTACTTTTTCTTTGGGTACTACTGAAACAGTCCCATCTTCTGGATGCTTTTCTTTATTATTTTATTTCCATTTTTATGGATTAAATAATAGGATAAATTTTCAGAATTGGTTTTCACTGTTTTATAACAGTTGCCACTCACTAAACATATAAATATCTAGAAACAAAACAACTTAAACATTACCCATAAGGTAAATGGTATTGTCCTTTAAGAGTGACACCATCTTGTCCATACTGTACAATTTAGGAATCCGTGAAATCATCATGACCATGAAACTCAAGTGGGCCCTTAATGCTCCCTAGCAATCTTACTATATTCCCCTAGCCCATCCACCCTCCCAGTCTTCTAGACCACTACTTTACATAGTCCCCTTGCTCCTCAAACCTCCAACATCTTCTCCATTGTAACTATTGACCTTGCTTACTTCCTCACTGAAAAAACTGAAATAATCATTACAGAACTTGCATAGATTTTCACCACATCAACCCACCCACTGATATCTGCATACTCACTTTCTCTTAGCACTGTATATTTTATCTTACTACCATCCACATGAATGTCTAGAGGAATCTAGAGGAAATGAATTCCCCAACTCTACATTGTTTCTCAGACATCTTACATGATCTTTCAACAGCTTCTGACAAGTTCAATACCCCTTCCTCCATGATGCAATTTCTGCATTCTTTTGTTCTGATCCTATCTTCCTGGTTGTACCTTGGCTGGTTCAACCTCTTTCATACAACCTCTAGTGCTACAGGGTTCATTTGTTACCCCTTTTCTCTTCACTTCAGCACTCATTTGGTGATCTCATTTGGCCTCATGATTTTCAAAAGGCATCCATATATGTCTACAACTTCCAAATGCAGATCTGTTCCAAACCTCACTTTTTCAATTATACTCTTCTGTCTCACTGCCTATGAAGCCACGTGGATGACTAACAGGCACACTTCAACATTAACATGTTCAAAACAGAATACCAAATCTTTATCCTCAAACCCATTCCACCATAGTCTTCTCCAATTCAAAGTAAGCAACTCTAACCTGCCAACTTCTTAGGGCAAAACCTTGGAATCATTCATGACACCTCTTCTCATGCTCAATATCTCAGAAATCGTGATAGCTCTACTTTTAAAATTCCAGAATCTGACCACTTGGCACCACCTATACAGCTGCCATCATCATCCTGGCTACCATTATTTTTCCCTCCCTGGATTACTTTGATAATTTCCTAACTCGTCTGATTCAATTTTCTTCTCTAAAATGTACTCTGAACCTAACAGCCAGAATTAGCTTTTTAAAGTTGATGTTATTGCTGTGCTGAAACCCTCTAAAGGCTCTCATTTCTCTCTGAATAAGTTAGTGTTTTTAACATGACTTACGGAGACCTACATAAGCTGACCTCCATTATCACTCTTGACTTTATATTCTACTTCCTGTCCCTTTGTTCTCTCTGCTTCCACTGGCTACCTTCCTATTCCTTGAACATATACTCCTGCTTTAGAACATTTGCAAAGGCTTTTTCTTCTCATGTAACCATATAGCTAATTCTCTTACCTCCTTCAAGTCTTGGCTCAAATCTCATCATCCTGAGACCTAATCAAATTACTGTATTTAAAACTGAAATCTGCAACTTACTTAGCATGTTTATATTAGTGTCCTTACTAGAATGTAAACTACACAAAAATTTAAAAGAATTTTCAATTTCTGACCATTCTATTTTAGTGCACCCCACCCCCAACTGGCACTCCCAACTCCCCAACCTACTCTATTTTTTTTTCTTCCTATAGCGCTTAACCAACATCTAAACTACCATATAACTTACTTTACTCAGTGCGCTAATAGTCTCTCTCCTTTACTAAAATATAAGCTTGATATGGGCAGGGATCTTTTGCCTATTTTGTTCATTGATTTAACCTAAGCATTTAAAACACACCCTAGGGGGCACTGGGGTGGCTCAGTTGGTTAGGTGTCCAACTCTTGATTTCAGCTCAGGTCATGATCTCAGGGTCATGAGATTGAGCCCTGTGTCGGGTTGGGCATGGAGCTTGCTTAAGATTCTCTCTCTCTCCTTCTCCCTTTGCCCCTCCCACTCCTCCACGCTTGCTTTCTCTCTCTCTCTCTCTCAAAAATAAAAAATAAAACCCTTCCTAGTATATAGATTTTCAAAAAATATTTGCTGATTAAGAAATAAAGGAAAAAATAAATGAAAATCATGGCTTGATCATGTGCAGTAGATTCCACCAAATCCATGTGTTTAAATGGATGATCATAAAACATCTTTTCAGAACAATTACAGTGTTATTCAGACATTTAAATATAAATCTGTGTGTGTGTGTCTACTTACCTATATAGAAAGATATAGGGACAATCTACTATAATGCACATACGTTTAGTCCTAGATTTGCCACTGAATAACACTAAGCAAGTTCAGTTAGTTTTGAGCCATCAGTTCTCTTATATATATATTGAGAAGTTTTAAGTTTCTTCAGAAAACTAGGATTCTTGCGGCGCCTGGGTGGCTCAGTCATTAGCGTCTGCCTTTGGCTCAGGTCATGATCCTGGGGTCCTGGGGTTGAGCCCCACATTGGGCTCCCTGCTCGGCGGGAAGCTTGCTTCTCCCTCTCCCACTCCCCCTGCTTGTATTCCCTCTCTTGCTGTCTCTCTCTGTCAAATAAATAAATCTTAAAAAAAAAAAGAAAAGAAAACTAGGATTCTTTACTTATCAAATATTTATGGAAAATATAATGGGATCAATTATGACTTTAAAAAAATGAAGCATATTACAGTATAACTATATTCCAGTAAAGAGTTATAACCACATCAAACAAAATTCTGGGAGGAAAGTTTGTGTGAGAAAAATGTGTATCAAAAGAACAACTTTCCTATAATCATTAAGGAATTGATATATACCCAATTTACTCTTTTTAAACTCCATAATTTTAATAGCTTTTTGGGAAAGTAGAAATATATTTAATGTGAACTATGCAAAATGCATTAATTTCAGAAGCATTAAAAGTGATTTTTTTTAAATGTATCTTAGCACATAGGAAATACTAAAGAATAGCAATAGTCACATTTATTGAATGCTTTTAGTGAAGGAAAATCTGATCTGTGCCATGCAGGATTCTAAATGTTTTAAAGATTATCGATTTAATTCTCCAGCAACCATATGAAGTGGGTACCATTATTATCCCCTTTTCATAGATGAAGAAAAGTAAGGCACAAAAAATTAAGTAACCTATCCAAGGTTGTCAGCAGTATATGCTTCCGGGCTGTCTGGTTCCAGAGCTTGTGCTCTTGGACCCTACAAGCGACGGATGATAGAAAGACATTGCAGGAAGAACAATTAAAATTCAGTAAGTCTCTTATACTTCAAATTTAAATAGGAAAGCAGTGTTAGCAAACTTCTAATGAATAAAGGAAAGTATTTCAATCTCACTGATTAAGAAAAGTCTGTCTAAGCAACAAATTCATGAACAAAAATTTCTTATCAAAGTCTAAAATCAATTAAATAACTATAGAAAACACCTATTTCAAATAAGAAAGTTAAAATAATTAAAAGAAAACCATTTGGCTGTTAGAACATGATGGATTGTGTGTGTGTATATATAAATACATATGATCCAAAGAAAAAAATGATTTTTTACTAAGTAGACTGAAGAATGAAAACTAACAAAAATATTAATCCTTGAACCACTGATTTATCCTCTGATCTTTACCTGCATTCCTCAGAAGTGGCCTTTAGCCCAACTAACATAACTAACTCTGCTATAATGCAAAGTGTTGTGTTCAGTTGTTACACTATTAAGAAGAAAAGGAAGAGGGAGAAAAGGGTAGTCTGTTAGCAAGAACTGTCAAGGAGAGGGCGTGGCGTCTGGGTGGGCTCAATTGGTTAAGCGTCTGCCTTAGGCTAAGGTCATGATCCTGGAGTCCTGGGAGTCCCGGGATCCAGTCCTGCATCCTGCACCGGGCTCTCTGCTCAGCAGGGAGTCAGCTTCTCCCTCTTCCTTCTCAGCTCCCCCCCGCCCCCGACTCATGCTCTTTCTTTCTCTCAAAAAAAAAAAAAAAAAAAAAAAAAAGAATTGTCAAGGAGATTAAGAAAAAGAACATATGAGCAAAATGTGTAAGCTGAAGACTCCGTAAGTTACTGCGGCATTTCTACTGATGAAATATGCAAGAAGAATGTCAAAAGTTTGTTGAATTAGTTACCTTATATGAAAAGACAATAATGATTATGAGTAACCTAAATAGAACATACTGACAAGAAATAAGAGAAATTTATAATGATTTAGTTTCTTACTTCTTTGCTCTTTGCAACTTCCGCAATAGCAGCAGTCCTTTGCTTTTCAAATTCATCATTATCATTTGTCGGTTTGACAGGCATTGTAACTTGCAATGTCTTTCTTCGGTCAAGTTCTCTACTATCCACTTGGACATGAGATATGCACTTCTGGTAATAATAAATAAAAATAAAACACTTCAGTATTTCCAAAAGTGATTCAAGTTTTTCATAAGAAAGTAATACCTCAAAAGAAATATTTGTGTCAGTGACAACAACTGAGAGCTCATAAAAATATAATTCTTTCCCACAGATTAAAAAAAAGGTAGAAAATTGATTAAATTAACTTTTAAATAAATGTAACTGGTAAATAAAATGTAAAGCTACATAAAAATGTGGCCATCTAAAATAGGGCACATATTTAAAACATACATTGAACCATTCTAGGTTGCATTCTAGGATAATGACTTGAAATAATTCTAAATTTCAAACAGTCTATACTACTGTACAAGAAGAGGTAAGTTCAGTTTTTTATTAAGAGTTTGATTTTTGTATTATGCCAAAATATGCATATGAAGATTATTTTAAGTAGTATGGTTATTTTAAATATAAAGAGCTGTCTCTGAACTTATAAACCAAAAACTAAAAACATACCTGCTCTCTCAATCAGGCCACAAAAGTTTTTGATTTTTAGTTTCATAAGATAAATTAAGAAAGCTGTCACTGCCTAAAAATAAGCCCCAAGTTCTGTTCTCCCTTCCAATCCTAGCAGTAAAAATCCTATAAAATGAACCTTGTCTCAATTTAATAATAAAAAAAGGAAAACATGCTCTCAAACAAATATATTAAACAAATACAGATTTTCAGCAATATAAGTATATCCTGTCGATACCAGAACACACCCAGCATTATCTATTTTAACCCATGCATGAGGCTAAGATAAACTGAAAGAATTTTTCAGAATGGACTTTATAAAAAATAATATTATTGAAACTATAACTTTTATAATATTTCCTAATTTAAAAAACTAAAAAAAAACACTACTCATAATCCTGAAAATAATTAGATTATAAGTCTCTCTGAGCAATTCATGAAAGAAATATTATCACCAAAATGTTTAAGAGGAAAGCAAATTCTTGCAAAAATGTATTTATTAGATTCAAATACAAATTATTAGACTGTTCATGCTCTGTTTCCATTCTGAAGGTTTATTACATTGGTAGAAGAGAAAATGGCTGCAACATGGATCAGACTATAGGGCATCATGCCTCCTTTCATCTTGACCATGCCTGGCTCCAAAGCATGGTAAAAGCGGCATATTTTTAAAGTATTTTCAAAATAGCCATGATGCAAGAATGACTTTAATTTTGAGTTGACTCTACAAAAAGATTTTTGGAAAGCATGCCAGTCAACTGACTGTACCCATTTATCTGCCGACCAGCCAGAGGTCTTTTTCACACCAGAAAAACCAAACCAAACCAAAACAAACAAAACAAAAAAACAACTACTGTTATGCAATAGCTCTGTTTCCCACCTGTTGTGGAACTCATATTCACTCTGCACTAGCACTCTACAAGAAAAATAAAGAGCAAGCACAAAGGCAGATTACCAACAGCTGGCGCCATCAAGAAGCAAAGAGAAAGCTGCCACAGGCATTCTTCTCAGACTCAGCAGGGATAAAGTAGGGAAAGGCTGCAGGAGACTGTTGTGAATACAATTTGATGCTGAGTACAATAGGGAAGACCCAATATACCTGCCAGCCAAGGCGTTACCTCAATGTAACATTTTGCAGAGGCTGGGTTGAAAATAGGAAGTAGAACACTTTTAGCTTTTATGAGAGAAGGATCAGGGCTGCTGTGGTTAAAAAAATAAACACCAAATAGAAATGAAATGAAGTTCTCGCCTGAGGTGGGTATTTGGATCAAGGCAGAAGAACAGAATCCAGGAGAGGACAGCTGGGACAACAGGCCCTACTCAAGTGCAGTGAGGCCTCTGTGTTCTCACCTTTATGTCTCATCCTTCTGTTGACACTTTCATTTTCTCTCTCCCTCTTGTGTTTCTACTGACAAAGTGGGAAATTACAGCATACATTTGTCTTCTTTCTTCTGAATTTCTCTCTCTCAAAAAAAAAAAAAAAGTCCCCCCATCCTATCTTAATTAGTTCTAAGTTGCTGCTCTTCAGGTGTACCTCTCAATTGCTTCAATCTTTGGGTTAAGAGCTCTTGAGAAAAGAATCTACACCAACAATTTAATTAAAGAAAAAACTCCACAATTATTAAATTTCTGTGTTTAATATATTTCCACATAACTCCCATGACCTCTAAATGAATAGTTCAGCACAAAACTAAACACAGTTTGAATACAAATGAAAAACAATTTTTTGCTGATTAAAATTCATCTGCCAACATGAAAGTCATTACCTGTCCAAAAGGCACAAAAGGAGGTGGTCCACCTTCAGTTCCAATATTACTTCTACTGTGTTTTGACAAGCTCTGTGAGAAAAGTGAGTCACAAAACAGAAATTACACCATTTACAATGTACCAGGAATCCACTTATTTTAGTAGATTATACAGAACAGGAAAAAAAGCATTCTATAAATTATTTCAAACTACATAAAATGTTTTATGTAATTAGGCTAATAATTAGGCAAAGGTTCTCCCCCCACCTCCCCATACTAAACTACACATTCAAATACAATTTTCAAAGTACCTACCAACATGCTCCCATAAAAAGAAAACAGTTAAAAAAAAAAAACCTCCTCAACAAGGGGTAAATTCAAGACAACAACATCGGTAACAAGAATTTCACTTTAAAGCATATTAAAACTATAATCTGACAGACAAATATTACCTGGAAATGATCTTCAAAATAAATTTTTAGACATAAAAACTATTAGCTATTTGGTCTTCTTCCCCAGTTCCTGGAACAGAGCTCCTAAAACCCTTGGAATTTCCTGAGTGATAGGGGTGAGAGGAGCATCTTCTGTTAGTCTTAATAAGCTTCTCTGAGCTTACCTGAGTTCATGCTAATAAGGTGACTATTGCTGGGCCCCCAGATAGTTCCAGGATCCGGGCTGGTTGCTAGAGGCACTACTAATGTGATTAGAAGGTAGGAGACTGAGTTAATCACCAATGTCCAGTGGTTGAGTCAATCATGCCTATATAATGAGCCTCCAGTGAAACCCTAAACAATGAGGTTCAGAGAGTTTCCAGGCTGGTGAACATACCCATGCGCTGGGAAGGTAGAACACACCCAATTCTATAGGGTCAGAAGTTCCTATGCTAGGGACCCTTCTAGATCTTGTATTTCTTCATCTGGCTGTTCATTTGTGTCTTTTATAATATCCGTTATCATAAACCTGTAATAGCAAGTAAAGCGTTTCCCTGAATTCTGTGAGCCATATAGCAAATTATCAAACCTGAGCAGGGGGTCATGAGAATCCCCAATTTGTAACCACATTGGACGGAAGTGTGGGCAACCTGGGGACCCACTATTTGCAACTGGCATCTGAAGTGGTGGAGCAGTCTTGTGAGATTGAGTCCTTAAGCTGTGGGGTCTGTACTAACTCTGGGTAGTGTCAGAATTGAATTAAATTTTAGGACATGCACGTGGTGTCTATACAGAAGCGGAGCATTGCTTGGTGTGGAAAATACACACATTTGGTGTCAAAGTGTTGTGACTAGCAACAGTTCATAGGAATACTTAACAATAAAAGTGATTTCTAATTATTTAAAGAGATCATATTTTTCTAGTTTATGATATGGAGGTTACTTTTAATTACAGTAAAATTCCCTTAATAAAGTCTTACAAATCAATTTATACTTTGAAGAAGTAATCAGCCCATTGTTCTTTAATAAAAATAAGCTTCCAAACCCTACTGATTTTAGTTTCCTTTTTTCCCCTCTCATATTTAAGACTAGAAAGATAACAACATATTATAAAAATGGGAAAACAAAGATCCTCCTAGCAAAACAATTTCTCACACCATAATGTCCTTCAAAAACATCGTAAGGAATCTTCTGAAGGACTCCTTTCAGTCATCTATTCCTATTTGTTTTGTTTTTGAGGTGTTAACATGTCTGTTAAGCACTAGTTGTCATTTAATACATCTTTTCAACTTTAAAATTTTTTGTGCATATTTAATAATTATCATTAGAAAATGTTATGTTTAAAATATGCTGTTAAACAGTGGGTGGAAAGAAGTTTTAAAAATCATCATGTGCACTTTTCAAACATGTTCTAGAGTTCCTGAATTATGTAGAGAATACTATGCATTTTAGGTAATTTATATAAAGAATGCTAAGACTCGGGGTGCCTGGGTGGCTCAGTTGGTTAAACCCCGACTCTTGATTTCAGCAGGTCATGATCTCAGGGTCATGAGATGGAGCACCGCGTAGAGCACCGAGTAGAGCTCCACACTCAGTGGGGAGTCCGCTTGAGTTTTTCTCCCTCTGCCCCTCCCCCCCTTTCACGCTCTCGCTCTTTCTCTCTTCAATAAATAAATAAAATCTTATAAAAAAAGAATTTTAAGACTAAAGGCAGTAGTACTATTCAGTTGATTAAGCAAAGAGTAATTTAAACCATATAGGAATGTTATATTTCCTTACAAGCTATACTTAAGATTTTAACCTCTTTAAAAAAACAGCAAATGCATACAATTATCTAGGGATCCTTTTCTCAGCTTCAGTTTAGATATAAGAATAGGATTATTTAAACACCAATCATTTCAATTTATACTATAACTTCCTCAAAAAGCTCACATAAGCTGCTAATAATACCATCTCTCAATACACATCATATAATTTAAAACATAGGATTTAACTTCTCATCCCGATGGATGTACAAAAGTCAGACTTCATCTCCCTCTATAAACAAGTAGGAATCTGGACAACATGTAAGAAACAACTGTTTTAAGACACAGGACAATAAGTAGTGTAGGACTATAATCCATGAAAGAAAGAGAAAAAACAAAACAAACAAAACAGATGAGCTCTGCATTTCTGCTCAGAAACATGATGCAGACAGAGTGCAGAGAGCCAAGTTGAGAAAATGAATTTCACAGTTCAGGCAGGCTGAAGCAACTAGAAGTTATAGGGCAGAGTTTTGTAAAAGAGGGACCTGTAGAGAAAAGAGGCTCCAGAAACCAACATTTGAATTCCCTGAAGTCATTGCTGAGAACCAGAATGAGCAAAAACAATAAGTTTTAAGCTTCCATTTATAATAGCATCAGAAAGAATAAAATACTTGGGGATAAACTTAAGTAAAGAAACCTATACACTGAAAACTACAAAAAATGCTAAAAGAAATTAAAGATGATACCAATAAATGTAAAGATAACTTGTGGTCATGGATTGAAAGAATTAATATTGTTAAGATGTCAATACTACTCAAAGTGGTCTAGAGATTCAATGCAATTCTCATCAAAATCCCAGGAAGTTTTTTTTTGCAGATACAGAAAAATTCACCCTATAATTCATATGAAATCTCAAGGGACCCTGAATAGCCATAACTATCCTAAAAAGGCCTCACACTTCTCAATTATACAAATTACTATAATCAAAATAGCGTGGTACTGGCATAAAGATAGACATATGGAACAAAAGAATAAAGAACCCAGAAATAAACCCTTGCTTGCATATATGGTCAAATGATTTCTGATGAGGGTGGACAAGAGCATTCATTGGGGAAAGGAGAGAAATAGTGCTGGGAAAATGGGTATCCACATGCAAAACAATGAAATTGGACCCTTAACTTGTATCATATACAAACATTAATTTAAGTTGGATCAAATACCTAAATTCAAATCCATAAAACTCTTAAAAGAAAACACAGAAGCAAAGTTTCATGACACTGGATTTAGCAATGATTTCTTAGATACAACACCAAAAGCACAGGCAACAAAAGAAAAAATCATGAAATTAAACTTCACCAAAATTAAAAATTTTTGTCCACCAAAGGATACGACAGAGTGAAAAGACAACCCATAGAATATGAAAAAAATATTTGTAAGTTATACAGCTGATAAAGAATTGATATCCAGAAAATACCAAGAACTCATATGACAAAAAACTATAAACAAACCAGCTAAAAAATGGATAAAGGACTTAAACACTTCTCCAAAGAAGATATACAAATGGCCTATGAAAGGCTACTAAATATCACTAAGCATTAGGGAAATGCAAATCAAAACCACAATGAGATTCCACTTCACACTGATTAAGATGATTGTTATAAAAAATAAAATAAAATAAAAAGGATTGGCAAGGATGTGGAGAAATTAGATCTCTTGTGCATTGCTGGTGGGAATATAAAATGGTGCAATCACTGTTGAAAACAATATGGCAGTTACTCAAAAGATTAAACATAGAATTACTATATGACCCAGCAATCCTACTTCTGGTTATATGCCCAAAAGAAATGAAAGCAGAAACCTGAACAGATATTTGCACAATCATGTTCATAACAGCATTGTTCATAATTAGCCAAAAAGTAGAAACAACCCTAATGTCCATCAATGGATGAATGAGGAAAATGTTGTGTGTATGTGTATATACACATAGATACACACACACACACACACACACACACACACACACACACACACAATGCCATACTGTTCAGCCTTAAAAAGTCAGGAAATTCTGACACATTCTACAACGGGGATGAACCTTGAAAACATTAAGCTAAGTGAAATAAGCCAGACACTAAAGGACAAATATCATATGATTCCAGTTATATGAAGTACCTAGAGTAGTTGAATTCATAAAGACAAAGTAGAATGGTGACTACCAGAGACTACGGTGGCTGTAGGGGGTTGCAAAGTTATTTCATGGGTACAGAGTTAAAGTTTTGGAAGACAAAAATTCTAGAGATGGATGGCTGTGATGGTTGGATTAACAATATAAATGTATTTAATGCCACTGAATTTTACACTTAAAATGGTTAAAATGTCAAATTTTATGTTATGTATACATTACCATACATACATACCAAAGAAAAAAAACAAACCCAGATCTGTCATGGGAACAGGGTGAGGGACACGAAAATGTTACAGAAACTATATCACTTTGTAAATTACATCTGGTTCAGAACTCTCTAGAACTTGTCTTTGTCCAACATACAAAACATTTTGAGGTTTGAGTTCTTCTTTTCGTCACCTATTACCAATTTGTTATAGCTATAACACCTGCACATGGTTTAAATACTGCCCAATGTCCCCTATTTATTTTACAGAACAGTTAGGGTCCTCTTTCCAAATTAACTCTATGGTTTATGGTTTCTATGTGTACACCTGATTTCTATGTGTACCACCTGCTAGATGCTTGTTAAGTAATTGAAAATTCTCCATGGTTTCTACATTATTGTGGTTACCAAATCAAAACGGCAACAACTATGAAACCAAAGAGAACTATAATCATATTAAGATGTTTTTAAACGCTTTTTAATGTAAATTTTTATTGCCTCCTAACAAGAAAAATAATACAGCTTTCAGGAAACAAAATGGAAACATAATATAATAAAACATTACAAAGACAACTATCAAACTACTAATAATCAGTGTGTGTGTGTGTGTGTTTTAGGGGTAAGGAAGTTTCTAGGAACATTTAACTGACTTTACAGTTAGTGAAGTAGTTCTGGCTGGGGTTGGGTAAGTAATATAAGGTACTGGTCTGACTTGAGAACATCTTACCACATTTTTTAAAAATCTCTAATAATAAACAGTTTATTAACTTGTGAAAAGAAAGAGCTATATGAAATGGGTGGGATTTCTCTAGGAAATTCAAAGTTCATAAATTTGGCTATTTCTGTAAAACTATCAAGCCACTTCTGAATTACTTGCTTTTGTAACATTTTAACTAAACAGTGCAGTTATGGAACATTATCTTATACTGCATAGCACTGCAGACCTAAGTGTAGCACATTAGTATAATAAGTAATGTGCCTAATTTCTTTATCTATTTACCTTCCAAACAGAGGAACTTTCAAAGTAAGAAAATAGAAAAGAATAATGTATCATAAAATAGCAAAAGCGTCTATTGCTAGGCCCCTTGGCTCATTCTAGGTAACAGGCAAAATTTGAGGGTAGCACAAGAACATCAATTTCAGCAAAGAGTAGTTTTATGTGCTTTGTAACTCACTCATTCCACAATCATTTGTTATAATGTTTTTTGTATGTAAAGATCAGGGCTCTGCTTCAGAGATACCTGAAGTCTCAGATCTATCACCTATTAGCTCTGTAATCATAAAATAAGTTATTTAACAGTTCCTTAAGTCCATTTTCTATGGACATAATACTCCCTCATAAGACTGTCAGGAGGATTACATGGTATACTGATGTAAGAGCCCAGCACAATACTACAGACTGTTCAACAAATATTCATGGAATTGAACAAAAGCACAAACAATTCTGACCTCAAAAAGTCTGCAATCTATTAAAGGAGATAATTAAACGTAATTTTAGTGTTGGTAAAAAAGTAATATGCTTCTTGATACAAATAAAATGTTCCAAGAATTCCATAAGGAAGAACTACTTCAGTTGGTAAAGAAGCAAGCATTTGACCAGGGTCTAAAAGCATGGGGACAATTTGGCCATGCAGGGATCAGGAGAAAGAGAACAAGATAAATGATATAAATGTGGGAAAAGCCTTTTTCCCCCAAAAGTATAACTGAGGGAAGCACAGAGAATCAAAGAAAGAGTAAGTAGTTCCATTTGGCCAGAACAAAATCCATGTAAAATAATTTAGAAAGTTAAAAAGGAAAACTGGAACCAGAGCTAGATTGTAAACAGCCTTGAATGCCAAATTAAGGCGTTTGAAATAAAAGCAGGGGTGATGTGTTCTGAGTGATGCTGAAGGAAGATAATCTTGAAGAAATAAATAAAATAAATTAGAAGATGAAGAAAGTATATATGGAGAGACCAATGAAAAGGCTACTGCAATGGTCCAGGCGAGAGATGCAAAAGACTTAAACTAAAATAATCAAGTTGTGAATATTTTAAAAAATTTAAAAAATGAGCAAAAAAAAAAGACAAACTATAGCAACAGCAATGGACCTGGAGAGCAAGAGACCGATTTAAGATCTGACTGCAGTGGATCAACAGAATTGGTTGCTGGAAGCAAACTAGAGACAAAATCACTAGATAACCTAGGTGACTAGGAGGATGAAGATATTGCTAATATAAATGGGGAAAACAACTGAAGTGCCTAGGAAGACAAGGCAATAAGAATCTCTCCATTAATGTGAAATTCTATATATACAACTTGCTTTCAGTTTTATGTATGTGTGGTTGTACATGAGACAAATAGACATAGATTATATTCATATATATTCACAAACACTGGTTTTTTGCAGAATTATACACAGATATATTATATGTAGTTTACTAATGGTATCTTGGGAGTTTTGAAAACTTGTCAGTAAAGAACTACTTTTTAAAATATGTAATAAAATGTGGTAAATACTGAAAAATGACATCTGCTCAAGACAAAGAATATACTTAAACAAAGGTAGATAGTTTTCTGTAAAGATCACTGTGTTCCATTTGATTCAATCTGACACAAAATACTAGTTTTACTGTTCATTATGGGAAGATCTCCTTAAAATACAGAATGCCATAAAAAAAGTGCAGTTTTGGGGTGCCTGGGTGGCTCAGATGGTTAAGCATCTGCCTTTGGCTCAGGTCATGATTCCAGGGTCCTGGGATCGAGCCCCACATCGGGCTCCTGGCTCAGCAGGGAGGCTGCTTCTCCTTCTCCCTCTGCCTCTCTCCCTGCTCATGCTCTCTCTCTATCTCTGTGTCTCAAATGAATAAATAAAATCTTTATAAAAAAAAAAGTGCAGTTTTTTTAAAAGTTCAACCATTTTTCTTAGTTTACACTTACTCTTTGTAACTCCCATTTCTCAATAAGGTGTTCTACTTCACCACCAAGAACTGTGGTGTTAGAGTCATTCAAGAGCAGGAATCCATTTTTTACATCCACAATGCCTGAGAGCTTCACTTTAGTTCCAGGTGGTGTGTTCAGGCTAAAGCAAACCAAAGCAAAAAAAAAAAAAAAAAAGAGAGAGAGTTAAAACACACTGAAGCTCCTTCCCCGAACTCGAATTCAGTCCTGAACCTGGTCAAGCTCTTCAAAACACACTCATACATAAACTGTTTTTTCAGGAAACTGGCTATATAGTGCGAATAGATTACCTATAGGGAAGAGGTCAGAAGACCAGGTCCAAGGCTGTCACTTTTTACCTTACTAACAAATGAACTTCAGTTTCCCCATTAAAAAAAAAAAAAAACGTGGACAATAAAAATCACACCTCACAAACTTGTAGTAAAGATAAACAGAACAGAAGATATGGAAGTACCTTCCCATGCCATACACGGCATGCTGTGCAAATGGAAGACTTGCCATTTTCCCCTGAGCTTTGACTATGCATTGCAAAGATACACTATGTGCAAATTAAATTTCAATACACAAAAAGATATCTGACCAGTAATAATCCTAGAAATTTTACATCTATATGAGCTACCATAATCCATACAAACAATGCTTCTTTTTGTTAACCATCTAGTTAAAGATCAAATGAGAATTATTTACTTTAAAGTTTAATTTAATCTTAAAAGAACTTGTCTGTAATAGGCTAAATATTATCAGACTTAGGGAAAACAGTACACGATGACCCCTTTTACAAAAACCAGAGACAAAATGTTTATCCCCCTACCAACTGTTTGTTAAAAGAAACAGTGGAAGGAACCATTTCATTACTGAGATTTATTCTAAAATAAAAGCACAGATACTGAGTCCCACCCCATCTCTCTGCACATGCAGCAAGGGACAAAGTACTCTAAATAGGAGTAAAGACTATTCTCATACACTTAGGACAAATTAGAAAATCAGGCTGAAAGGGCTTCACATGGTCCACATTTTTAAAGCTCAGGATATTCACCATGTGCTGATATATGCAACAGCAAAATCAGTGAAGGCATTGATATCACTGGTCTGTTTTGAAGAAAGATGGCTTTAAAACAGTATTAACAAGAAGAAATAGAACACTCTTGTTTTTAAAGCCTCAAAGATCTCATAGAAAGTAGGACATTATCCGGGAAAAACTATTCTGAAGATCCCAAGCTTTGTCCTCACATGTAACTCATAGAACAAATAGTCATAAACAGCTGTGCCTAACCTAACTAACCCTTAAGCAGAGAGCTCTGTGGTAGCAAATAACAATATCAGACTTCAGTATCAGCAACAATTGAATACAGTTACACTAAGTGAGTAAGTTTTTCCCAATTTCAGGCAATCAGCAGATTGAGATTTTCATAACTCTGTATCATCATTTAAGGATTAAAAGAAAGTTTCAACTACAGGATGCTATACTCTTTAAAGAAACTATTATAATTACTGAATTCTATCATTTACATAAAACTTATTCATCAAAAACATTTTTAGCCAATAATTTCTTACAAATTGGTAAAATTGGAAAATGCAATGAAAATCTAGAAACATAAATTAGCAATAAAACTACATAAGAACTTAAAAGACTGGATGCAAATTACAGGGACATTTAAGTTGTGATAATATAACTTTAAAAGCTAATCCGAAAATAAATGATAAACTAATTTTTGTATAAAATGACTGTACCTTTCTCAAACTCTCCCTAATAGGATAAGAGGAAAAAGTTGTCAAATTATTTGAAGATGTACTTAAAATTTCATTAGGATAACTGATAAAAAATCCCACTCACCACATTAAATGATAGTTCTATTCTCACAAAAAGATAAACATGTGTTAAAATTTTAACATAATTTTTAAAACATCACCTTCAGGGCCCTAACTAACCCTTATTCAGAGAGCATATTTTGGTTTAATTATTATTTTTATTGGCACCCCAAAGTGCCTCTACTCTCCCTTCAATGCAATTAAAAAAAAACTATAACAAGACAAATAAACACAAAAACAGTGAGAAGTGGGTGTTTAAAAGTTGAAGCCAGTCAGGAAGTAGAACAGAAGAGCTGAAAAAGCACCCCACAGAAATGCATTGTCCACTAAAGGCAACACAGTCCATATTAGATCCTGGTGTATCCTCTCTAGTGAGTTATTCTACTTTGCTTCTAAGATAACCACCAACCAATATTACTTCGATAAAAGTCTCCCAAATGTTCACATGTAAAAACAGTTCTGCAGGCCATTGCTTTTACAGCAACAAAAGCAGACATGCTACTTCAATGGTGAGTCAGTGAGCAAATGGTAGTATTTTTTTTTCAATTGTCAAATTGCAATAAATTCAACAAAAGAAGACAGTTAACAAACTTTCTGGACGACCTTGTGTTTTCATTTAGCTCAGAGAAATACACAGCAGTAAAATCAGAGAGGGTGCCATTACACGGCAAATCTTTCTGAGTCATTTATGAACTCCTTTGTAGGGGGTTTGACTGAATTTGTCAGAGGAGAGCTTTCTCCACAAAAGCAGGAACCCTTCCACTCTTCAAAAAGACAACAGGGGCACCTGGGTGGCTCAGACGGGTAAGCATCCAACTCCTGATCTCAGCTGAGGTCTTGATCTCAGGGTTGTGAGTTCTAGCCCTGCACTCCATGCTCAGCATGGAGCCTACTTAAAAAAAAAAAAAAGACAACATAATACAAAATCAACAAAACCTGCTTTGTATATAAAAATCAGTATTTTAGACAAACATGTATCTTCTAAGGAAGGAAATTCCTTTACCAGAGGCAAATACAGGTTGAAGGAAGAATAAAAAAGAAGGGAAATTACTGAGCATGGCTTGGAGGCCTCAACCTATCACATTTCTTCCCATATACCATCATCCCAAATCGCCAAAGCTCTTCAGGACACCACATCTCTGCATGCGCTATTCCCCCTTCTCACCATTCTCGAAATACCTATTCATATTTTAAGTCTTATTCCTGGCTCCCCCCCAGCAGAGTTAATTTTCTAGACTCCTAATCTTTTTTTATTTCCTTTTTTTTTTAAAGATTTTATGTATTCATTTGTCAGCGAGAGAGAGAGAGAGAGAGAGAGAGCGCGCGAGAGAGCAGAAAGCAGAGAGAGAAGCAGGCTTTCCGCTGAGCAGGGAGCCTGATGCGGGGCTCGATCCCAGGACCCTGGGATCATGACCTGAGCCGAAGGCAAATGCTTAAGGACTGAGCCACCCAGGCACCCCGACTCCTAATCCTTTTAGTTGACATATTTATTATAACATATGCCTATGTGCCTACCTCATTAGCAGAGGAGCTATTTGGGGGCAAAATCTAAACTCATACATTGCTGGTAGAAATGTAAATTGGTCCAACCACTCTGGAAAGCAATATGAAGATTCCTCAAAAAACTAAAAATAGATCTACCATACAATCCAGCAATTCCACTTCTGGTATACACCCAAAGGAAATGAAGGATTTTGACCAGAAATACGTACTCTCATGTTTACTGCAACATTATTCACAATAGCCAAGATATGGAAACCACTCGAATGAATGGATAAAAAAGATGTGGTACATATACACAATGGAATATTATTCAGCATGAGAAAGGAGAATATCCTTCCATTTGCAACAACATGAATGGACCTTAAACAATTATGCTAAGCAAGATAATTCAGACAGAGAAAGACTATATGATATCATTTATATGTGGAATCCAAATAAGTTAAACCTGTAAAAAGAGAATAAAATGGTGACTACCAGGAAATGGTGGGGAGAGATAAGATTAAAGGTGTTTAAGAGTACAAATTTGTAATGAGTAGTAAACTAGCCACAGAGATCTAATACACAGTATAATAAAAACAGACAACAATATACTATAATTATGTAATGCGATAAATACTGTTACATTAGGGATCATAATATATAAGGGTATCAACGTAAAATGTTGTACAATTTAAACTTACACAATGTTACACATCAAATTTATGCAAATAAAAATAAAAACTTCTCATAAAAATAGCCAAAAGAAGAATTTGGAAAATTGTTCCTTATAGTGTTCCTTGTCCTCTCAGAAAGTGGAGTGACACATGTCTCTAGCTTCAATCATTTCCTAGGAAAACTCATTTGTCCATAAAACTTTTCTAGTGTGCTGGACACAGCTGTCAAAGAAGAAATGGTAACATATTCAGATAAATTGTTCTTGGAAATTTTTGAATGACCTAAAATTTACTGAAAAAAAAAACCAAACAGAAATGATTACTTTTCTTACAAAAACACCTTGAATTTTTTTAAATAATTAACATTTAAGGAAGGAGTAACTCCATTCCTATTTTCCTATACAGATAAAGTAGAAATTTAAATTCTTTAATTTCTTTTGAAAAATTGTAACAGGCACTTATAATAGTTCATTCCTTTTTCTAAAATTCCTAAAACAAAATCCATTTTGAATAGCAGCTTCACACTCTGTAACAAATATACAAATTAAAGTGTCAATCACCTTATTTTTGACATATAACTAAATTCCACAGCTGTGCAACTTATATGCCCATCAGTCATCTGCAAACGCAGCATTCTTGGTGCAGCCTGAGATTCTTCGTTGTCCTTTGGTGCAGCAACATTGCGAATTTTTTGAATTTGCAAAACACATGGACCTTCAAGCTGTCAAAACACAAAGGAATAAATATCACTTTCTAGCCATGGCTTTGTTTTTAATTTATTCTGTTTCTCTCTTCCTTAATGGTCATACTTCATGATTTATAATAATTTCAATTAAATAAGGTCAAAAGTGAAATTATATAACACACATCAGGGTTTGGGGGGATTAAAAGATAAAACTTCAAAAGGGTCTTCTGAATTCATTAATCCTGAATGCATTTTCAGAAAGTAATGAGAAAACTTGAGGAAAACAAAGTTGTATTTCTGGATTAAAGGTGTATTAATAGATGTTTTTAGTATTATGTGCTCTAAATTATTCACATGCACCCCTCCCCATCTTCTCTCATGTAATTAAGGGACATGGAATTAAAGAATTTAGTAATTTTTTAAGGGACATCAACTTTACAGCACCAGGTGGAAGGAGTGTTTACTGTTTAAAAACATCAGGTTTAAAGTACACCCTCTTCTGGCATTAATGAAGAATACAATACTCCAAAATTTAAACCATATAAAGTTCAAAAAGTGTGAGCTGTATTTAATTTATTTTCACATTATCTTTTTAAGTAAATTTAAATCTAATGCTGTATTACATGCCTGGCACTAAAGAGAAGAAATGCTCTCTCTGGCCACATTTCAATCAAAGCCAAAAATAAAACTGATGGACTAAACAGCTCTTAAAAATTTTATATAATAAAATGCCCACGATATAATTGGGAAATGCTGGTAAAATCTGTTTACATGGCTGAAAAATAACTTTGTCACAAAGTCATATTTTCCACATTATAAAATATTATACCTTTCAGTAGTATCATACCTCCAAAGGGAAAAAAAAGGCTACTTTTTTGTTACATGGTGTTAAGTAAAATCTTTCTGTGCATATTAATGTAATTTATATTTTCAGTAAAGAAAAATGTGAAATGATTGACAAACATTTATACTTAATTTCTTGCATAAGCATGTCCCAAGTTAACAAATTTCTACTTCATATTTACCAGTATTTTGCCTATAGAGGAATAATTTTGTTATAAATTTAGTCCTAAAGAATATAATTAGAAAAAAGAGACTAAAATTTCATCTAATTTTCAGTTATTAAAAAAAAAAGATTCCAAGTTAAAACAAGTCCAAAATCTTTAACAAGTACAGATAAGCTGTGAATTCAGGATGGACCTTTCCTTTTGCTTTGTTAATGCCATTAAAATAAGGACATTTAAATGAAACCACTGGCAGGTTATAGTTATTATAATGTTTATCATTCTCTTTATTTTACTACTAATATTTTTAGCTTAGACACTGATGAATATACAGCTTGTGCTGTCCAATATGGCCCACCACCTATATGCAACTACTTAAATTTATATTTAAATTAATTAAAATTAAATGAAATTTAAAATTCGACTCATGAGTAACATTAGCTATATTTCAAATGTTCTGTATCTGGAAAACACAGATATAAACTGTCTACCTCACTACAAAAAGTTCTATTAGACCATCAGTGATCTAATCTATGTGTTCCAAAGTGAGACTCATGCATCCTAGGGAGAGCACATCCATCGAATCGTGACAGGAAAACTTTTGCTTCTGTTTAATTCTTACTAAGAAAAAAATTAACTTTCCTAGTATTTCTTATCCAGCATGACAAGGGCACCCTAACTCGGTCATATGAAATACAGATCACAATGCATCTTTATGGAATTGGGGAGTTCTACATCCCATGAGGGTTGACAGGACACCTTTGCTGGTTTTGTTTGCTTTCAATGTGTTGTAATAAACTGCCTTTTATTTGTGTGCAGTTCAGTGGATATATAGATTATATTACCTAGTTTTAACCATTAATGATAACAAAATAGACAAGTATAAACCTACGTTAAGATTCTACCAAAGAAACATAAATTGCAGATAATGTCAATGACACACAGGGTTCATCTACATCCTAGTTGACCATGAGTACAAAAAGCTGGGGAATGCTAGGAAATAAGACCTGCCCCTGGCTCCTAATATTTCCTAGCAAGCAACAAGTTTACTTATTTAATTACTCCATCCTGGCCTCTCTAGTCCTTTTAGTGGATTGAATAGTGGCCCCTCCAAAAGATACATCTACCTGGAACCTGTAAAGTAACCTTATTTGGGAAAAAGGACTTAGCATACATAACTGAGGTCAGGATCTAAAGATGAGATCATCCTGAATTAGGATGGGCTGGAAATCCAATGATGAGTGTCCTAACAAGATAAGGGGACATAAACACACAGTATAAATACACACAGAAAGATGCAGGCTATAAAAGCCATATGGAGATGGAGGCAAAAATTGGAGTTTCACAGCTACAAGGCAAGGAATGTCAAAGACTGGCCACAGCTACCAGAAGTTAGGAAAGAGGCATGAACCAGATCTTCCCTCAAGCCTCCAAAAGGAACCAAACCTGCTAACACATTGATTTTAGACTTCTGGCTTACAGGACTGGGAGAGAATAAATTTCTGTGTTTCATGCCACCAAGTTTGCGGTAATTTGTTACAGGAACCTTAGGAAACTAATATACCTGCTCATGGAATGACTTATCTGGTTGGGAAGAATATATTGTATATACTGGGTTCATTCTCCCCCTTCTTTTTCTTGGGATCTAGCTAGGAACTCTGAGGTAGGAGGTATTGATTCAGGCTCTTCACTGGATTGACACTACCATGAAGGAGTGTGTTAAGTCTGCCTGGTTTGTGGTTCAGTGGGTCCATAAACCACATCTTTCAAAGTAATTCTCATCAATAATAAAGTTGACATTTTGGCCCACATCCCCCATGCTTTCCTTCTCAACTGATTCAAAAGCAAAGTGGAAAAGGAGGCACTATTTATTAGACTTTTCTTAGAAGAGTTTACAATCTTTTCATAGTCACTTCTCAGTGTGAATCATCAAGCCTTAATATTAGTGATTCCACAATTCAAAAATGTTCTATAAGTAAGCCAACAGATATAATGAATGTTTTCATTATTATGTTTACAAAATTCAGTTTATTATACTCTGTAGTAAACAAAATACGTAAGTATAGGACCTAAATAAAACACAAATAGTAGAATAAAATGCTATAGTTCTAAGATTATAAATCCTAACTTTAAACCCTGAATCTAAAATCATCTAAAGGTGGGGCACCTGGGTGACTCAGTCAGTTGGGCATCCAACTCTCAATTTTGGTTCAGATCAGGATCTCAGGGTCATGAGATCAAGCCCAGCTTTGGGCTCCATGCTCAGTGGGGAATCTGCTTTCCCTCTCCCTCTGCCTCCCAAACCCCCACTCGTGCTCTCTCTTTTTCTCTCTCTCTAAAATAAATAAATCTTAATAAAATCATCTAAAGGCATCCACAATACTGAATGAATATTAACCTCAAAATCTGTGCCCAACTAGTGTCAAGGGCAATCCCAAAGTAAAATAAGATATAAATTTTAAATGAAAATTAAAAAAAAAAAGATTAATCTTTACCCAAGATTTCTTCTTCTTTTTTGGGGGGGAGGGGCAGAGAGAGAGAGAATCTTAAGCAGGCTCCATGCCCAGCATGGAGCCCAACGTGGGGCTTGATCTCATGACCCCAAGATCATGACCTGAGCCAAAATCAAGAGTTGCATGCTTAACTGACTGAGCCACCCAGGCGTCCCACCCATTTCTTTAATGTCTGATTTTCTCTTTTGCATGAGTAATAAGGAACAAGTAAAAGAAATTACTGTAAAAAGTTTAAATAAGTAAGAAGAATTCATCATTGTCTCTCCAGGTAAAGATTTCTCATCATAATAAATGATATAAAATATCTGCCAGAAATATTATCTGAGGCCAAAAAAATTCACCCAGGCTTTATTCCTTCCTCTCCTTAGAAAGATGGACACCTCTGTCATCTGAACTCCTAACCAGTCATATAAACTGATATGCAATACCAGATATAAATGGCTCTATTAGTTTATTACTTTATTGATCATATTAAATAACATTCCTGTTTATTAGTGAGACTCTCCAAAGGCTGGATGACATGGAACCAGTTATCTACACTCTGATCACACCTGGAAAACAGATTTTTCTTTAGGACTCTAGAAACCATCCAAATTTAGACAGTCTATGATACTGTGAAATATCTGCTAGCCATTTCTTTTTATAATCTTATCAATTTCCTTGAGAAATAAATTTCCTCCATCAATACCTAACAACATAAGCACCAGATTCTCCATCAAACCTAAACATAGGGCCTATATTAATTTGAAGGATCTATGAGTATGATTAAGTTCTGATCAATTTTCCAATATTATTGCAAAGTGGGTTAAAATTAACAGACTAAAAAGTTTCATCCTCCACAGTCCTTTTAAGTACTTAAAATCATAATTCATTTCATTCTCTATCACTGCTTTCAAAGCATTTCCAGTGGTGGCTTCAATAAGATTTCCTAGGGTTCATTTTTTCATTCACTTATGTCTAGAGAAGTTTTTGACTAGACCAGTCACATCTCTACCTTAGGATCTAAGCAACTGGACAAATGATTCCAGAAAGCTGCCTTGGAAGAAGAAAAAGTTGTTCCGCTATAGCTACTTTAAAAGCCTGAAGGACAAGCTTTAAAAATCATTTATGATGCTCTCTTTTTTAACCTACTTCTTTGCCCTGTCAAAACAACTCTTAATATCATTTTAACAAAATTTTATTTTAATAAACATGAGGAAAGGGCAGGAAAAGACCACAGGGGAAAAAAGTATGATTTGTCACACCCTGTACTATTTTAAGGATAATATCAGACTCAAGAAAACTAGAATGAAAGACAACTGTCTATACACTGTTAGAAATTTCAGAACATTCCTCACATTATCCATTCAGGCATCTATGGTAAATCTCAATTTGGTGGACATTTTCCTCCAGAGAAGACCTATGTGTGCTTCTGGCAATAACAACCCTGAAATTGAGAGAGCCTCAACTTTGAGCTAGTGGAAAGGTAGCAAAACTAACCTTAGCCAAAACCTCAGCTCACTCAGCTCACCCCCATGAGCTCCATGTACCCCTTCTAGAAGAAAGCACAGCTGATTCAGGTGCCCAGGATTCCCATATAGAAAGAGCAAGAAACATGAAATCACAAGAAAATATCAAGAGACTCATAAGGAAACAAGCCACAAAGCATGAGAATCATAAAATAAATAAAAAATAAAAAAAGTTAAGTCTCTAAGGCCTGGAGAATTTGGAATTATCAAAAATAGACTATAAAATAATAAACCTGGTCTAGAGAATTTACATAGAATTGTGAACCTAATAAGTAGGGAACAAATATTCTTCTCAAGCAAACATGCAACATGTACAAATACATATCAAGCTATAATGTAAGCCTCTATGAAATTTCAAATACAGCTCTCATTCTGTCCAAATTCTCTGATCACAATATAACTAAATGAGAAATCTGTAACAAAAAGAAAGACAAAGGATATTATTTTATGATTAAAACAGGCAACAAATACAACTTAATATAAATTGAAAAGTGTTTAGAACTGAATGATGATGAAAATAATGTGTAAAATCTTTGGGATATAGTTAAACAGCAGGGGGAGAAAATTAATAGCTTATATTAGAAAAGAGAGAAAAAAACTAATGAGCTAAACTAACAAATTATGAAAAGAACAACAGACTGAGCTCAAATAAGGAAGAAAGAAGATAATAAAGAGAAGTTAATGAAATAGCAAACAAAATTCAAGCTTAGCAGACTAGTGCTGGTTCTTTGCAAAAACTAATGAAACTGATACTGAACAGGACTGATCAAGAAGCAGAGAGTAATGATGCCAATCAGTGATTCAAGAGATAATATTAATAAAAACATCAACATACTTTCATCAGCAGTGGAAAAATAAAAGAGAACTAAGCAGGGCTGTCTAAATGTCCACCAACTGGTGAATGAAAAGAAAAAAGTGATATATCCATACAATGGAATACTACTCAGCAATAAATAGAAACAAACTACTGACACATTAACTTCAAAAACATTACACTAAGTTAAAGAAGCCAGATACAAGAGAGAATATATGGTGTGATTCCACTCATGTGAAATGTCAACAAAAGGCAAATTTATAAAGAAAACATAAAAGAATATACAGATATAATATTAAGAATAATAAGTACAAGTTAGCAGAATTTAAGATCAATATACAATTATCAGAGAGAAAAACTAGTAATTTTTTAAAAACACCATTTACAGCAACAAAAATAAAATACTACAGGAATAAAGCTTACAAAAGATACAAGACCTATATACCTTTAACAAATTATAAAACTATGGAAAAACTAAATAAATGAAGAGATACACCTAGGAGTGTGCTAGAGGCAGCTCATACTAGTTCACAAGAGCCTATAATGCACATTTCTTCCCAATTCCGGCATCAGTGATTTCATAGTGTGGCTTATAGTCAGCCATGGTAGTAATACTTTTGCTACAGAAAGTAGCAGATGCTACGTATATATGAGGGCTTTTTTTCTTCTCTTCACAGAGGCAGCTTATAAGCATTTCACTGATAATATGATATCATAATGATATCAACTGTCTTTAAGCTGATCTGCAAATTCAGTGCAATTTCAATCAAAACTCCAACATATTTTAAGAAACTTGATCATTTGATTCTAAAATTTATATGGGTGTGGGGGTGGGCGAGGAGAGAATAGCCTAAGGAAGAATAACATATTTTACAACCACAAGATTAGAAAAATTTGATCATTTCAAGTGCCACAAATGATATAGATTAATGGTATCTCGCATATACTACTGAAGGTAATATAAATTTGGTACAACTACGTTAAAAAATAATTTGGCATAATCTTATAAAGTTGAACACTAGCTTAGCTCTAGCACATAATTCAATCCTTGGTTATGTTCCCCAGAGAAACTCTTACATACATGCATCAAGAAAAATACACAAATTTGTTCCTAGAAGTAGTGCATCTATTGTAAAAACAAAAGAAAAAGCACTTAAATATCCATCAACAAGAGAATGAATAAGTAAACTGAGGTATAGTTACACAGTTTAGTATTATATAAAAGAGAAAACGAATGAATAATAGGTATATGCCACATGGATACCTACTAGACAAAGAGCACTGAATGATAAAAGCAAATTACAGCAGACAACATATTAACATTTTATAAACCTTAAAAACAAAAATACATATTGTTTAGGAATAATTGCATATGTAACTACAGTATTTTTAAAAGTAAAGTTAAACTCAAAATTCACAGCAATCAGTTCTTGGTGTGGGAGGGAGGAAGAGCTAGGACACGTAGGTAGGCAGAGTGGTACTGTAATGTTCTAGTTCTTATATCAGGCTGAGACTTCACACTTGCTCACTTCATTATTAAGCCTAAAACATATGTTTGTATATATTAAACATTACATTAAAATAGTTCAAATAATTTACATGATATTCTGAAATTAAGACAATGGATAGTTCACAGAAATGTCAGGAGAATTAAAGAACCAGGTCTGCTGCCTACACAGAAAAAACACTCATAATCAAACCACAAAACTGGTTTAGTGGCCGTGGTGTGTTGGTAAAACAGTTCTCAGATGGGGAGGGGAGAGAAGAAGCCTTAATATTTGTAGCATTTGCCAACTTCCATGGCTGATTTCAACTACCAACAAGATGTTACTGAACTCTAAACTAGGAAGACATGCTGACAAGCGGTGTTCGTGAGCTGTAACAAGCTGGACCAGCACACTGCAAGCGTCTAGCTGTACACCTTGTTCTATCAGTCTCACCGGCCCTCGACACTTACCTGGTACTGCTAGAAACTCAGATCAGTTTCTAGAAACTCAATCTTGCTATACTTCTACCACTAGCAGAGAGCATTCACTACAGTTCCTGCTTATTTGAGTGATTAGCCCAAGTCCACAGCAGCTACAGCTGACTAGCAGAGCTGAGCTACAAATGCAAGGCATAGCTGCAAAGGAGGCTGGGGAAAATGTGTCTGGCATTTTCTTCTCCACCACCACGACTTGAAAGATGGGACATTCCCACACACACAGGAAGAGAACTCAGGTTCTAGGAATCACAAACGTCTACTATACTTATCTTCTGTGTATTGTTATCAGTCAAGATTTTGTCACGCTCTGTTTTTTTATAGTTTGTACAATAAAGTAGGTTTTTAATTTTTTTGTAATTTTCCAAATAGAAATAATAATGCTGCTGCTGGCAGAGGGTAATGTACTCTGCTAGTAAGAGGCAGAATAAGGATTCAGATCCGGATCTGACATATACCAAAGTCTGTTGTCTTTCTATTACACATTCTAAAACTATGACAAAATTTGTTACAAAGCAAAAGCAGATATAGGCATAAAGGGCAATGGAAATATTGATGCTTAAAAATTAATTCTGCTCAAAAGGGGTCAAGAAAATTAGAAGAGAAGTGGAATATGAGTGGAGATTTGCAGAATAAATAGCGTTTGCCTGGCAGCATAGACAGATTTTAAGAAAGTTATAGTTCCTTCATCTCAGCAGTAAAAAAAAGAGGGCAGTAATCATTTCTATTTTCAGTGTTTTTCCTGAAGACCACAAAGATAATGCATATAAACTGCTTAACATCGGATCTAGCAGAGTAGATTTTCAGTAAAAAAGAGGAGAAGGAGAAGAAAAAGAAGAGTTTGCTGGAAATCAGGGTTCTCCTGGATAAGTTAGAAACTTGCACCAAAAAAAGATCAAGATGAAAGCAAGTCAAATGCACTGGGGATGCTGAAAAAAACAGCTTTGCAAAGGTAGTCCCTCATCCCTATCTCAAATTTTCAAGTGATATTCACATACAGCGAGAGTATAAATGTAAAAAAAAACTTACAAACAATAGTAAAAAGAAACCTTCTGAATCATAAATATGGTAGCACCTTTATTAGAAGACCTAAAAGTTTCTACTCCTCAGAAATTTTAAAAACAGGGTATTATAAAAGCCTATTAAGTGAGAAATAGACATAATCTTGAATATGTTCTCCCAAATATGAGATGCCCTGTGAAAAGCATCAAATTGTACATCAAAGTATAGCACAGAACACAATTTCTCTTATTCAATTGTTCAGAGCAATTACAGCAAATGAAATATGAGGAAAACACTGTGGGACCCCCAGTCAAAAGTAACCCTTCTACTAGTGTATCATTTGCCTATTTCCACACCTCTATCCTTCACCTTTTTAGGTTTTTTTTCTCTGGGAGAATTAAAAAAAAAAAAAAGTAAGGTGAACAGTTTGTTTTTCAATTATCAGAAGAGTGTCTACTATATATTGTTTTGTGCATTTTTCAAAAAAGATTTTTTATTTTTTATTTGACAGAGAGAGAGAGAGAGAGAGGGAGAGCACAAGCAGGGGGAGGGGCAGAGGGAGAAGCAGGCTCCCCGCTCAGCAGGGAGCCCGATGTGGGGCTTGATCCCAGGACCCCGAGATCATGACCTGAGCCGAAGGTAGACGCTTAACCGTCTGAGCCTCCCAGGTGCCCCTGTGCAGTCATTTTTAAACTCCACAGAAGTTCTATTAATATTTGCCAATAAACACTTGTAAATAAAGCATAGTAAAATCAATATTTCAGAGTAATCCATTGTTCTGAAAAATAAGAGTGCATGTTTAATTTTAATAACTCACCAGAAGGAACACTGACAAATTGTATTATTTACCACAGAATAAATTAACATACATAAAACATAATATAATTTTATTTAAATTAAAACTTAAAACTTTTTTCAATTATTTTTCTTTTCAAAAACATCTAATTTTCTAGACTGATGGTGAAAGGGCATTCACTTTGAATTTTAAGGCAGTGAAGCCATCTTGTGGTTGATGTCGGTACTGCTAAAGTTTTGAGCAGTCCCATTTGTAAAATTAGGTCTTTAATCACAGTTTGACGTGTAAAAAGGCATATACAACCTGTCATTTTTAAAACTCAGAAGAAAAAATAAATACAGACCTGAAAGCCTTTCCTTTTTAGGGTTCCACAGTAATGCATAAGGTCATCACATAGTTGGACTGGTAACAGTATTTTTACATTAACCTATATTTTGTAATTCTGTATTTTGGTTCAGAGGCTTAAGCTATGAAAATGACTACTGAAAAATATTAAACTTTAAAAAGAATATGAAAAATACTGAACAGCTTTTTAGAAAGAATAGTTTTACTTCTTTTTTGTCATGACTTTGTTCTATGATTTTTAGCTTATAAGCCACGGTTCCAAGACCTTGTAATATCTAAGAAATGCAAAAAAGCCTGCCCTAAAACACTCAGAAAAGAAGTTGCAAAAGATGGTTTCCCCACCACACCTTCCTCCACTCTCACAATCTTTATGGCTTAAACCTCAAACATAAACTGCCTATGGGAAGACCTGGCTTAGTCTTGGAAGCCTGGAGAAAACAGTCATCTTCCCCCTCAGCATTTTTTTTTAAAGTATGCTGGGAGTGGGGGCTGAGACCCTGAGACCAAGACCTGAGCTGAGATCAAGAGTCAGACACTCAACTGACACCCAGGCACCCCATTCCCCTTCAGCACTTTTAAAATTTGTCTGAAACCTTGGCATTAAGATCATGGGCAACCTTAGGGAGAAAATATAGGAACTGCAAAATAATGTTAAGAGAATGGAAGGAAAGAGAAAGGAACCTGAACAAAACTACTATATTAATTAATGATTAAGTTCCTTGCATTTTTTGCCATTCTACTTTCTCCCAAATTAACAGTGGTAACTAAAAGCAATTATTAAGACTTCAGTCTCAAACTCCAGATGACAGTGCTTTCTGAAGGCCCCAGATTTGTCTTAGAACAAAAAAGATGTAAATTCAATGTATCCAGGATTAACTGTCTTCTAACTACAGGCCTACAATCTTTCTTACCTGATCACAGATCAACTGGCTCTCCATTCTTCCTTTCCACTCTCAAATTCCCAAATACTAAAAATGGTATTATCCAAGACTTAGTAAATATAATAACAATACACACCATGTGAGCATTTACTTTTGGCCTCTTTCGGGAGAAGTTTGAAGACTCCTCTCTATACTCCTTTAATCTACCTCCAATGAGGATTACTGCTTTGATGTTAGTCACTTTCCTGTAAAGAACAGTTGCACTCATCAGACCTATCCAAGACTGCTGCCTAATCTGGGGTTCCATAATCCAGAAACTTGCTAAGTATGCTTCCCAGACCACCAGAATCAACATCCCATGGAAACTCGTCCAAAATACAGATTCTCAGGCTCTATCCTAGTTCAATGGAATCAGAAACTGGGGGAGTCAGGGATTGAGGGCGAGGAGCTGGCCATCTGTGTTTTACCCAAGCTTCACGGTGATTCTGGTGCACAATGAAGTCTGAGAACTATACCACAACCAAAAAAAGAGATGTACAGAAACTGGAGAGAACTCTGAGAACAATGAAGTTGAATGAAAAGTTTGAGACAGAATAAACAAAGGAATCAAGATAACTAGCTTTAGCAAAAAGAAACCTGTGGCAATGACATTTACATGTCCTCAAGTATATGAAGAATTATTCCCAAGGAAAAGTAAGCAGATGTTCTCCATTTCCCCTGAGGGAAGATCAAGAAGACATTATGAACTTTAAGTTGTAACATAAGAAATTTAGGTTAAAATGTAATTAAAGTTTGCTGACACAGAGTGTTGTTAAATATTAAAATGAATTGCTGAGGAGTATACAGAACCTCTTCTCTGAGTATCTGTCTCAAAAACAAGAGTAGATTAGAAATTCTCTTACGGTTCTTTCCAGCAAAATGATTACCATCATTTACATAAACGGATTAATATTTAGAAAATGTGAGAAACGTTGTTACATTATAGATCTTTTATAATTATCTAAAATTTAAAGTATCTGATAGCTATTTTAAATACCGAAGTGTTAAAATGGTAAGAGTATTTATCCAAACACAAAACATACACACTGAAAGTATTTATTTAAATTATAGATAATGGTGTTCTTTAATAGTTCAAAAAGTGACCAGTAGCACATAAAAGTCTTGGCTGGACAATTCACATGTATTTTAAAATAAAAAGAAGAAGTTGAATATAAATTAAAAAAAAAATAAAAGATTGAGTAGTTGGTATCTAAAAATTGTATCCTGGATTTAAAAAGATCACTGAAAAAATTCATAACATGAATATATATATATATTTGAAATTATCTAATATATATGACATACCTAATATATCATATTATATATATATTATGCACTAATATATATATGTGATACAAAAATGAAAGCAATAACCAAATGCACAGCTTTGACAAATTGCTCCTAATATCTTCTCACAATCTTATAATTTTATACAAATAAGTTCATTAAATAAACATGGAAATAGGTAACTAAAATTAAAAATACAAAAAGGTCCTTGTCCTGTATTGCAGCAATATCTGGTAAATCTCACATGTAAGTGTGCCATAATTAAAATTCCTGAAACCGAAGGTTTTTTTTAATGTTGAAAAGTCACCAAAAGTTTAAAAGTTCAAGTCAATAATTTTCCATTTGTATAGAAAATCACTATAAGGATAACTCTATGACCTATTCACTTCTAAAGTATTTTGCAGTTGCAGTCTTTATTGACAAAAAATAATTCCAGTAATTTAGTAAATGTTCATATTTATTGTAGTTAGCATAATTTAGGAAGTTACTGTTTTTCTTTACCTTTTCTACCTTTCCACCATTGATGTCACTGGGGAGGAATTTCTTGCCAATTGTTCTTAAGTCTGTCTAAAATAAAAATATTATTATTAAAATATAATTATAGAGAAGAGTAAATCTAAATCTAATCTCACTCATAAACAAAAGATGAAATTACTTAAGGCCCGTAGAATAAAATTTAAATCAGTATCTTTTAGCTGATTATGAGATCTATACATATAATTGATCTTTTCAAATTACATAGTCCCGTACATATTTTGTTTAAAGTACACTGGTAAGTTGAATAGTAATGTTTAAGGCCTTAATTCTGGTTATATTCCTTTCAATAACTTAACTACTAAATCTTCTCTATTAAGACCTAATACTTGATTTTATATAAACTGTAGTCTTACTAAAAAAATTAATGCCCCAATCCCAAACCAAGTGACTACTTTTAGTACATAAACAGAATGAATATATTTTTGATAACTGAATCCTACACAACATTCATATGAAGAGTCATGAAAACACATTATTCTATTGGCTGTGATACCCATAACAAAGCTATATAACATACAAATATCCTAGGGAACAATATCACTGCAACAGCAAGAATAAAGAAGACTTCATTGTAGTAAAAATCTGTATAATTTGCTTAAACAAATTACAGAAATCAAAGTTAGTGAAAAAATGACTAACTATATGAAAGTGCAGAAGTACATATTTCTCAGCAAACCAAAGCAAAACATAAAAAGGAAAACATAAGAACTAACAGAAACAAAGTTGTAGCATTTCTGATTTAAAAACAAAACTTGAACTATACAATTTACAAAAAAGCAGAACTTTGAAGGATATTGTCCTCTTTAAGAAGTACAAACTAAAGGAACAATAAGAAATTTGCTCAGAGGAAAATCAATATTCATGAAGAAGGCCTAATTATTTAAGTTAAGAAATTATCTTGATGACTGAGAGTGTGAGGATAGATAACTAAATTTATATTGTTCTGTTCTTCCTTAAAATATAACAACAGCTCTTCATCTCCTTAAAAGCAAAATAAAAGAAAATAGAGTGCATTTAATCACAAAAACTGTAAGACAGAACTTCATGTTAGACTTAAGGGGAAAACACTAGATGATTAAAATAACTGTGACACGGGGCGCCTGGGTGGCTCAGTTGGTTAAGCGACTGCCGTCGGCTCAGGTCATAATCCTGGAGTCCCGGGATTGAGTCCCACATCGGGCTCCCTGCTCAGTGGGGGGTCTGCTTCTCCCTCTGACTCTTTCCCTCTCGTGCTGTCATTCTCTCTCTCTCAAATAAAAAAAAAAAAATTCTTAAAAAAATAAAATAAAATAACTGTGACATAAAATGAAGACATGGAGAGAAGTAGGATAGTCTTCTTTCATCACCTACAATAACAGAATGCAGAATGTCCTCTTATTTGAAATACCAGTATGTGGTCAGCTTAAGAAATGAGCATATAAATTATACAATCCCCACAGATCTTTCCAGACTTTTACTACCATAATTCATATTTTATTTCTCAATGTAATGCAAGGGTCACTCCTAAGCTAAAACCCACCAAGTGGAACTGCCAGGCACACTAAGCCCCAAATCCAAAACACTTGTGTAATAATGGGTTAGCTTTATTGTCTTTGCAGCCTCCATCCAATCACAGAGTAAAAGAATTACAAAGTTTATATATATGTTTATATATATATATACACATATATATAAAATTATACTTTGAGTTGCATGCCTTTTCACTTTGAAAATACTGAGTAACAGGTGGGAAAAAAATATTTTCTTATATTAACCTTCCATATATTAGGGTTGTTTTATTCCTAATGTTAATACACATGAAGTACTTGGTACAATGAATTGCAAAGAGTAAGCACTTAATGAATGTTAAATTTAGGATATGTACATTTTGTTATCATCTGAACATGAATAATCATCAAGTCAGTAATACAACTCACAGTTAATAAAAATATAGGCATTATTTTGAAATAACTCAGAGGCTGAAATATTTAAATATGTATGCGAAACAGAATATATACAAATTTTATGATATACCACGGTCCCTCATTTCTGGTTTTTAGCAATAATTATGAAATTTAATTTAAACTAAAATGAGGCACCAATATAAAGTAGAAATAAGCACTATACTAAAATCCTAAACTCTGAGTCATTACAAACTGTAATTAACTAATAGGACCATGGGCACTGCCACAAATTCTCTAAATCCAGCTAATTTATTTCTCTATAAAATGGAAAAAAATATCACCAAGCCTATCTCATAAAGTTGTTATCAAGCTAAAGGAAGACAATATATTCAAAGTTTACATAACTTTCAAAGTGCTAAGCACAATATAATGAATATAATTTCATTACTCTTTTAACAAGATGAAAATGACCCACCAAATCTTTAAACATCTTAAAATCAAAATCAATTTATAAGTACTGCAAAGACAATTTTATGATTCAGATGCCATTATATCAGGATCACTAGTAAAACTGGGTCCAAAAATACATTTATATTGGACATAAAAAATTATGCAGGAGAAATTCTTAATCTATAAATACACATGCACGTGTGCACACATACAAAAGATCCCTATTTATTCAAGTAAGTTCAATGGAATATCTATTTGGCAAATCATTTTATATTATACAGAATCTTAAAAGAAATTTTTAAAAATCTGTTTTTAAATTTTTACTAATGCATAGTATTCAGTAATTTAAGACCGAGCTATCACTTAATTTACTTCTGAATAATTCAGGTATTTGAGCCCAAAACCATATGCTGGATTTTAATGTCATTTCTTAATATTCTTACTTCCCATTCTATAGAGTAAAAAATTAAGAAACCTCCTTTTCAACATAAAAATCTATACAGAAACGAATTACACAGCAGCTCTTAGGCTGCTCCTTTTAGAAGGTTGGCCCTAGGCTGGCATGTGGGAACTCTGCACTTGAACCATTTCCTAACTGAAAATGTGGTTCACTGCCTAGACTATTTGTATAAACAATGTGATTTATGGTGAACACCTGATTTTTGGGGGGAGGAGTCTTAGAACTGTTTCACTTAGGCAGAGAGTACCCTCATAAGCAGACCAATAAATGCCTTGGGTGCTAGTCTCTATGGACTTCCCTGGGCAGAAACGCTGTACAGTTAGCCTTGCTTTTCAAAAGTTCACATTAGGCCACTTTATTTTTACAAAAGACCTACATGAGTTTTTGCTAACTGAAAGAAATTCGAAGATTTTCATTTTACAGGTAAAGAAGAAAAGCAAAAATAGTGTTCAGTGATTGTGTTACAGTGAGCCTTTACAGAAACAGAATGTACCCCAAACAGCAAGAGGGGCACTGCTAAAGCTTCTTCCCCAGGAACTACACTCAGCATCTCAGCATCCAGCTACAATAGCTTTGAACTGTGTTGTAAGCATCTGTGCTTTCTCTTGATTTATTTTGTGCATCCTTTAGCAAGATATGCCCTAAGGTATCAGAAAAACCTGAGAGGTTACTTTTTGGGTCTGGGAATGCTCTAAAATCTTTCCATATAAATTAATGGTAATTACTTCTTCATTTTACACCATTTTGGCTTACAAAAGGTTTTGCAGGCATGCCCTACTTTTTTTTTTTTTTAATTTTATTATTTTGAGAGAGAGAGCACGCACATGAACTAGAGGGGTAGAAGGAGAAAGAGAATCTTAGGCAGGCTCCACGCCCAGCGCCAAAATCAAGAGTCAGATGCTCAACTGAATGAGCCACCCAGGTGCCCCAGGAATGCTCTACTTCTGGATAGCGGGGAAAACCTGTACATGTATTACAGCATTTTCATTGCTAGATAAAGGAACAAGCTCAGTGTGTCCTGCACAGGAGGAGGGGGACACAAGAAAGCTCATGCATGGATTATTCTCCCAATATGTAATAAGTTATATATAATAAGAATCAATAATGCAAGTCTTTTTCAACTAGTAACTAATAGCCCCTAATCTTTCAAAAGTTGAAAAAAAATTCAACAGAAATACTACAAATGCCTGACTTTATTTAAAGGCGATAAGCTTGAAAAGTAAATTAGCTGTCTCGTCTAGAGTTCATCCTAATTAAAAGTATTTCTTTTTCCTATTGTATGGCATGATATCTTGGATTGGAGTATTCAACTATATTATTTCAGAGAAAATTATAAAGACAAATTAATTCATAAAATAATGGTCATCATGTACCTCTTATGTACATAGGACAAATACTTCATCTTGATTTATTTTAAGTTTCACAGCCAATTATAGATAGCTCATTGCTATTTACCTAAGTATATAAATAAGAAAAAGAAGAGCAGAAGATTGTCACAAAATCTCTTCCTCATCATCTTCAGAATTTTTTTTAATTCATAGAGTTTTTTCAACATTTTTTGAAAGTAGAATTCACTTATTAGGGTGCAAGTCAAAAAAAGTTAAAGTGTATAGGGAATATTACCATTTGTAGACATAGACAACATGCATAATTTCTAAAGCTTACTTTAAAAAATTTTATAGTCTTTTATTGAAAACCTGCATTCTTAGTTGAGAAACAAAAAATGATCTTGTTAGTTTTATTGAATAAAATTCAAAGAAGCTGAAAAAAATGACAGAATCAAAACATAAATTTTACCTGTTTAAGTCCATTTAACTGTATATAAATTAAAGTAATGTAAAAAGAAAAGGTTATGTACAGTTATATATTTATTTATATTTTAAATGTTCTTATCAGTTGCTGCCATTTCTGCTTCATGTTATACCTGTGTTGCAGTGATATGGTGGATCTGTCATTCTCCTATGAATAAGAGAATAAGTAATTCTCTTATGAATTTTGTTGACTACCTATCATATTGTATAAATTTGATTTAATAGATTAAATTATAAATTTAATAGATTGTTATTATAAAGATAATATGAAAATACTCCCAAAGGGGTAACCGCAAGGTTGAAAAAAGAATATTCATTTACTTACACCTAAATTTCAAACAATTTCTATAACTCTTCAATAAAATCCAAAAGCCAATCCCAATTATGGAAAAGATATGCTACAGAGATAGGTGGAAGGAGAGAGATCGGAAAGAAATATATACACAACATAACTGTAATTATGGATAGCCTTAATTTTCTTATTTTACTTTTGTTTTCTGAAGTGTTCTACAATATACATTACTTTTATCAACAGGAAAAGTTATTCTGAAACAAAAAATACGACTTGTCAAAAAGCTATAACCTAGCTAGAGTTCCTATGTTAATGAAATGACTTGTTTTAATAAATATGATCAGTATTTTCTGCTATTAAATATCTACTGTAAATATTATAAAATTCTGTAACTGATCACTGGGGAGAAATGGCAATTCTAATTGCGTTTTTTCCTTTTTTATTGGATTCTGTATAACAGATCTTATAAGAAACATATATTTCTAAAAATCGGGCTGATAGGAGATTACCAAATTCAACAAACATCACTGCAACTTAAAATACACAGTAAAAACAAAAGATGTCCTCCATATTACTTATCTTAAATTCCAGTTTATTCTATAAGACATTTTGAAAGCTTCTAGATTTAAAATGTTTATAAGTTAATAAACAAAACCTACATTGAGAGCAATCAGGATGATGTCATTTACATTGACTTTGTCAGGAGAACTTGTGCAAGCTTCAATGCCTTCATCTGAAAGATACCTGTTAAAATAAAATAAATGGCTTAATATTTTCTAAATTCAAAATTAACCAAATTATATTCTTAAGTCAACATGCAATTGTGTTCTGTACTATAAAAAGCTTCTACTATAAATACCAGGGAAAGAGCTCTGGATATTCCGTTTATTTACCGTATCTGATAGAACAGAATGGGCAATGCGTATTTTCCCTCTTTTGTATCCTTAAAGGGATGTTGTGTCAGTAAAATTATCCATATGCTTTCTGAGAAAAGCTATTTAAATATCAAAATATTTCTTAATGAATGTATGAGCTACTCTTACTATTATGCAAATATAATATCTGACTTAAATATTTGTTAATACAGAAGTTCTTAGAGATTTGAGATGTGTTATAAAAATAGAACTAAAAATAGCATAGATTTAAACTTAATCCCTGACAATTTTCTCTGTCTGCTACTTTCTCATATTATCTTCTCAAGTTCCCTTTCTTGGACATAACATTCCTGAGAATGCTTTAGTAAATATTATTGACTTAAAGTGGCACAAAGATAGGCAACTTTTTAGCTAATACCTTTTACTTTTCCTGTTCTCTTTTCAGTTTTTTTACTCATTGTCTTATTGCCTTTTGATCTTTTATCCAGTCTAAACCAACCATGCATCTGTTGTAGACAATAATTAATTCAAGAGTAAAAAGATTATTGAATCCAGGGAAAGAATCATTTCTACCCATTCATTCATACCCAATTCAGGCATTCTAAAATTCTTCTGATAAATTCTAGAATTCAGGTGTCATCCCCCCAAAAGTCCACCTGTACAAATGCCCATTAACATCTCACATCTTTTACTTTTTTTAAAGATTTTATTTTTAAGTAATCTCTACACCCAACGTGGGGCTCAAACTCATGACCCCGAGATCAAGAGTCGCACACCCTACTGACTGAGTCAGCCGGGCGCCCCCCCCCATCTCACATATTTTATAATCAGTATCAACTCCTTTAACCAAAGGCTGGTGCCAGCATTGCCACTGCAGACATCCTCCCACTGAGAAGATACAGCAGTGTCAGGCTGACAGAACTCATTCAAGCTCATCCCTGATGGCCAGCAATTCCACCATCAATCCCCAACATCAGACTGACTCATCCTAAGACACTTGTCAGTGTAAACTCTACCTGGAGACAGCAACCAAAGAGCATGTGCCTTTAAGAAACATAGATTGAATAATTTCTCAAAAATGAAGGAGCAAATGAAAAGAAATGTAAATTGAAGAATGCAAAAGAACAATAAGAGATTAAAGTTGATAAGCCTAAGAACAAGACCAAGGAGATAAAAGTATACATATCAAAACAAGAATGTATTAAAAAAATTATATAGTATTGAGTTTAAGACCCTGGCAGTGCTAAACTACAATGATGAAAGAAGGCAAATAGTTAACTGGGTTACAGAGAAAAAACAGAAGTGTTAAGTATGTACATGAGTAGGATGAATGGAGGGGAGACAGTAATAACAGTACATTAAGTGACCAGGGAATACAAATGTCTATAGTCAGCACAGATGGTTAAAACACTGCTTTAATTCAAAATGGCTGTTAATTTCCTTATTATGTTGTTAAATTTCATTGGTCCTAGCCACTGACTATATATCATTAATCATCGTACAAATTCAGTTTTAGAAATATTAAGTCCCTATTTGTGTGAAAAGTATTATGTGAGTCAGTAACGAGATTAGTAAAATGATGAAAATTAAACACCTGCCTTCAAGGAGTTCACTGCCTCACAAACAGCACAACACAATAAATATATAAACATGAAAGGCCAAAATATTTATAAATGAAACATTACAGGGGCTCAAAGTGACTAGGGGATGGGAAAGGGTGCACAAAAGGGAACAGTATGAGCAACAACATAAAAGTAAGAAGGGTAAAGCACTTCTAGAGGTAATAACCTGGAATATTCTGGCTGGAAAATGGGGAAGAAATGATAGATGAGTATAGGTTGAGATGGATTATAGGAAGCAACAGTACACAAAGATATGGGTGATATCTTAAATGCTGATTGAGTAATTACAAAAACACAACTTTCAAAATTCCTACACAATGTGGAAATAGTATGCAATGATGAATAAAATACTTTGTTTTTCTAGAAAGGCACGTCTTTAGAATTTAAAAGATCATAGGAAGTGAGATGATCTGGAATAAATCTTTAAAATAATCAAAATTTACCTCTTCAGTTCTACAGATGAGGAAAAGAAGGCCCAAAGATGTTAACAGAACTTCCCAAAAACAGAAACTTAAGTGACACAAAGTTTAAACAAGAATGCCTCCTGACTCCCAGTTCATCAGTCTTTTCATTACAACATACAATTTTTATTTATCAACTACAATTGCTGTTAGAAATACTATCTTCTCCGTTCTGCATGGAGCACTGGGTGTTATGCACAAACAATGAATCATGGAACACTATATCTAAAACTAATGATGTAATGTATGGGGATTAACATAACAATAAAAAAAATTAAAAAAAAAAAAAAAAAAAAAAAAAGAAATACTATCTTCTCACAAACATAAACCAGTATCTGTACAAATCAATTTCCTGATCCACTAGACAATTTTAACAACACACACAAAAAGGGACAGCTAGGTAAACTCCACCAGTGAGCTCCACAATATATTAAAGAAGAATATATCTAGGGGCGCCTGGATGGCACAGTTGGTTAAGCTTCTGACTCTTGGTTTCAGCTCAGGTCTCATGGTTGTTAGATCGAGCCCCGCATCTGGCTCCATGCTCAGCACAGAGTCTGCTTAAGATACTCTCCCTCTTCCTCTGCCCCTTGCCCGGAGTGCTCTCTCTCTCTCTCAAATAAATAAATCTTAAAACAAAACAAAACAAAACAAAACAAAACAAACAAACATGTCTAGTTTCATAGTAAAAGATCAGAGTACTAATACTAATAATTAGAGATTAAAAATTGTAAAAACAGTAAAAATACCTATCCCTACCTAATTTAAAAGGGAAACGCTAACAAAAATTGTAAAGGCAGAAGCCATAAAGAGGTGGAAATTCGACTTCATATATGTGTAAGTCAAATATCATGTGATTTCTTTCAAATAATGCCTGTAAAATGCCTCCTGAATATAACAAATTCTAAAACGTGGCTCAATCGCAATTTCCACATCTTGTACAAGTCTCCCTTACTCACCCTTCATATTTTGAAAAATCAAAGGATTTGAGGAACAGGAGACCCATTCACAGCTCTCCCCAGTGACATCTTGGTAATCCTTCTATAAATACTGTACCATTTTCACTGAAGGACTGAATCTAAATTAACCAGAACTTGGGACTTACAAGTTCATCTTGTTTTTGTAAACATTTAAAACTCCAACACTATCAATGAATAAAACAAATAAAAAGTAATAAATAATAAAGGTCAAATTCCCAAATTGGCTTCAAGATGCATCACAGTCATGCAGTAACTGAAAGAACAAAACACAAAATTCAGCAGCCTTAATGAGAGAAATTTTGGGAAAGAAAGGAATTGAAAAATTGGACCAAGCATGCCAGATCTGATCCCTGTACACATCTGCACGACGGACCTGGAGGGAAGAGAATTATAATCAGTTCCCACGTACCATCTCTGAGCACGTAAAACCCAAAGGCATATAGACCTTAAAGAAGAAACAAACCCCAGAGAGCTCATGTTGACCAGAACAGCAAAAGCACACATTTTTCCATTCTAGTGGAGATTTTGGAACAGTAATGTTATAAAATCACTCATTACTATTCTGTACTAAAAATACATTGAAATACATTTTATTGACAAGCAAGGCACTAAAGGGCTAAATTTCTTCATGATACAGAACAGATGAACATTTCTCACTAATTTTAACTTCAACTAATGCCATTTTAAATCACAGTTTAATAAGTGCTCAAATTAAAAAAGAGATTTTAGAAACTGTTTCCTTTTTTCGTAAATAGAAGATATTAAAATTTCATCTTACTCAGAGCCACTTAATTTGTAATCCTGAGCAACTCTTTTCACTTTAGAAGTAAAAGCTCCAAAATTAATTATTATCCACCAATTTGGGGAGTGGGATTTCCTATTACAAATAATGAAAAATATTCAATGAGAAGGGTCACAGCTTAAGTGTTACTACCAGAACCATCTTCATTTCATGTTCAAAAGTCACCTGGGCATATAAAAAAAAACATGCCCAAACTATAGTTCAAGAATCTCAATTGATAGAAAACTATGATAAAACAAATATTATTTTAATCTCATTTATTTGATTGAGATAGTGGATCATCATTAACACCTCTTACTACCAGTAATGGTCAAAGACAGGCAATTTCCCTTTCATTCATTCCTCTGAAAGCAGGTAAAATCCTGAGTCTAACTTATTTGCTGGCTATGATGGACACATAACGAGGAGGACAAAGACAAACTGAAGACTACATGCCCCATCTAAAGGGAACGGCCTTAACTCACCTCCAGCTGACTGTCTGTAGGAGGGCAGGTAAAGCAGTTAGTGTCAGATCTTCTCATTTTTAGCTTTTAAGTTTTTGTAAAGCAATATATAAGCCAAACGAAACATAGTTCAGCCTGCATGTGAAACACATACTTTGTGCTTATTAATCATATTATTTTATTAAAATTATCTGCTTATTTGTTCCTGTATACTTCAAAGTTACCTGTCTTTCACATGCAAGTTGTACCAAAGTGTCTCTCAAATGATACAATATTCATAGCTGACCTCCTATTCAAGCAAAAGAGTAAAAGAACTGTCTTTTGGGTCACTTTGTATGACTTTTGGAAAACAATGAACACAATTATGTAGTTAACAAATGTTCTTAGCAGAGTTGTCTACATCAGACTAAAAAGTGTCAAATCACTTAGTTTGGCATAAATATTTTACAAACTGGACATATATGGAATTAATCCTTACTTCAGATTTCTAGATGACTTTTTTTTTTTTTTTTTAGGGAAGAGGAATGTTCTAATTAATTACCAGAAACACTAAAAAGCAAACACTAGTTTTCTTCCCTCCACCCACCTGATCCATTCAAGCAGTTTGAACTAAGGCCTGAATTCCTAAAGTAATCAAAGACAATCTATTACTGCACATATAAATTAGGTTGATGACACAGGAAAATTCTTTAAAATGCCAAGGAGAAAACTATGTATGAAAACATTCTTCCCAAATGAATTGGAACAAAATCAAAAAATAATGGACGTATCTGGACAATGACTGGTATACAGTAGTCTTAACTGTCTCTGAATAAAACCCAAATCAAATGGCCTCCTATGGTTTTTGTGGTCTTTGATCTATATGGAATTATTTGCTACCACGTTGAGATTATTGGTCCAAATATGTAATCTAAATATCAAAATGAGAATTTTAACAAATTAATTCCTGCTTAGACACAAGAAAATAAAGATAACTAACTTCCAACTACCCAAGCTCAATACGGGGAAAGAAGAGAATAAAACATGAGATAATTTAAAAATCAATTAATATTCAAAGTATCTTTGGTCCTGTCAAATATGGAAGTTGACAACCTACTGCAAATTCTCAAAACATTAGAATATATATATATACATATATATATATATATTTTTTTTTTAAGTAAACTCTACACCCAACATGGGGTTTGAACTCACATCCCCAAGATCAAAAGTCACATGCTCTACCAACTGAGTGAGCCAGATGCCCCATCAACACATTAAAAAATATTTTACAAAATTGCCTGAATAAAGATCTATTCTCTCTGCCTATCCTGTTTCTATCCCCATTGCGTAAGTGGAATGTACACGCTTGCCAAAAAATTCAGTTTTTGCTATTATTCTTATACCCCAGAGACACTGAAATAATAACTTGCTAATTCCCTCCTCTAGGGCAGGAGAAAATGACTTATAAATTCCTATTTATGAACATAATTTGGGAAAATATAATGCAGGCATACCTTGTTTTATTGTACTTCACTGTACTGTGCTTTCCAGATGATATTGTACTTCTTACAAAGTGAAGATTTGTGGCAACCCTGTGTCGAGCAAGTCTACTGGTGTCATTTTTCCAACAGCATTTGCACACTTCATATCTGTTGTCACACTTTGGTAATTCTCACAATATTTCAAACTTTTTCATCATTCTCATATTTGTTATGGTGATCTGTGATTAATGATCTTTGATGTTACTACTGTAATTGTTTTGGGGTGCCATGAACCACACCCATATAAGAAGGGGAACTTAATCAATAAATGTGTGTGTTCTGACGGCTCCACCAACTACTGCTCTCTCCCTATTCTCCCTATAGGGCCTTCCTATTCTCTGAGACACAGTATTGAAATTAAGCCAATTAATAACCTCACGTTGGCCTCTCAGTGTTCACGCGAAAGGAACAGTCACCCTTCTCTCACTTTAAATCAAAGCTAAACATGGTTAAGCTTAGTGGGGAAGGCATGTAAAAAGCTGAGACAGGCTGAAAGCTAGGCCGCTATACCAGTTAGCTAAGTTGTAAATGTAAAGAAACAGTTGTTAAAGGAAATTAAAAGTGCTATTCCAGTGAACACACAAATGATAAGAAAGCAACACAGCCTTATTGCTGATATGGAGAAAATTTTAATGTTTGGATAGAAGATCAAACCAGTCACAACATTCCCTTAAGCCAAAGTCTAATCCAGAGCAAGGCCCAAACTCTCTTCAATTCTATGAAGACTGGGAGAGGTGAGGAAGCTGCATAACTAGTATGAAGCTAGCAGAGGTTGGTTCATGAGGTTTAAGGAAAAAAGCCATCTCCATAACATAAAAGTGCAAGGGGAAGCAACAAGTACTAATGTAGAAGATGCAGCGAGTTATCCAGAAGATCTAGCTAAAATCATTAACGAAGGTGGCTACACCAAGCAATAGATTTTCAATGTAGATGAAACACCCTCTATTGGAAGAAGATGCCATCTAGGACTTCCATAGCTAGAGAGAGGTCCATGCTTGGCTTCAAAGGTTCAAGGGACAGGTTGACTCTTTTTAGGGGCTAATGCAGCTGGTGATTTAAGTTGAAGCCAATGCTCATTTACCATTCTGAAAATCCTAGGGCCCTTAAGAATTACACTAAATCTACTCTGCCTGTGCTCTATAAATAAAAGAACAAAGCCTGGATAACAGCACATCCATTTACAACATGGTTTACTGAATATTTTCAGCCCAATGTTGAAACTCACTGTTCAGTAAAAAAAGATTCCTTTCAAATTACTACTCATTGACAAGGCACCTGGTCACCTAAGATCTCTGATGGAGATGTACAACAAGATTAATGTTTTCATGCCTGCTAACACAACATCCATTCTGTAGTCAAGGAATAATTTAGACTTTCAAGTTTGTTATTTAAGAAATAAATTTGAAAAAAAAAAGAAAAAGAAATACAATTTGGAAAGCTATAGCTGCTATAGATAGTGATTCCTCTGATGGATCTGGGCAAAGTAAATTGAAGACCTTCTGGAAAGGATTCGCCATTCTAGATGCCATTAAGAACATTCCTGATTCATGGAACAGGTCAAAATACCAACATTCACAGGAGTATGGAAGAGATTGATTCCAACCCTCTTGGATGACTTTGAGGGGTTCAAGAATTCAGTGGAAGAAGTAACTGCAGATGTGGTAGAAACAGCAAGAAAAACAATTAAAAAGTGGAGCCTGAAGATGGAACAGAATTGCTGCAACCTCATGATAAAACTTGAACAGATGAAGGGTTGATTCTTATGGATGAGCAAAGAAAGTGGTTTCTTGAGATGGAATCTGTTCCTGGTAAAGATACTGTGAAGATTATTGAAACAAAGGATTTAGAATATTACATAAACTTAGTTGATAAAGTAGCAACAGGTTTGAGAGGATTGATTCCAATTTTTTTTTATTTTAAGATTTTATTTATTTATTTGACACAGAGAGAGAGAGAGAGAGAGAGAGAGAGAGCACAAGCAGGGGGAGTGGCCGGCAGGCAGGCAGAGGGAGAGGGAGAAGCAGGCTCTCTGCTGACAAGGAGCCCGATGCGGGGCTCGATCCCAGGGCCCTAGGATCATGACCTGAGCCGAAGGCAGATGCTTAACTGACTGAGCCACCCAGGTGCCCCTTGGCTCCAATTGTGAAAGAAGTTCTGCTATGGGTAAAATGCTATCTAACAGCAACACATGCCACAGAGAAATTGTTTGTGATAGGAAGTCAACTAATGAGGCAAACTGCATTGTTGTCTCATTTTTAAAAAATTACCACATTCACCCCAATCTTCAGCAACCACACCTTGATCAGTCAACAACCATCAACATCTAGGCAAGACCCTCCACCACCAAAAAGGACACAATCCACTAAAGGTCAGAAGACAGCATTTTTTAGCAATAAAGTATTTTTAAATTATGTATATTTTTTAGACACAATGCTATCGTACACCTAATAGATTATAGTGAAGACAACTTTTATATGCACCGGGAAACCAAAAAATTAATTTGACTTGGTTTATTGCAATATTTGTTTTACTGATGGTGATATGAAACTAAACCCACAATATCTCTGAAGTATGCCTGTATTTAACCATACTGAATAGCAAGATTAGTAAGTTAACAAAGCTAATAAAAATTGGCATAAAATTTGCTTCAGATCACTTGGTACAGATGAAATCAATATATTCATTATAGTTTATAGATACATTAAGGGTAAAAAAAATTACTGATGAGAATACAAATTGATATGCCCACAGTAAGCTGAATGAACCCATGGGATTCTCTGTCTAAATCCCTAGTAAGCACAGTAATTAGCAGGACCAAAACACTACTAAAGATAAATCAGGGGGCGCCTGGGTGGCTCAGTCAGTTAAGCGGCTGCCTTCGGCTCAGGTCATGATCCCAGAGTCCTGGGATCGAGCCCCACATCAGGCTCCCTGCTCTGCGGGAAGCCTGCTTCTCCCTCTGCCACTCCCCCTGCTTGTGTTCCCTCTCTCGCTGTGTCTCTCTCTGTCAAATAAATAAAATCTTAAAAAAAAAAAAAAAAAAAAAAAAAAGATTAAAAAAAAAAAGATAAATCAGAAGAGGACATACTATGACACACAAAAGATAAAAATGAAAAAAGAGGTCTTTTATTGCATTTCCATTAACAACCAAGTATCTCTTCTATGACCTACCATTTTTTCTTTCTTTCTTTAGGTAAAGTGGCTATCTCCTATGCCAAAATAAATACCACTGAATTCTTGGAATCTTTATTCCAACAATCATAATAAGGACCTGAATCAACACTAGCTTAAAATGTAATCTTCTCTATGGTTTATGTATGAATGTATCAGATGAATAAAGTTATGTATTATTTAAAGTACCTCTAAGTACAATCACTTACTGTTGATCTTAATCAATATAGTAAATTTTTTTAATACAAAATTTATTTTATCCAGAAATAAACTATTTTTAAAAGTACATTAATTTTTCAGTTTTTAGTTTTATGATTTCTTTACATACACAAATGTACACTACTTCCATTTAGTTAACTTATGACATTAAATTTCTTCCACATATACATACTTACACACTCATACCTCAGAAAATCTCTTTTAATTTTTTCTACACTAATTTTTCAAATTGTTATATTATCAAAAGAGAAATACCAAAAGCAAAGATATCAAAGATACTTAACATTTTAAAGGCAAAGTTTTCATAAAATTAACTGGCACAAAAACTGAAAGGATGAATACGCAAAAACCAAAAAAAGAAAATTTACTTAGTACTACAGAAGCATTTTTTCCCCCTAAACAAAGAACTTCTAGATATGTGAAGCATTATGAAAAGCCCTGATATACACCATGATCAATAACCTACTACTCAAACATTTCAGTGGCCAGACAAAAATTTTTTGACCCAACATTGAACACTAAAAGACTGAAATTAGAAAAAATTATAAGGAAAATCCTTTGAAAAGTCATAACACTTGAAAGTGTTTAAAATCTGAAAAACTACTTCCTTTAAAATACTGAAGACTTATTAGCAAATTCTGAAGGCTGTACTACTTGAAAACACCACTAGGTGACAACCTTGCTTCACAAAGTAAAATATCACATGAAAGGTAAGCCTCCAAAGATGTACTAAACTAGCTTTAAAATAAAGGATTTGACATTTACCGGCTTTTAAGGGGTAGGAGAGATACCAAAGAAAATAAAATACACGATTATAATTTTAAAATTTGTGTTTGCTATAAAGATCATATCTCCTCATAAGAAAAAAAATTCAATGTCAAAAGATAATTTTCTCTTGTATTGTTTCCTACATGCATCCTTTGGAAATAGAGACTTATAAAAAGTACACACAAATTATTAGAGAGTAAGGCTTTTTTGCTGTGGAGTAGTCACAAAGAGTATTTTCAACATTAATTCAATAGTTCCTTTTCTCTGACATCAAAATAAATAAGCATGACAATTTTAATAAACATAAGATAGGTGAAAATAAATTACAAACTTCTATTTTTTTATAACCCATTTTCAGATATTAAAATATACATACATATATAAATACATACATACATACATAAACCAACCTATGATGATATTAACCCTGGAATGCTTATTTGGTATAAAAAAATTTTTTAAAAACAGGGGCGCCTGGGTGGCTCAGTTGGTTAAGCGACTGCCTTCAGCTCAGGTCATGATCCTGGAGTCCCGGGATCGAGTCCCGCATCGGGCTCCCTGCTCGGCAGGGAGTCTGCTTCTCCCTCTGACCCTCCTCCCTCTCATGCTCTGTCTCTCGTTCTCTCTCTCAAATAAATAAATAAAATCTTTAAAAAAAAAAAAAATTTTTTTAAAACAGCTGAGCAAGTAAAATTTTGTAAATAATTTCTGTGAAATCCCATAATAGATATATTACAAGGAATAGTGGCAATGGGAACCTATGTTATTATTCGTTTTTGCTAACCAAGCCTTCATATAAATTTAAAAGTATAAAATGAAGCCTGTAGATTTTTATTTCATTGGAGGTTATACTTTACATTCCTCCTCTAATTCAACATTTTCATACTTTAATTCAGAAGCAGAGCTGAGGTTATGTTTTAGCAACTCATATTTTAAAACATAAGAGTATTTGATATTTCTGTCATCTTTTCCTCAGCACAAAGGTGATAGCTATAAAACCATACATCAGGTGGAAAGCTTCACTTTAGGCCTGATACCCTGTGCACTGACTACCACAACAGAGCATCAGTACCTGCAGAGTCCATGCCAAGGGCCTCCCAGGATTAACCACCGGAGACTGCATACTCAGTTAGGTTTGTATAAGGAATGTTATTTAAAAATATAAGATGTCATAGCAAAAATTAGAAGGCATTTTGATGAAAAGCTTGGAGAGATTGTCATGTGATCTGTACTGTTTAGTAAGGCAGAACTCGATGCTCATCTCACCCTCACCCTTGAACACATGTGGAATCCTAGGCAATTTAATCTTTCTGCACCTCTGTTTCTTTTCCTAAGGAAAAAAAAATGGAGATCATACTGAAAATATTGATCTACAGAGTTATTCTCAAGAATAAACGAGACAGCATGAAAAACCTAGCATATGCTTGGTATAAAGTAGATGCTAAATAAACTCATTTTCTTCCTTCTTAAACACTGTACCCTTGGTGTTTGTTCTGGAAAATATTTTCAAAACATGATACTCAAAGATGTCTTCTGGGTTCTCAGAAGAAAGAAAAAGAATAAGAATTGCCAAACAACAAAGGGAATTTCCTCAAAGGCTACAACTAAGGTGTGTGTGTGTCAGAGGTGTGTGTGTGTGCGTGTGTGTATGTTTCTTTATAGGAAACCTGAACTACATATTTCTAACATATTACTGACAAGGGGTTCATTGAGAATAGAAGATAGTGTCAGCAAGATGGAAGGAATTTCATCATTTAATTTCTGGATATCTTCCAATTTTACATACAGATACATATATACAGTTTTAACAACAAGAAAATAAGTTATTCAATGAGACTGTGCAACTATTTCCACCCAAAACAGAATTTCCAATGCAAAATACATTGCCATCATTTTTGCCCAATCTGCCATTTACATCAAAATTTAGAAAATGTCAAGAAATAGCTGGTGAATAATAATCTTAAAATTCTTTAGCACAGAATTACAGTTGTAATTACTAATTTTAAAATTAGACATTTTATAATTTACTTATAATTTATTTAAACTAATGCCATTTATTTAAAACTTTAAAAATGAAAATTTACTTCAATTATCATAAGCAATTACAGCAAATACCTACTTCTTTGTAGTTACATAATCATATATTTTACCATCTGATAGTAGGACAATCCTTCATAAATTAAAATGAAATGAAAGGGGGGTGCCTGGGTGGCTCAGTCATTAAGCGTCTGCCTTCGGCTCAGGTCATGATCCCAGGGTCCTGAGATCGAGCCCCGCATCAGGCTCCCTGCTCCGCGGCAAGCCTGCTTCTCCCTCTCCCACTCCCCCTGCTTGTGTTCCCTCTCTCTCTCTCTCTCTCTGTCAAATAAATAAAATCTTTAAAAAAAAATAAAAAGAAAAAAAAATAAAATGAAATGAAAGAGGCATAAAATAAAAAGAGCAGTCACTTAAATATGCTACCAAATTAAGTAAATATTAAACAAATAAATGACTTATTTGCCAAAACAGTGAAACAGCCCCCATATATATATATGCCCCATTTATATATATCTTAGTCCATAAGATATATATTAGTCAGTAAATATGGATTCTAACTTTCATTTCTTTAAAATACATCTTATATACAAAATGTTTTGTGTTGATAAAATTTTTGAAATTGAAATGCTGCAAATAAATTAAAAGGTTTTAATTTTTAGCTTAGAAGACATCATTTAAATATATTCCCATATCTCTTCCTAGTGGGCTGAATGGTGATGCCCAAATGTCCTAATCTCTGGAACCTGTTACTTTATTTGGAAAAATGGTCCTAATAGATATACTTAAGTTAAGCATCTTGAGATGATTATCCAAGTAGGCCCTAAATCCAGTAACAAGAATCCTTATAGGAGAGAAGTGGCATGGCGGGAGGTGGGCAGGGTTCTGAGACAGAAACACAAAGGGAAGAAATAGAGAAGAGAAGGCCATGAGAAGATGGAGGCAGATATGGAGTGATGAGGTCTCAAACCAAGGATCGCCAACAACCCCCAGAAGCAGAAGAGAGTCAACTGATTTGGCCTCCAGAACTAAAAGCACCTATTTCTGTTGTTTTCAGCCACCCAGTTTGTGGTACTTTGTTATAGCAGCCAAAGCAAACTAATATACCTATTATGAATTTAAGTTATTATTTGAGAAGTACTGATTCAATTCAATAATTTTTTGAAAAATTATCCTTTAGATTAGAATCTACATAGAAGTACATTTTCTATTCAAATTAAATGCCTTGATTCATTAACTATTCCTGAATAAATTCCTTCTGTGAACTTGATTGTTTTTTTAAATCTATAAATAACAAAATACAAACTATAGAGAAGTACAATAAAAAGCTCAAAGTGGCCCTTCCCCAATTCTCCTTCTAAAAAATAAACACTATTAACAATCTTAGACCTTCTATATCCTTGTAATACACACACACATAAATTGGAGTGGGATTTAGAAGAAAATATTTGTTTGCTTATAAAAACAGAATCATTTTACATAAAAGTTTTTGCAGTAAATCTTTTCATTTAAGAATATATCACAGCCAATTTTCATTTCAAGCACATGGATTTCCCCATCTCATCCTTTTCAATAGATGCAAAATATTCCCTTCCACATAGGGGCTATACCAAAATTTTTTTAACTGTTCAGGTTGTTTCTAAATTTATATTAACAATACTTCCTTGAGTATATTTGTAGATACACAATAGAGGACAAATATTAATGTTTTTATAAGAGATATTTCTAAAAGTGGTGCTGCTGTGTAATATTATATGTGTTAGAACAGAGAAAAGGAACTTTAAACTTAGAAAATATGAAATATTTTGTGCTTTTGGAAACACTTAAATGTTTTAATAAAAATGACTGTTTATAAATAACTTCTAATTTTAAGAAATCTTACTTGATGAACAAATATCCCAAAGAGTTTTACTTAATTGTAAAAGCACTCTCAATGACTGAATAAGAATTTAGGTAAATGACAAGATCCCTCCCTACCCTCTCTCAGAGTCTTGTGTGTTAAAGTTTACATACTTGACTCCTGGGATTCCCATACTTATTAGGGTGTGTGTGTGTGTGTATGTGTGTTGTTAACACCATTTAAAAGACAGGAATCAACATGTTCTTTAAAGTGCCACTTCTGGGTATGATGGAGTAAGACCCTACTGGATATATGATGACACCCTCTGTCCCCTGCAGAAAATACCCCAAAATCTGGAAAAAATACAAAAATCAACTCCAGCTACTGCAAAGTGAGCAGAAAATACTGATGGGGAACATGTGCTCATTTGAATGTGGAAGACCAGGAGCCACAAGTTACTTATGGTCTCTGGTGCTTTAAATCTAGGACAGAGTGCAGTCCAAATGGCAGACCAGCCGCAGATGTGCACAAGGACATACTGACAATCTTTATGCTCTGGGGAACAGAAAAAGGAAATAAAGAAACCAGGAGCACCGAAGAATGGAGGGGAATCCAGTAAGGGAAAGACCTAAAGAGGGGATCTACAGACTCTGTCTACCCACCTCTCTGATGACCTCAGAATGACCCACGTGCAGAACATTTACAGCAATCCAGCTAAAGACAAAAGATTTGAACAGAGAATGGAATTGCTGCACAAATTAAGACTCTGCAGTTCATGCCAGCGAGAAAAGGTGCCATCTACAACTTAGGAAACAATATCATCAGTGAAAAGCGACAGAACAAAAATCTCCACCACTTAACAATGCATAATACCAAGAATACAATCCAAAATTACCCAACAGACAAAGAACCGAAAAATGAAACACATTCTCTAGAAAAAAGAAAACCAATCAAATTTGATCCAAGATGAACCAGATGTTAGAACTAAAAGACAAGAATATTAAAATAAATGTTGTAACTATTCTCAATTAAGAAAAATGCCTTCAATACATTAAATCTCAGCAGAGAGATGCTGTTTCAGCCTAGAGACAGAAACAATTAAAAAAATCAAGTGAAAGTTCTAGAATGGAAAACTATTTCTGAACTAAAATGAAGTTAACAGCAGGATGAACCCAGTGGAAAGAGTAAGTGAATTATAAGACAGATGTTGCAACAATTCTGTATTTTACATAAAGTAGTACATTATTAACAATAAATGCATTATGAAAAGTTAAGGATATTATATAATACAATCCTTAGGAAAACCACCATAAAAATAATGCAAAAGAGAAACGATAGCATATGTCTACACAAAAATGTATACATGAATGTTCAAAGCATCATTATTTATAATTGCAATAACTATAAGCAACCCAAAAGTCCATCAACTGGTTAATGGACTTTCTTAAAATTGTAACATATTTATACCACAATAAAAAGAAACAAAATAAAAATACACACAGTAGTGTAAGTGAATCTCAAAAGCATGATCCCAAGTGAAAGAAGGCGACATACAAAAGACTACACACAGTGTGTGATTCCATTTAGATAAAATTTTAGAAAAACCAAAACTATCTGACAGAAAGTGGATCAGAGTTTGCCTGGGGTTGGGGTGAGGAAGGACATCAAATACAAAGGAGCTAGAAGGTAAGAAATCCATTTACACAACTAAATATGTTACCAAATCCATCAAACTGTACTTTTAAAATTGGTGAATTTAATTGTATGTAAAAAATACCTTAGTAAACATAAAAAAGGAGAGAAATTGAAGAGAGGAATCAGAATTTCAGAGACGTTTGCTAATTTACTAATGATACATAGAAAGTGGCAACAATGGACAAAACAAAAGCCTTTGAATCCTTAGTCCAGAGCTGCCTTACAGCTTTTTTTTTTTTTTAAAAATGATGATGAACACATTCAAAATATAAAACTTAATCAACAAGATATGAGGCTAAAATTAAATACAATTAGAAAGAAGTCAATGATCTATGTTAAATTAATAATGTAACCACACTAAAATAAAAACTAATCCAGTAAACATTAAATTAAACATTTAAATTAAACATTAAAAACTCTAAACAAATCTTGAACTCTAGTAGGTTTCTTTTTCCACAGTGGTATAGACGTAGCAACTCTGAAAGTACTTTGAGCAAATGAGTAAATATACTGATGATGTTAGGGATCAGGGTTCTCACTGTTGGAGAAAGGAGATACAAATATAGATGGTAGAAGGCTAGAAATAAACATCTGGTGTTGGACTAGAAATAGTAGTTTCAGGATAAACTCATGATTTTATATTTATATATCAACTTATTCATTCTCATGTGTGTGGACTGTCCAGAAACAGCACTGCCTCGTGTAATAGTTGTATCTTCATTAATCTCATCTTGAAAGAAGCCTTGATATGACTTTCAATTTTAAAAGTGCAGTAACACATTTTTAAAATAATATCTGGCATATAAAACTCAACTGTTAGAGATTACTAAACTCTGAACATTTCTAAGCATAAAGCCATCACCATTTTCCAATAAAAACATTTTCCCACATTAAAGATGTACATGTCAACAAAGATGATATTTAATCAAATAATAGTCACAAATAAATATAGGCATTTCTATGAAACATATGTTAATAATAAACCTAAAATGAATAAAAGTCAGACTGGCAAGAGGTCAGGTTATTTGGGGGAGTATTATTTTAAAAACATGCCTATACAAAAACTGTATGTTGACAAAACAGTATTTTGTGAATCTATTTTTTTAACTTCCATAATTTAGTAAATATGAAACCCATATTTTGGCAGTACATTCATCCTGCAGGTAATGTTAAATAAAGACTCAGACCTTGTTATTTTATCTGTCAAAAAATCTGAAACTTCACTGCCAATGGATATAGACACAAATACAGTTTCTAGTGTGTGTAACAGCACTCATATATCAATTAGGTTACAAGAATTTGGCCTTTTATAGGACCAAAAACATTAACAGAGATTTTTTTTTTTTTTAAGTTTCCTTAAAGCTAATTCAGTCTCATGAATTATTTTTTCCTTCCCTCAGCAAAATTTTTATTTGGGACTTATTTGGCACTACAAGTAATACAAAGTTAAAAGTTCAGACCCATCTTCAAGAAGTCTATGGTCCAGTGAACTGGCAGACATGAAAGCGAAAAGCTATATGAAAAGAAACAAAAATATTCTAATGTACCCTGTATGAATAAGATGCATGGGCAGTTAAGTCTGCATGGAAAGATCAGGGCAGGTTCTGAGGAGGAAGAGGTATCATGGGCTGAGATTAGAAACAACACAACCGTCACTCATTTCTTGAATGATAAACGTTGCATGAGTGCAAAAAGCTCAGGGTTGTGAAATAGGCAAATTGTGTAGTCAAAGTATTTTCTATAGCCAAACTGTAGCATCAGTAATACATTCCACAACTGCAATGTTAAACTGGTAGATAGCATCATGAAGTTTTGATAAGTGAAAAGGGTATTGTTTTTTAATTTTATACCTTTCTCAATTAGCACTTTTCTTATTTTACAAATATGAAATTTCTTACATCATCTGCCTTAATAAAAGATTTCATTTAGGCATGTTAATTATTCTACAAAATCCAGTAGGTCACCATTTGCCAAAACAACCAATCTCAGGATCAGTCTGGCTATTTACCATATTACCCTTTAAGCAAGTCACAAGACAAGCTAACATAACATATTAAATGCTCTGAAGAGTCCTGTAATCAACAACCTGTTTTCTATTTTTTTTTTTAAGATTTTATTTATTTATTTATTTGACAGAGAGAGAGACAGCGAGAGGGGGAACACAAGCAGGGAGAGTGGGAGAGGGAGAAGCAGGCTTCCTGCCGAGCAGGGAGCCTGATGTGGGGCTCGATCCCAGCACCCTGGGATCATGACCTAAGCCGAAGGCAGACACTTAACCGATTGAGCCACCCAGGCGCCCCTCTTTTCTATTTTTTATTTTATTTATTTATTTGACAGAGAGAGAGAGAGCGAGGGAGAGAGCACAAGAAGGGGGAGCGGCAGGCAGAGAGAGAGGGAGAAGCAGGCTCCCCACTGAGCAGGGATCCCGACCCAGGGTTCGATCCCAGAATCCCAGGATCATGACCTGAGCTGAAAGCAGATGCTTAACTGACTGAGCCACCCAGGTGCCCCATTTCTATTTTTTTTTTTTTTAATACAGAGTTAATTAGACAAGGGAACCTAACTGTCATTTAACATCCTCAGAACATATTTTATATTAACATATTAGTATGAGGATTTAACACTATTTGTAAGTAACCCTAAAAGTCTCAACATAATAATGTGTAATTTTGCTAAATCACAAATTTGAAGCCCATCTGCTGACTGGCTGCTTAATAGGAATGAGTCACAGAAGAATTCTGCCAACTACCAGATATCCACATCTCAGGGCAGCTCTTCAGTACTCTACAGTAGTATTCACAAGGAATCAGGCCATATCTTTCACCAATATGAGGTAAACTGTAATCCTTGTACACATGAAGAATATACTGTTGAGCACCATGGCTATTTCCTTACATTGTAAAATGAAAATATTAAGTAACATGGTATATAAATTAGGCCTCATGCATAATTAAATTCAGGATGCCTTTCATTAATATATGACAACAGCAGCAAACACTGTTTACTATGTGCTAGACATTGTTCTAAGGGGTTTGTTTATATTAACTTATTTAATCCTCACAACAACTCTATGAGGTATGTACTGGTATTACACACTTTATAGATGAGGAACCTCAAACATGAAGAGCTTAATTAAACTCGCTCACGGACACACAGTTTACAAAGACAGAGCTAGCATGCTAACCCCAGGAGTCTGGTCCCAGTCTATGCCCTGAGTAACTACACTTAAACCCAGAGTAAAAAAATGCTCAAAGTCCACAATCTGGCTTCAGCACTAACTCACAGTGTGACCTGTGCTGTGCCTCAGGTTAGTCATATATAAAATAAGAGAACTGGAAGAGATAATCTTTAATGTTCCATCTGGGTCTGAGTCATTAAAGACTTCTAAAGTCATAATAGGCCTTTTCCAGCTTCCAACAACTATAGGTCCACCTTTCCAGGCTTGCTGATCCTTTTCCTTTGTTTCTTCAACCATTTCCCTGAAAGCACCTCATCATGCCACCATCAAACTTGAATTTTAATAGTGAGGATAACATTGTGAGAAGCTTTGCTTTTGCAAAAAAAGTTCTTTCCTCAGACCTCTTCCTTTTCTTTAACTATCATGTGGATAAACTAGGAATGTGTTGGCTGTGTACAACAGAAATCCAGATTGGGAGGGAAGCAATATTGGAGGTGGAGACATTGATTAGGAAGCTACTACATCAATCCAAATCAGAGATGAAGATGGTCTAGAATAGGGCAGTGACGAGGGTATAGATAAGCAGCAAGAGGCAAGAGGCATTGAGAGATCAAATTCTGGTGCCTCAGGGGAAATGAGGGAGAGTGAGGATGGATGGTGAGAGTTAATAGAAGCAGTTTTTGGGGAAAGATGATGAGTTCAGTTTGGGGTAGGTCTGATTTGACGTGTCTGCAAGACGGCCAAGTGGACATGCCCTGCAGGCAGCAGACATTCAAAAGAGATGTCTGAGCTGGAGATAAACAGAGGAATAAGAGGAAGGGGTTAATGGTACAGGAGAAAAATGGCTGACATTCTCTTACCTGCCGCCCCCCCCCCATACTCAATGGCATACACTCAAAGTCTGGCAACCAGGTGTTTGCAACATAAAATAAACACAAAAACAAGAAAAGAAAGAAAGAGAGAAAAGAAGAGAAGAGAAAAGGAACACATACATGCAGGGTTTTTCTTTAAGAAGCCAAATGGTTTCTTTGGGAAGAACCAAGATGGCAAGTAAGGACACTGGGTACCACAAAACAAACAAGCTCACCCCACTGTAGCATTTACAGCTCCTAAAGTGAGTTATTAAGTAATCCACTTGGTCACTCCAGAGCAAAGCCTTTTAGTCTAAGAGTCCCTCCCAGGTATACAGAGTTTTTCTCCTGGCTCATTTTAATCTGTGAACTAATAACCAAATACAGGGAAAACTGGGAAAAGCCTATAACATGAAACAGAGACCAAGAACAACAAACAGAAAAAAAAAAAAATGGCACTAGAGGAAACAGAAATAATTCCGAAGGGGAAAGGACCTCTGATTACTTCCCTCAGAGTCAAAAGATCAAAGAAAAACAGAGCGCCATGAAAAATATTAAAGCATCCATTAAAGAAGAGTCCATAAAAGAAGAACAGGGTATTATGAAAAGATATTAAAGAAAAAGGGGGTCCCCAGAAATTAAAAATATTTACCCAAATTAAAAACCCAATACTAAGTTTGGAAAAAGTCAAGGAAATCTCTCAGGAAGTAAAACAAAAAAATACAACAAGATGAGAGAAAAAAGTAAAAGAACTACTGAATTGTTCACTTTGAAATGGTTAATTTTATGTTATGTAAACCTTATCTCAATAAATTATTATTTTTTAAAGATTTTATTTATTTATTTAATTGACACAGAGAGAGAGAGAGAGACAGCGTGAGAGGGAACACAAGCAGGGGAGTGGGAGAGGGAGAAGCAGGCTTCTGGCCGAGCAGGGAGCCTGATGCGGGGCTTGATCCCAGGACTCTGGGGATCATGACCTGAGCTGAAGGCAGTCGTTTAACCAACTGAGACACCCAGGCGCCCCCAATAAATTACTTTTTTAAAAGAAGGAATAACTAGCTAATATAACTTAAAATCAAAGGTTAACTCTTTCAAGTGTCAGGCATGAATGTTTCCTGGGGCTGTAGATTATCATTTTGAAAAGTTGATAGTTTCAAAGAAAGAATAGGATAAAACTATAGGTCCAGGATGCAGAGCACTCAAAGGAAGGAACACAAAATGGAAAAATTTATCAAGAGAACTTGTTTTAAAATCATAATTTTAAAAGTTAAAAATTTTAAATTTATTTCCTACAACCCCAGCAATTCCAACTCTAGGTAAGCAATTTTGATAAAAACCTGAAACACAAATACAAAGAGATGCATATAAGGATGCTTCACAACACTGTTTATAATAAGTATGGAAATTAGAAATGATCTAAATTGTCAATCTGTATGGGAATGAATATATAAAATGTGATATGCAGTATATTCACACAGTACTACATAGCAGTTAAAAATAAACTATACTGATTCACTTATGAAACACATATTGAGTGCTAGCTATATGTCAGATACTGATCTAGGTGCTGGTGATTCCACAATGAGCAAGACAAAGTCCTTGCCTCCAGGGAGCTTACAAATAGATCTACATATACCAGCACAGAGAGAGGATAGAAAGAGTAAGCTGTGAAATATTAACTATATAAACTATTAAATTATTCACTAAGCAATCCTACATATTATTTATGTACACATACAGGTAAATGTATTCTTTAAGATCTTAGAGAATACATGCAAAAATCATAGTAGGGTTGCCTCTGAAAAAGGAAAGAAGGAGAGAGGACTGAAGATGTGGATCAAAGGGAACTTCTATCTGAAATTTGTTTTTTATTAGAAAAAAAGACAATTTACCAATTGATAATAGCCGATTCTGGTTATATCCAACACTAGTACTTATTTTATAAACCTCTGTGCTTTATTTACTGCCAAAAAGTAAGAGAACCTAAAGAAATAATCTAGAGGATCCTACATCCAGTTAATAAAGGTTCTAAAAAGAGAATAGAGGAAAGTAGCAAGGAAAAAATACAAGAGAATTTCCCAAAGCTAAAGATATAAATAATGACACTGAAAGAACTCAGTAAAAAAGAAAAGTTCCCAATACAATAAATGGAGGGAAAAATACCCAGATACTTAATTGTGAATTTTCAGGATACCAGAGATATAAAAAGAGGACTCTAAAAATATACAAATAAGAAGAAGGAAAAAGGAAGAATAAGAATGAAGCTAGCATCAGACTTTTTTGACTTAATACCCTCAAAATTATGAAAAAAAAAAAGCTTTCCACTTATAATTCTACAACTATCCAAAATATCACTCAGGTGTGAGGGCAAAATAAATATAGTTTCAGACATGGAACGTCTAAGAAAATTTACTTTTATCCCTCCATTCACAGGAAATTAATCTACACAAGAATGTGAACTAACATGGAAATGGAATAAACCAAAAAAGAAAATGGAATGAAGAAATGAATCCAACACAAGAAAATGATAAATTGAAATCTCAGAAGAGGGGCGCCTGGGTGGCTCAGTCGTTAAACGTCTGCCTTCGGCTCAGGTCATGGTCCCAGGGTCCTGGGATCGAGCCCCGCATCGGGGTCTCTGCTCCGCGGGAAGCCTGCTTCTCCCTCTCCCACTCCCCCTGCTTGTGTTCCCCCCTCTCGCTGTGTCTCTCTCTGTCAAATAAATAAAATCCTTAAAAAAAAAAAAAAAAATGAAATCTCAGAAGAGAGATGCACAGCAGAACTAAAAAAAAAAAAAAAAAATCACTTCAGATTAGAAAAAGAAGGGAGCTGCCCAGTGGGGAAAAAAACAAAGGGAAGAAAGCATTCCACACATGTGATATTTTTTTTTCTCAATCTTACACACTAACATTTTAGGTTGGGTGATTCGTTACTTTAGGGGACTGCTTTGCGCAGTGCAGGATGTTCAACAGCGCTCCTAGGCTCTACACACTAGATGCCAGTGGCTCTCCCCAAGTTGTGACAAACAAAAATGTCTCCAGACATTACCAAATATCCTGGGGACAGGGAAGGGTATTGGGAAAATGCCATTAATTGAGAACCACTACCTTAAAAGAACTGAAAAATAAATAAAAGCAAGCAATGTTAAAAAAAAAAAAAAAAGGGCAATTAGAAATTCCAGAAAATACTAGAAGCTGTATAAGAAAGAAAATAAAATCAGAGCTATTTACATGATTTTCTATACAGAAAATTTACAGTCATCATAATAGAAACACTGTAAATTTAAATGTGGCTACAGTGTCAGCCAGTATAAGAGATATGGAGGACTTCATTATAGTTACAGGACAAAATGTACATATCATCTATCTTGACATTGAGAAAATAAAGTAAGAAGTGGGGCAAGTAATGGGCTTCTAAAAATAATAATATATCTATTAGGGAGGGCAGATAAGTAGTTGGACATGCTAAATATTCATTTATCCCATAAATCAACAGATAATAAAATTAAAACTTAAAAAGTCAAGGCAGCTTGATAAAGGCATATTATTTTGAAAGAGGAAAATAACCATTAGAAACATTTAAGAGTTAAAGTAGGATGGGGAGGGGGAGAGAGATGGATGAGCAGGGACTACTGTTTTGTTTTGTTTTGTTTTTTTCTAAGATTTTATTTATTCATATGAGAGAGAGAGAGAGAGGGCACAAGTGGGGGGAGGGGCAGAGGAAGAGAGACAAGCAGACTCCCTGCTAAGTGAGGAGCCTGACATGGGGCTCGATTCCAGGACCCCGAGATCATGACCTGAGCCAAAGTCAGACATTTAAACCAAATGAGCCACCTAGGCATCCCAGGAACTACTGTTTTCATTTTAAGTTCTTCAGTATCTTCTTTGCTTTTTTTTTTTTTTAGCTATAACCATATAGTACTTTGATAGAAATTTTAAGCAATTTTTAAAAAATCAATTAGTATCTTTTATAAGAAATAATTCTTTACATAAATAAAAACAGAACTGTATCATCAGCCATTCATTTATTGAAATTTCACTGTAATCTAATTTTATAATTGCTATAATACAGCCACTGATTCAATTTATTCAATATTTATTTAATTTATTTAATAAAAACCTACTATAAATTTTGAATTAGTTGAGTAATAATAAGTTAAATAAAAGCCAGGCTTGACCATATGAGCAATGGAGAGATATTCTTGAACTGGGCAGTATCCTGATTAAAAGTTCTGCCTTGGGGCGCCTGGGTGGCTCAACCGGTTAAAGCATCTGACTTCAGCTCAGGTCATGATCCTAGGGTCCTGGGATCAAGCCCCCAAGTCAGGCTGCTTGCTCAGTAGGGAGCCAGCTTCTCGCTCTTGCTCTCCCTCTCCCTCTGCCTGCCACTTCCCCTGCTTATGCTCTCTCTGTCAAAAAAAAAAAAAAGTTCTGCCTTAGGTAGATTAGTCTGAAGTGTACAAAAAATTTGTTTTAAAGATTTTATTTATTTATTTAAGAGAGACAGAGATAATGACAGAGATAGCAAGAGAGAGCATGTGAGAGCATGAGCGGCAAGGAGAGGGAGAAGCAGGCTCCCCGCTGAGCAAGGAGCCCGATGTGGGACTCGATCCCAGGACCCTGAGATCATGACCTGAGCCAAAGGCAGATGCTTAACGGACTGAGCCACCCAGGTGCCCCTAAAAAGTGCAAATAAATTCTATCACACAAGTTTAAGTGCAAAGTAATAAGAAAGTGTGTATAGAATATGATGGTAATTGCCAGAACAGGCAGAAGGAAAGCTGAGGTGAAGATAAAGATGATGATGATGATAATGTTGATAACAATTATGATGGCAAATACTGTGCCTTTAAATGCCAGATATCATGCTAATTATTTGATATATAATATGTCATTTGTCATAATAACTCCCCATATTATTTTATCTCCATTTCATAAATAAGAAAATTCAGATTAACCTACCTGAAGTTACACAGCTAGTAGACAGTGGAATGATATTTAAGAAAAATGGCAAACTTAGTAAAAAGTGGCCAGAGGAAGTACTAACCACTATTCTATTAACCTGCCTTAGGAACAATCTAAGTCTTGATTTATGATTCAGTAACTATACCCTACTTCATACCATAAAGGATTTGAAACAGAAGGAAATAAAACAGAGAGGTAAGTGAAAGCAGAAGGAAACCGGAAGGAAATTTTGGCATTTATGGCAGACACAAGAAAAAAAATTACAGAGTTCTTCAATGTTTTTCAAGAGACTCTAGTTATCTAAGGCTGCTTATAACTGGGTCAACATTTCCTAAGGAAAAGAAAAAGGCAGAAAAAAGGCTTACTGGGCCTGTACTTTGTTAAAATAAAATAGTTTATTTTGTATTTAATAAAATGTAGTTTTTAATGGCAAATATGTACTCACTGAGAGATCCTCTTCTACTTTAATCCCATGCATTTAGCATTTTACCAGTTAGAAAAGCTTAGTACCTTCTGGCAACCTAAAAATGTTTCTGCTCTCTTCCACTCTCCAGTCATTTATAAAAATATCAAACAAACAAAACTTGTGCTGGCACCTATTCCTGGAAGACTGCACTTTACATTTTTATCTTTCTCTGATTAAACAAGTAGCCATTCATTGCTGACTATTTGTTACATATCTGAAATGGTTAGCTTTTCATTTTTATAATTAAAATAAACTAAAATTATTTGTGTTGGAATCCCATATCTCAAAAATTAATATCAAAGTCCAACCTTTATGCTGCATAAAATAACTCAAAGAAAAACATTATTCATGACTACTAATCTATGTTTTAATTCAATAAGCCACTACATACACAGTATTATCAACAGTTTTAGTTAATGTCAATGTAACACGTATTAAATCCATTTATATATATAATCCCATTTATGTTACAGGAGAGACAAATACAAATAATTAGCACCCCAGAGAAATAATCTTTCTAAACATTTTAAAATTCAAATTAACATCTGAAAAAATAAGATAGCCAGAGCAGACTAAAAATTACAAAGTGGAAATCTAAAGAATAAAAACATTGCACTAAAGACAAATGGAAGTGCAATAGCTTCAAATAACCAGGAATTACCCTCAACCTCATTATGGCCAGCTAGAACACAGCCATATTTTCCCATGGGTAAAATAAAGGGGTTGGACCACGTAGTCTCCAACTTAGCATCTCCATGTCACAATTATCAACGTACATTCAAAAGAACCTTTCTTTGCTTAGTGATATTCTAGGGCAATGAGTTACCTTTTGTTATTTCAAATTAAGAGTAGATACAGTCACCATACCACCTCAAGTATACAAAACTTGTAATATTGGGGCACCTGGGTGGCGAAGTCGGTTAAGCACCAGAATCTTGGTTTCGGCTCAGGTCATGATTTCAGGGTCATGAGATCTAGCCCCGCATCTGGCTCCTCACTCAGCACAGAGTTGGCTTCGGACTTTCTCTCCCTCTCCCTCTGCCCCTCCCTCCCACGTGCATGCTCTCTCTAAATAAATCTTTTTTAATTTATTTTATTTTAATTAAAGATTTTATTTATTTATTTGACAGAAAGAGAGAGAGCACAAGTGGGGGAGCAGCAGATAGAGGGAAAGGGAGAAGCAGGCTCCCCGCTGAGCAGGGAGCCTGCAGGGCTTGATCCCAGGACACTGGGATCAGGACCTGAGCTGAAGGCAGACGCTTAACCGACTGAGCCACCCAGGTGCCCCTAAATAAATCTTTTTAAAAATTAAAAAAAAAAAAAACTTGCAATATTGAAGGAAATTATAAGGACAATTTAAAAATCAAGAGAAGAATGACTCATTGGTTATTAATTCCATGTTTTTCTCACTATGAAGAGAGAAAGTTCTATAAAATTAGAAATATCAAGAAGAGAAACAGTTCCACAAAGCAGCTAGAAACCATTACCCTCAACCGTTCAAAACAAACTGGAAAAACTACAAATTTATTGGTTTTTAAACCCATTAGAGAACTAAGGCCACAAAGAAACTTCTATGAATTAAACTCTAGAAAATGACTAGTCCTTCACAGGAGAGAAGAGATCCACAGTGATTCCATCCCAGGTGAAGTAAGAAGAATTTAACATATTTTGAGTAAGAAGAAATCAGCCAGACTTTTAACAGACTTTACAGCCACATATAGTCTGGCCTCACAGATTGGAATCCCAAGGATTTCCAGCCACAAGCAAGTTTGCAACTACATGCCATCTCACACTGGTCTTCACCAAGTGCTCAGATATTGTCGGCCAAAAGCTGGAGGGGGAGGGGGGGCGGAGCAGAGAGAGAGAGAGAGAGAGAGAGAGAGAGAGGGAGAGACAGAAGTCCATCAGATTTACTCTGGACTTTTAGCTACAGAAAAGTGATTCCAGGGCAGGGAATCTGAGAGGTACCCTCTGAACACATGTAGGCTTTCAACCAAATGACTATGGGCAGGGCAGGAGAGAAGAAAGAACTTCTCATCTCCCCCCACATTCCCCACTTTTGAATCTCCAGGTACTCTAAGTTTTCAACTCTAGGAGTAAGGCAGGGGATGAAAGTAACCATTCCAAGGCACTCCAGGCTTTAACAGAGGAAAGACGCAACAGGGCTGAAAGAGGCATTAAAAGCAGGATATGAATCATGAGTCTGACAAGGTAGATAGCAAAACAGAGAGAAATAGAACTCGCACAGTTTTAAAGCTGGCAGCTTAGCTATGAAGCAAGAGTAGATCCCTGGAATTTGCCAGTGTTTGGATTCCAGGTCCTATTAAAGAGAAAGTTGTGTGACCCTATCCTCACAGCATCTGAACCACTGGTGAACTGCTGCAAACTAAAACTGAAAAAAAAAAAAAAAGGTCACAACAACCACCAAGCTGATTAACTCATCCCTCCTCACTCCTACTACTCCAGATCTAGAAGGGCATGAAAACATATAAAAAGATAAGGTCTACATAATTTCTAAAATTGACCAAACCAAAGATGCAATAGTTCAACAAACCCCACAGTAACTAATTACAAGAAAACCACAGCAAGGTACATCACATTCAAACTGACAGTAAAAAAATAGTAAAAAACATTTTTAATAGCAGTGAGAGAATAAAGACACATTACACACTGAGGAAAAACATAAGAATTTCCACTAACTTTTCTTCAGAAACAATTCATTCCAGAAGAAAATAAAGCCACATCTTAGGGCACCTGGGTGGCTTAGTCGATTAAGTGTCTGACTCTTGATTTCGGCTCAGGTCATGATCTCAGGGTTGTGAGATTGAGTCCTGCAAGTGTCTGACTCTTGATTTCGGCTCAGGTCATGATCTCAGGGTTGTGAGATTGAGTCCTGCATCAGGCTCCAGCAGATCCTCTCTCTCTCTCTCCCCCTCTGCCAGCGAAAAAAAAAATTTTTTTAAAAAGAAAGTAAAGCCACATCTTAAAAAAAAAAAAAAAAGAGGAAGGAGTCAACCTATAAATCTATACCCAGAAAAAATATCTTTCAAAAGGAAAAGGAAATAGAGATTCCTAGATAAAAGTTGAGAGAATTCACCACTAGCAGACACACAATACAAGAAATGCTAACAGAAGTTATTAGTCATAAGCAAAATAATACAAGATGAAACCAAAGGAAAGAATTAAAAGCATCTGAAATGATTAATACATAGGTGAATACAGAATATCTTTTAAACTACCTTTGCGGGGCGCCTGGGTGGCTCAGTTGGTTAAGCATCTGCCTTCAGCTCAGGTCATGATCCCAGAGTCCTGGGATCGAGCCCTGCATCATCGGGCTCCCTGCTCAGTGGGGAGCCTGCTTCTCCCTTTGCCTGCTGCTCCCCCTGCTTGTGCTCTCTCTCTCTCTCTCTCTCACCGTCGCTCTATCTCAAATAAATAAAAATCTCAAAAAAAAAAAAAAAAAAGGAAAGCTACCTTTGCATATACATGCAAATTTCTTTAAGACTATAGATTGTTTAAAGTGAAATAATAAAAATACTATGAAAAATCAGAAGGACAATGGGCAGGCAGGGATAAATAAAATTACACTACTGTAAAATTCTTACATTGTTCATTAAGTATTATTATTTGAAGGTAGACTGTGATAATGTAAAGATTCATACTGTAATCTCTCTAGAAGAGCAAACATTTTTGAAATGATACTAAGAGATATAATGAAAGTCAATTCAGGAGACAAAGCAATATACTAAAAAATACATGCTGCACCAAAAAGAAGGTAGAAAAAGCACAATGAACAACTGGGATAAAGAGAAAACAAATAATAAAGTGGGAGACTAAAATAAGCAACATTAATAATTATATTAAATAATGAATTAACTCCAGACTTTCAACTACTAAAAGCAGGAAGTGGGGCAAAAGAATTGAGAGAAGTCCCCTGAGATGCTCACATTGTTTAGCGACCAGAGGCTTGAGGCTCCCTGGAGAACTAGGAGAAAGCACTAGAAGGCACTCCAGGCCTTCAACACAGGAAGAGGGAGGGGGCAGGGCCAGACTGCCCACTGCAATAGTTGTATCAATTTGCATTCACAACAGCAACTTAGGAAAGTGTCTGTTTCATCACAACCTTGCCAACAGAATGTGACATATATTTTAAAACTTTTGCCACCCTATGGGTGTTCTAGTATATCCCAGTGTCACTTTAATTTGCATGTCTCTCTAAGTGTGAACAATTTTTCATGTTTGAGAACAATTTTTGTCTTTTTGTGTGTGAATTGCCCTTCCCACATTTTTCTTTTACTACATATATGGTTTCAAGTAGACTGTAATCCATTTGGAGTTTATTCTGTGTATGGTATAAAGACATGGATATAATTTTATCATTCTCCAAATGGCTACCAAGTTGTCCAAGTAACGTGCTTTCAAAGGTGAGTCTTCATGGTACTGCTCTGACATGCTGCCTATGCCAGTAATCTGTTTTTCAGCCCCAAATTCACTTGTGTTGCCTGAACTGTGAAAATGAATCTGAGCCCTTTACGTAGGTTTTCTTTGCCAGTGGGCACCATGTTAAGCTTTGTCAGTAGAGGGCACCGGGGCCTGCGAGGTAAAAGGGTTCTGCTTCATGATTCAAATGTGCCCGTAGGACAGGCTCCTACAGTGCAGAGTGGCCAGCAGTACCACCAGCACCATCCCTCAGGTGGTCGCACAGGGGAGAGACTCCAGGAAGATTTATCCCCTGTGAACAGCTAGCTTTTCCTTACATCTTAAAGGTAAATTTCCACAAGTTCCAAAGAAGTGATTTCTGCCAGCGCAGGACCACAGCAACTCCACTCCCATTCACTGTCCTCTTCAATGTGGTCTGAATCTCAACCCTAAGGACAGGGGACGTTCTTCCTCCCAAGTGGGGTTACTAGCTGCTCTTTATATCTGCTATTCCTAGATGCTCTGGAATTCTCTTTACTTCTTACTAGATAAGCCTTCGTTACTCCAGTGTCCTGTTACACTTCATAATTTTTATACTAAATTTTCTCTGTTCAAATTACTGTGTGGGTTTCTCTCCTTACTGGAACCTTTGCCACATACTTAATTTCCATTTGCATGTGAGTCTAATTCAGGACTTTCTGTTCAATTTACTAGTCTGCTTTTCTATTCATGCAACAGTACCACAGTGTCATAATTATAGAGGCTTTATAACTTCATGTTTGATAGGACTATTCCCTCTACTCCTATATAGTTTTTTCTTTTTTAAGGGTTTTCCTGGATATTCTCACATTTTTAATGTAAATTTTAGTATCCACTTGCCTAATTCTATAAAGTAACTTGTTGATATTTTTACTGTGATTTTACTGAATTTATAAACTAACTTAGGGAGAACTGACATCCTTATAATGTTGAGTTGTTCCATCTAAGAACAAGGACGTCTTTCCAATTTTACTTCTGTGTCTTTAGTGAGTGTTTTAAATTTTTCTTCATATAGCTTTTGCACATTTGTTAAATTTATTCCTACATATTTAATCTTCTTTGTTTCTATGGTAAACACGTGCTATCATTTTTTTCCTATTTATAATTGGTGTGTATGAAGGAATTGATTTTCATATGTTAATTTTATATCCTGCTACTTCTCTAAATTATTTTATTATTGGATTTAGTTTTTATCATTGATTCTCTGGGGTTTCCAGGTATATCATCTGCAGATTGAGACAGTTTTATAACTTCTTTACCCTGATTTATCTTGTATAATACACTGGCTAAAATCTCTGGTACAATGTTGAATAGTTAAGAGTAGTGGCCATCCTTGCCTTGTTAATTATTTTGTGTGTTCCCCATTAAGTAAGATAGGGGCTTTAAGACTAAGTTATATATTTTATCAAGTTAAAGAAGTATCCCTTCATTCCTATTTTCTTGAGTGTTTTATTTTATTTTATTTTATTTATTTATTTGACAGACACAGTGAGAGATGGAACAGGAACACAAGCAGGGGGAGTGGGAGAGGGAGAAGCAGGCTTCCTGCTGAGCAGGGAGCCCGATGTGGGGCTCGATCCCAGGACCCTGGAATCATGAGCTGAGCTGAAGGCAGACGCTTAACGACTGAGCCACCCAGGCGCCCCTTCTAGAGTGTTTTTATCATGAGTGGATGCTGAATTTTCTCAAAGGCTTTCAAAATCAGCATCAATGGAGATAATATGATTTTTTTCCTTAGATTTTTTAATATGGTCTATGATACTAATAGGTTTCTTAATAGTTAACCAAACATGTGTATTTCTTTCTTAATATGGTACTGAATTTTGTTTGCTATTGTTTAGAACTTTTATGTCAATATTAATGAGTTGCATTTGTCTATAGTTTTTCTTCTTTGTGCTGTTTATATGGTTTAAGTTTCAGTGTTATACTTCCTTCATAAAAGGAATTAGGAAGTTTTCCGTCTTTTTTCCTGGAATCATTTACAAAATATTTAGGATTATATGTTATGTGAAGGTCTGGTAGAATTCCCCTGCAAAACCACCTGAGCCTGAGTGCTTTTGGGGGTCACTCCTTGATAATTTTCTCTGTTGTTTTTATGGTCTGCTCTAATAGGGCTAACTTTAGTAATTTGTATTTCCCTAGAAAATTACTTATTTCCTAAAGGTTTTCAAAAGTATTTGCAAAGTGGCCTCATGATATTTTTTATTTATTTAGTTTCAATTGTTACTTCCCCTTATTCTTATTTTACATATTTGTCCTTTCTTTTTTCCCTTGAATAAGTTAGGTAATGATTTGCCTGTTTTGTTAACTTTTCAAAAACACCAGTATTGTTCATCAAGTGATGAATGGATATAAACAAAATGTGGTTAGTCCCATAAATGGAACACTATTCAGCCATAAAATGAAGTACTGATACATGCTACAACATGAGCAAACTATAAGAACATTATGCTAAATGAAAGAAACCAAATATCTAATGTCACGTATTGTATGATTCCGTTCAGATGAAATATCCATAGGCAAATCCACCGAGACAGAAAGCAGATTAGAGGTTCCCCGGGGCTTGAAGAAAAAGGAGTGGGGGAACGGCTAATGGGTACAAAAAGCCTTCTTTTTGGGTAATAAAAATGTTGTAGAATTAAATTGTGGTGATGACTGTACAACTTTGTGAATATGCTAAAAGTTGCTGAACTGTACACTTTAAAAAGGTAAATTTTATGATATCAATAAAGCTGCCAGTTTTTAAAAAGCTACTGCATGGCCAGGGAGAAAAACATACCAGGAACCTGGTTTATTTATTAGAGTTACTGTTTTTCTATTCTCCCTCATCAATTTTTGCTTTTATCTTCATTATTTTTCTTCCTTGGGCTTTCTTTTGCCTTGCATTGTTGTTCTTCCTCTAGTTTTTTATTTTTTAAACTAGAAATTTAATTCACTTATTTTTATTTTTTCACTTTTATTGATGACAATGGTTAGTGCAAGGAATTTTTCTGATCATTGCTTTAAATGTATCACACAGATTATGATATGCAGTATCTTCACTGTTGTTATGTTCAACTCCATGATTTTAATTCTATTTCCCTTTTACCAAGGAACTATTTGATCATTTTTTAAATTTCCAGATGGAAGAGAACATTTTACTTATGTTAGTAAATTCTAGTTTTATTGCAATGTAATCAGAATGTTGCTTGTAATACTCCTACATCATGGATGTTACTAAAGCTTTCTTTATAACCTAATACATAATCAATTTTGTCAATGTGCCACAGGCCCTCAATAGAAATGTGTATTCTCTATTATCAAAGTGTAGCATTTAATATGCATCCGTAAGATCAACCTCATTGATTATATTGTTTAGATCTTCTATCTCCTTATTTGTCCACTTGATCTACTTAATAATGAAAGCGGTGTAGTGAAGTCCATTATTTGTATGCTTCTATCTATGTGCCCCTACCTCTCCTGTGGGTTTTGTTTCAGAAAGGTAGTTGCTATATTATTTGATGCATAAATATTCATAAATGTAGTATCTTAATTGTCAAGGATAGGTTTTAGCATTAACCTCTTTGTCACATTTAAAGCTTCTGGACTCGAATTCTACCATATCTGGTATCAAGATCACTATCCCTGTTCTCATATTGTTTCCATTTGTCTGGTCCTTTTGTCCAACTGATACTTTTGACCATCCTTTCACTTTTAGCCATTCTGAATAATTTTATTTTAAAGTACCTCTCTTTGTTAGAGAATTTTGTTATTCTTAGCATGTTTCTTTGTCCATAAGATGTGTATTCTTTGCTAATTTTGTTAAAATTTTTTCACAAAGTTCTGTATTTTTGTTTTAGTAGCACCTTTGTATTTTTACCTTTTTTAATTCCCTTGAGTCCAGTTTCCTCATTTATTTTTTTTTAAGATTTTTATTTATTTATTTGACACAGAGAGAGAGCACACAAGCAGGGAGAGAGGGAGAGGGAGAGGGAGAAGCAGGCTCTTCCCTGAGCAGGGAGCCCAATGCGGGACTCAATCCCAGGACCCTGGGATCAGGACCTGAGCCGAAGGCAGACGCTTAACTGACTGAGCCACCCAGACACCCCCAGTTTCCTCATTTAACTTTTTAACATCTGGCTTATCAGGTGCTTTTGGTATTCTGTAATACCTATTGCCTATTTTCCTCTTTCCTTCTCCCCTCTCCTACTTTCTAGTTTCATCGTTTCTAATGTTGTCACGATATATAACATTTTCACATTAGTTTTCCATCCCCATCTTTCTTTCAGTCTTATACATATATTTACATATGTTTTTAAATGTTCACCATCAAACCTTTTAGTGAAGTTTCCCAAACATCATTTGTTTGGATGAAACTCATCCTCCAGATTTCTCAGAAGGCATGAGAAGTACAAAATTCCTTAAATTATGACATATTAAATGCTATTTTTATATGGCTTAAAATTTAAAAGACACCTTCAAGTGCACATAGAATATTTTCCAGAAAAGATCACATGTTAGGCCAAAAAGCAAGTCTCAATAAACTCAAAAAGACTGAAATAATATTGTTCATCTTTTCAGAACACACTGGTATGAAACTAGAAATCAACCACAAGAAAAAATCTAGAAAGAACACAAATACATGAACGCTAAATACATGCTACTAAACAATGAATGGGTCAACCAAGGAATCAAAGAGGAAATCAAAAAACACATGGAGACAAATGAAAATGAAAACACAATGGTCCTAAACTTTGGGATGCAGCAAAAGCTGTTCTAAGTGGGAAGTTTACAGCAATACAGGCCTACTTCAAGAAGCCAAGAAAAATCTCAAATAAACAACCTAACCTTACACCTAAAGGAGCTAGAAAAAGAAGAAGAAAAAGCCCAAAGCCAGTAAAAGGAAGGAAAAATAAAGATTAGAGTAGAAATAAATGAAATAGAGACTTAATAAACAATAAAACAGAAAAATGAAATGAGAAGCTGGTTCTGTGAAAAGATAAACAAAATTGATAAATCTTTAGCAGACTCATAGAGAGAGGGAGAGAGAAAAAGAGAGAGGATTCAAATACATAAAATCAGAAATGAAAAAGGAGAAACAACCAACAACAAAAAAACATAAAATATTATAAGAAAATAATATGAAAAATTATATGCCAGCAAACTGGACAACCTAGAAGAAATGGATAAATTCTTAGAAATATATAACCTTCCAAAACTGAATCAGGAAGAAATAGAAAATTTGAACAGACGAATTACTAGCAATGAAATTGAATCAGTAATCAAAAAACTCCCAAAAAAAGACCAGATGGCTTCACAGGTGAATTCTCCCAAACATTTAAAGAAGAGTTAATACCTATTCTCAAACTATTCCAAAAAAACAGAAGAGGAAGGAAGGCTATCTATTTTACAATTTATTTATTCTATAAGCCCAACATTACCCTGATACCAAAACCAGATAAAGACACTAAAAGAAGAGAGAGAACTACAGGCCAATATCTCTGACGAATATAAATGCAAAAATCCTCAACAAAATATTAGCAAACTGTATACAACAATACATTGAAAAGATTATTCACCACAATCAAGTGGAATTTATTCCTGGGATGCAAAGGTAGTTCAATATTTGCAAATCAATCTATGTAACACATCACATTACTAAAATGAAGGATAAAAATCATATGATCATCTCAACAGATGCAGAAAAGCATTTGATGGAATTCAGTATCCATTCATGACAAAAACTTTCGAAAGTGGGGTTAGAGGAAACATCGCTAAACAATAAAGACCATATATGAAAAAGCCACAGCTAACATACTCAATGGGGAAAAACAGAGCTTTTCCCTAGATCAGAACAAGATAAGGACTCCACTCTCACCACTTCTATTCAACAGAGTACTGGAAGCCCTGGCCACAGCAATCAGACAACAAAAAGAAATAAAAGGCATCCAAATTGGGAAGGAAGAAAACTTTCAGTATTTGCATATGACATGATACAATATATAGAAAACCCTAAAGGATCCACCAAAAAACTACTAGAACTGATACATAAGTTCAGTAAAGTTGCAGGATACAAAATTAATATGTGGGGTAGGGGGAATGTGAATCCTCCAATTATGTGGTTCTATTGTCTTGTAAGAGTCTAACTTTTCCCTTTTTCTTCTTTTCCTCTGACAATCAAATGGCCAAAGGAAGCTTTTTCCTTCCTTTTTGCCTTTTTTCTCTCCCAGAAGCAATATAGTTGAAGGATCATCCTTTTAATTCCTATTCTTTGAAATCAGTCTTAACCTTTTAAACAGAGTCTGTCCCTTTAAATCACATTCCTTTTCCTTTATATTGCATCTAATACTTTTTAAGTTGTATGCCTGCTCACTGTACAGCATCTATCACTTTAAATCTCTCACCTGGGGCTCTTAATTGGAACCTGTCCCTTTAAGATATGCAACTTTAAAATACTTTCCTGATATGCCAAGTTACCTTAGTATTTTCAGATCTAGGGTAGATTTCATCTTTCTGGTAGTCATTCCTATTCACTCCCAAGCCATTTCATTTTCATCTCTACTCTGCTTTTCCAATAGTTTTACAAGGTCTGCCTTGAATCACCAAAGCCCCACAGTAGGACAGGGTTGGAGTGGTGCTGGTTTTCGTTAATATTTCTTTTTATCCTCAGCTATTTGATAGTTTCAGCATTCTCTGTCTTTACATAATGTTGAGAGTGTGTTTTTTACACAGAATTTTCATATGCGTGCAGTTATTTATACAGTTTAAAAAGATTGGGGGAGCTTGTTCACGACACCATTTTCTAGCTATCAGAAGTCTGAGTGTGCTTTGTTCAATAAATAGATAAGCTGATTCTAAAATTCATATGGAAATGCAAAAGATCAAGGATAGTCAAACTACACCCAAGAAAAGATGAGGGCTTACACTAATTGATAACATTTCTTCTATTAAGTTTCATTAATCAAAACAGTATGATATGGGCATGGGAAAAATCAACTAGAAGAAGGAAACAGAATAGTGTCTAAATATAGACACACAGAATATGGTCAATAGATCTTCAACCAAAATGCCAAGTCAATCCAATAACGAAAGAAAAATCTTTTTAACAAATATTACTGAAATAACTGAATATTTGCATTAAAAAAACTAAATAAACCAGCCTCTTTCCCACGCTATACATAAAATTAATTAGGACATATATCTAAATATAACCCTAAAGCTTCTGGAAGAAACCATAAAAGAATATTGCCACAACTTGAGGTAGGCAACAATTTTTAGACAGAACATAAAATGCACTAATCACAAAAGAAAAAACTGACAAAACTGATCCTCACCAAAATTAAACATTTCTAATATCAAAAGATACTACTAAAAAAATAAACCAAAAAAAAGATGGAAAAATACATTCACAGCATATGTAGTTGTCAAAAGACTTATATCTAGACCATACAAACAATTCCTACAAATCAGTATTTAAAAGTCAAAGAATCCAATTTTTTTAAGTGGGCAAAAGACTCAAATAGATACTTCATAATAATATATACAAATGGCCAATAAGCACATGAAAAAGGGCTCAATATCTTAATAAATTTAATCATCAAGAAAATACACATTAAAACCAGAATGAGATACCATTTCATATCAGCATGAATGGCTAAAATTAAAAGGACTGAAAACATTGAATTTTGGTGAGAAAGTAGAGAATCCAGATGTCCCACACATTGTTAGAGTGTAAAATGTCACATATGTGGAAATAAAGTGGCTATTTCTGATAAAGATAAACATAAATCTGCCCTGTGATCCACCAATTCCACTCCTCGATATTTATTCAAGAGAAATGAAAACATAGGCCCACAAAAATACTTGTCTAAGGTGTTCACAGTCTTATTCCTAATAACCAGACACAAAAAACAACCCTAAATGGCTATCAACAGGAAAATGACTAAACAAATTATGGCACAGTTAACATGTAATACCACTCAACAATAAAAAAAAGAACGAACTACTGATACAGGCAAGAACATGAATGAATCTCAAAAACATGTCAAGCTTCTAAGAAGTCAGACAAAAATAATTCCATTTTTATGATGTCCAAGTACAAGAAAATTAATTCATGATGACAAAAGTCAGAAAAAGATGACCTGGAGGGAATAGGCCAGTGGAAGGGACAAAGCATGAGAAAACTTTCTTGGGTGACAGAAATGTTTTGTATTTTGTTTGGAATGGTGGTTCCATTAAGTGCACACAACTATCAAAACCTACTGCACTAAACACTTAAGACCTACACATTTTAAGGTATGTTAATTACAATGCAATTAAAAAAGAAAAGTCCCATCACTTTCTTTATTCAGTAAACATTTGAGCTCCTAGTCCTAGGAATTCAAAGATAAAAAAAGAACATAGTCACTGACTTCAAGTAAATTTAGTTCCAGTGAAGCTTAACTGACTTTCAGAGACATATGAATAATTACAGCACAATGAGTTAGAGATAAAATATTACAGGAACTCAAAGAAAGGATACCTTCTTCCTGTTAGAGAAGACTTCCTATAAAAGATGATGGCTATGTTTTAAAATAAAAGGCAGGGCACCCGGGTGGCTCAGTCGGTTAAGAGACTGACTCTTAATTTCAGCTCAGGTTATGATCTCTGTCTGGGTCTTGGGATTGAGACACTAGGCGTAGGCATTAGTGTGGGGCTCACCACTCAGCAGGGAGTCTGCTTCTGTCCCTCTCCCTCTTTCTCCACTCCTCCCCCCACTTGCAAGCTCTCTCTCTCTAAAATAAATAAAATCTTAAAATAAGATAATATAAAAGGCAAGAATCAACTAACTTAAATGGAGGAAAGCATTACAGACCGAAAGAGCAAGATAAGAAATGACACAATAATCATACCCAATATACCGCATACATGAGAGATCAATAAGCAGGCTGATGTGGCTGGAGCGGCAACTACAGAGAGGAAGGAGCAAGAAATGAAGCCAGAGACAAACAAGAGCACACACAAATCTTTGTAAGGAAGACAGACTTCATCCTGTAGGTGACAAGAAATCTAAAGGTTAAACAATCATTTTAGGTAACTTATTCTTTTTTTTTTTTTTTGCATTTTTTTATTTTATTATGTTATGTTAATCACCATACATTACATCATTAGTTTTTGATGTAGTGTTCCATGATTCATTGTTTGCATATAACACCCAGTGCTCCAATCAGTATGTGCCCTCCTTAATACCCAGCCCTGCCAATTTGGGAGAAGAAGAAGACCAATCAGGAGGCTTCTAATGTCCTCCCAAGATTTAAGGCCTGAAGTAGGAAAATATTCAGAAGGTAAAACTGACAGGACTGACTCTTAATTTAAATATAAGAGAATGGTAAGAGGCAAACTGACTCTTTGGTGACTGGTGAGATGAATGTACCATCGACTAATATCCTCCAATGCAGCAAAGAGGTCAGTAAGGAAAAGCCTGAAATGTACCTCACCAACAGGTTATTGATAACTTCAGCAAAAGCATTTCAGTAGTGTGGAAGAAGCACAAGTTCAGACTGCAGCAAACAGCAATGGCAACAGTAGGCACAGGTGAAAAAGTAGAAAATAACACAAAGACTGGTAACAGCATTCTGTGTATGTGCTACGTATGTGATAGAATCATACATGTGCTCAACATTAAAGCAGCAACTTTCAAAAGAAGGAAAAATACCAGAAAAGGCATTTATAAAATATTTTCTTAAAAAGGAAACTCAGATCTTGGAGAAAAATGTCTTAATAAATATCTACTTATTAAATGAATGCTTTAAATATAGCTTCATTCACATACTGGCTTGGAAATAGCACGGAAATAAGAAGGGAATCAAGCAGTAGTTGATCCTATCAGTCATGAGAAAGGTGAGTGCAAATATTCCCATCTGGCAGTAATCACTGCTTTTTCATCAACATGTTATTAAAATTTCATTAGTTAAAAAAAATAACATTCCTGCTCCTCTTCAGAAATCTAGATCTAAGAACTCCATTATAAGGTGTTCCTTTTCTTCCCTTAAAAATCTTTACACTTCAGGGCGCCTGGGTGGCTCAGTCGTTAAGCGTCTGCCTTCGGCTCAGGTCATGATCCCAGGGTCCTGGGATCGAGTCCCACATCAGGCTCCCTGCTCGGCAGGAAGCCTGCTTCTCCCTCTCCTACTCCCCCTGCTTGTGTTTCTGCTCTCACTATGTCTCTCTCTCTCAAATAAATAAATAAAATCTTTAAAAAAAAAAAAACTTTACACTTCAAAATACATTATTTTTTAATGTATTTTTATTAATATAAATGCAAATATAAATAAAAATAAATTTTCAGAAGGTATTTTAATTTTGAGGCATCCAATAAACTTATGAACTCTTAAGCAAAAAACATCAAAAAACCACCAGCACTAACACTAATGGAATAAATAGTATTAACTGATTTTATTTTTAAATTGTGGGGGAGGAAAGAAACAAGTCAAGGGCACTGAGAGCAAATCAGAATTCTCCATTTCTTCAATTTCCCTTAAGAAAAAATTCACTGATGAAGTTTATCTCTAAAGAACGTTTTTCTTTAAGTTGTCCCTGCCTGAATATTGATCTCTCAACCCATCCTTGAAATAGAAGCCAGAGTGATCTTTGTAAACTCAGCAAATCTGATCTTTTCATGGCCCTGATTTAAAACTCTTAGTGGATCTCTGGACCAGGTTGGTACTTGGGGAATCCATCAAGTCATCCATACAAAGTTCAGCCATTTGAGAGAAGAGTGATTCAATTTGCATATATCTTACAATTTGATACGTAAAATTAATCATGATTTTTACAGAAAAACTAATACACTCTTCAAAACTATTATATTCTTTAAGTGTGTGGATGAGCTGTCAAGATTGTAGTGATCTATTTAATTTAGCTAAAATTCAGGGCCTTGTTTCCTCAGTAATGGCATTTGCCTATTATTGGTTACATTTGTTAAATGGCATGCTTGCTTGTTATCACTATATTAGTTATATCTCAGTATACCACAGTGGTTAGGTGAAAAGTAAAAGTTCTGATGAAACATTCTATAATGAGAATAATGTCAAAAATGGAAACTGTGAAATAGAATCCCAGTGAATATGAATCTCTATATGGTGGGACTGGCAACTCTACAAGTTTGAAGACCCATATCCAAAAAGGAAAAATATGAATGAGTATAAGACTGGATATTGAAAAACTGGGTTTTATTAGACCCTTTGTGCCTAGTCCCCTGGACACTGTTAAAAAACTCCATCTACAGTTTTTGTCAAATCAAGGCATGAAATTTTTTTCATGAATTCAATTTCTCATCTAAAACAGCTTATTATTGGGGTGCCTGGGTGGCTCAGTCAGTTAAGCATCTGTCTTCAGCTCAGGTCATGATCCCAGCGTCCTGGGATCAAGCCCTGCATTGGGCTCCCTGTTCCGAGGGGAGCCTGTTTCTCCCTCTCCCTCTACCTGCCACTCCCCCTGCTTGTGCTCTCTCTCTCCTAAATAAAATCTTTAAAAATAAATCAATAAAAAAAACAGCTTATTACAAATAAATTAGGTTAATTTAAGTATGATTGGCTACCAAATAGGTTTTGTTATTTAAAGACAAACTTCTATATTTTACTCAGGATTGATATGTTTTAACAGGTTTTTCAACCTCACATCCACTGTTTCCTCCCATTAAGCAGTACTGATTTGATAAAAACTATCTGTAGTCTAGGTTTTCTATAAAATCCAAAAGTTGTCCAGGTGTGATAGAAATTGTCAATTGAAAGCAATGAAGGATTTCTATCTGCCCTAGGACATAATGGAAAAGTTCTATTAAAATCAGCAGACCATTTCAAAAACACCTGACAATTCTGTATTTGATAGAAAGCCCCACTGCAAGGAGTGGCACATTCCTATCAAATAGTTAGGATTTACTAATCTGTGAGGCAGCACCATTCATACCGGTCATTACAAATAAGGATATGAACAAAGACTGTGGTTGTTCTGGAAAGTTATTTTTGACAAATACTGGAAAAGTAGCATGTACTACTTATTCCACGTCTTCTAAGTAATAATGAACTAATAAATCTACTTCATTAATTACTTAAGACAGAGGCCAATAAACTTTTTCTATAAATGGGCAGAGAGTAAAAATTGTAGGTTTTTTGAAGGCCATAGGATCTCTGTCACAACTATTCAACTCTGTCCATGCCACAGATGCATGGTCTAGCTGTGTATGAATAGAACTTTATTAACAAAAGTAAGCATGAGGTCAAACTGGGCCATGGCTTGCCAACTCCTTACTTAGGATAAAGCTATATAATCCTTTTTCTTTAAAAGCTAGACTCAAGAGATGTATCTCTTAAAAAATGTATTTAATCTTTAAAAAATTATATTGTTCTGTGAATTTACTATTACATAACTGGCTCCAAACATTTAATTTTTAAGGAGGACATCTCATTACTCCTTAAATGAAATCCTTATTTATAAAACTAAAAGGCAAATACTTAATAACAATGCAACATTTCAACAAGAATATTAAATTACCTGCCCTCAGCTTCTGAGACTTACTAAATTCACATCCAAAATAAGAGATTGAATATTGATAGTTTTCCCTCTCAAATGTCTTTTCATTCTTCCTGTACAAGTGAAATAATATTATATGAAATATCCTATCTATCTGTATCACTTATCTTTAATTTGAGGCACAAACACTTACAAGATTACCAAATGGTAAGACATACTTTATAATGAGATTCAAAACCCATAAGATATAAGGATTTTGTCTTTATCAAGATAATCCTTTAAGAGACTATATAAGATATTTTAAAATAAAGGACTTTTTTCAAAAATAACACAATATCAGAAATGCATATATGTGCAAGTTACATGAATTTATTTATTGGCAGCAGTAAGTTATAAGAGTCCAGGCTTAACATGCAATAAAAAAAAATGCAAATATTTACTGGGCGCTCAGCATACGACAAGCAGCGTTCCGAACACTTTGAGTGTATCAACTCATTAATCCTCTTAAGTATACTATGGGTTAGGTCCCACAATTGGCACCACTTAACAGATGAGCAAACTGAGGCAGCAAGCAGTTAATTAATGTACTCAAGGTTATAGTTAATCAGTGGCAGAACCAGGACTGACCCTGGCTCAAGAGAGTTGGACTTCAGAGTCCATGCTTTTAACCACAAACCACATTGCTTCTCAAGACTCAGGTATATTTGTGTGGTCAACTATACTTCAGTTAAACCTTAAAATTAAAAAAATAAATAAATAAATAAGGAGGTATAAATTTAACTGAAAATAAAGGATACATGTGGTGTTTTCATAACTATTTTCTTTTTCTCAGTAATCTCTTATGGTAACCCAATTTTCTGATATAATTCTAATCAATTAATTCTAATTAACTAGTAATTCTAATATAAATTAACTACTCAAAGTCACGTAATTTACTAATCTCAGTTCCAAACACAAATCAATTCCAGCTCACAGCCTGTTCCTCTTCCACAATGCTGACTTCCTGCTGACTTCTTAGTTCCTGTACACTGGGTACGTAGGCAAAAAAGAAAAAAAAAACTGGTGCTGTGGGGCAACACGAGGCAAGCCATAACAGCAACAAGCAAGCTGAATATAACAAAAACATTCAGTCAAACAGCCTATTTTTCCACTTTGAAAGTACATGTCTTAGATACACAGAAATCTATAATCAGACATTTTTTAAATATACTTTTGCTTAAGGCAGTAGAGCATTACCAGTAACGAAAAACAATTCAATTTACACATGAAAGTTACTGTGATAAGGTGAAACATTTTAAAAGACCACCAACAGTCCAATTCAATTTTATTTTCCATGAAAACATGTTTAGGCAGGCGTAATTCAAACAATGTCAAGCAATGTTAGCCAATATGACAACGGCACAGATAAGTCTCATAACACCGATTGTAAACTAATATTAGTTCGTATTAATTCATAACTAAAAGTATAAGAAAGTTACAAAATGCAGTGGAAAGGTATTACCTCATAACAAACATGACCATTCTTTAATGTGTCATACTAGATATCAACCACATGATTAAACGAAGAAGGCTTGCAATCCTCTTTTATAAGCAAATGTAATACATACATACTTACTACTTATTATTATAGAGTGACATTTAATTAGGGAAAGAGGGCTTTGCAAGCTAAGAAGTCCTTTACAAACAAGATTATCACTAAAAATAATTTTAAAAAAATTTAAGTAGAATATTAACAAGTAAATTAAATCAAAAGTATAAAATCCAAAAAAACAATGCCTCATTCATTCACACCAAATTCATGCAACTATACCATAATTTGAATAATATCAGTAAGTGAAAAATTCAAAATGTGTTCAGGTAGAAGGGAACTACTTCAGGTGTGGTCCATGGATCCACGCCAGTCTTCAAACTCTTTGTTACTGCTTCATGATGGAATAAGTACAGAAACTGAAGTGAGCATTTAGAATCTCTTAGAGCAATTTGACATTGCTACAAGATTTTGTACTTTACAAAAGTACTGATGTGTGAAAAACTGGAAATTTTAAAAACTGGCAACAGCTTGAGAATCACTGAGCTAGACCACATTTCCCAGAATCCCTTTCAGGTAGGTGAGACTAAGTTCTTGGAAACCAAGGAAGTGACGTTTCCCACCATTCCCATTAGGGAACTGACTCTATGGCTCTCAGCTGCCCTTTCCCTTCCTGCGACCTAAAACTCACATGTGGCAGTGACTCTGCTATATACACAGAAACAATGACAATACCCTAAGTGGTGCTTCTTCAACTTTAATGTACAAAAAAGTCACTAGGAAAATCCTGTTAAAACACAGATGCTGATTTAGTAGCACTGTGGTAGAGACTGAGATTCTACATTGCTAACAAGCTACCAGGTAATGCTAATGATACTGATCTTAGGACCATACTTGGAGTAGCAGGTGTTAGGGGACAACAAAACAGTAAGATGGAAGGGACCTGGGTCCCTAAATGACAGCACAAAGCAGATTCCCCATCACTGTGTGTTGTTTTGTGATGAGGAAAAAAAAAAAGCTATGATTTTTAGACCTTTGTAATATGGGGTCTTTGTACATCAGCCTAGATTTCAACCTATCTAATATAGAGCAGTTCTGTAAATATTAGAAGGGTATACCTCAGGCCAGTTTTGTGTTTTAATTAAAATAACATCAATATAAATGCTTATTCACATAAGTATAAACTGGTAAAAACTTCAAGGCCCTATTGCCCCTTCAAGATAATCAGATTCCAGAATACACACTATGATTTGTCATGTATCATTTAAATATTATTACTCTGTACCCATTAACATCTATACCACTACACTGCACTATCTTTTTCATGATGTCAAATCAAAATTTAATGAGTACAATGGCAGGTGTCTCTGTGTAGCAAAGAACAGCTAGATGTGTTTACCAAGAAAGTTAAAAGTTATTTTGGGTGGTTACTTTGCACCAGCAATGATGTAAACAGAGATACAAAAATGGGCAATGAAATTTCATGGTATTGATAGAGCAATCATATTTTTAATGTATGTATATAAAATACATTCATTTTACCAATGGTTAATTATCAAAGAAACACCTAATTAACATATGCTTATAAAGACTTCTTTTTTTTTTTTTTTTTAAGATTTTATTTATTTATTTGTCAGAGAGACAGAACACAAGCAGGGGGAGAGGCAGGCAGAGGGAGAAGCAGGCTCCCCACCGAGCAAGGAGCCCGATGTGGGACTCGATCCCAGGACCCTGGGACCATGACCTGAGCCGAAGGCAGCCGCTTAACTGACTGAGCCACCCAGGTGTCCCGCTTATAAAGACTTCTAATAAATGCGTAATTAAAGAAAAAAAAGTAAAAACAAAGCAAATAACCACAACCAGAAAAAGCAGTCAAAAAATGTTACCAGCAGCAATCAAAATAAAGAAAAAGTATATCCTGATCCTGTAAAACTTCAAAATGTCCAAAGAAGTGTCTGATAGAGCCTGGGTTTTAACCCTGTACCACCCCTCCCCAAGAAGCACAACTAAGGAAAGAAGTAAATCAACACAATCCTGGAAAAATCTCACTGTTACTCACAATTTAGAGTGAAACAAACCAAGAGACTCAGCAGGCAGCCTGGACAAAAGATCATGGCAAACCCCCAGGAACAGAGGCCGCTGCATTCCAACCTAGGCTCTCAGCTCCGGGAGAAAGGGTCAATAGTATCTGCCATTCTGAGTATGGTAAACTGAGGAAGGCCACTGAGAAGAAACCTATTTTACACGTTTTGTAACCTAACTAGCAACATACACATGGTCTTTTTTGGTGTTCATAATTGAAAGTCAACAAAAGAACAACCTGTGCTTGGCAGGGTCCTCATATTAAAACCCAATGGACTGGAACCCTCTGCCAGCTTACTAAACTGGAAGGTGTCCAAGTGCCTACCGCTTTGCCTCATCAAAGGCCACAGAATGAATTACAACCTCATCATCCTAATGCCTTTCTAACCAGGGACCCCAAGATAACAAGCAATTCTGAAATACCAAAAGAAAAGTAAAAATTTGTAGCATCTCATAAAATATCAAATGAGTAAAGAAATAATTAGGACCTAGGACAAACTTATACTAAAAACAAACTTCTGAAAATAATTTCTATAAACATTGTTTTGAGAGAGAACATCTCAAAGCCGTACAGGAACAGTTGGTTGTCCCATGCAAAGAAATGTTATCAACATATCTGTAAGTGTATGTTTGTGTTCAGGCAGAAGTAAGTATCAATATAGAGAAAGCTTTAACAGGTTACTCCCTGCATTTCTGTAAAAATTACATTTTTTTCATAAAATTGATTTTTAAAATTTCACATTCATTTCACAAGTAACAATTTTCTACTCTATACAAAGCTTGAATAAGTTTCATGTTCCTTGAGAATAGAAAAACAATATGATGAAACATCCTGAGACTAATTACAATGGTACTAACATTCATTCCACAAGCATTTCTGTGTCTACTGTGGACTTCACACCCTGCTAACTGCTAGGAATGCTATAGAAACATGACAAAACTTGATCCTTGTCCTACAGGATCTTACAAAACATCAATCAAACTATTTTGACTAAATAGAAAAACTGGATCTAATAATATTAGAATATATTTATGGCAAAAGGAAAAATTATTTCATTCATTTTATCATGATCATCTATCAACTTTCTGGACACTTAAACTTGCATACATCCCTCTTTCTCTTTCAGAACAAAACTTAAACTGAATTAATTCCAAAAGCCATTATAAAATGTTGGCTTAATTTATTTAGCAAGTGTTCCCATCAACATTTATGTTTAATGTTTCAGATTATATATTTTTAAAAATCTACCTTTATTAATTTTCAAACTTCTCAAGGTCTTGCTTAGGAATTTAGTAAAATAAAAATGTTTTTTTTCTTAACGTCTTCACTTAATATCCATGACAGACTGTCTCCTGAAAAGCTGCAGCTGAATTTTATTTGCATTTTATTTTTAAAGATTTTATTTATTTATTTATTTATTTGAGAGAAAGAGAGAGAGAGAAAGCATGAGCAGGGGGAGGGGCAGTGAGAGAAGCAGGCTCCTCCCCGAGCAGGGAGCCCAGTGTACGGCTTGATCCCAGGACCGTGGGATCATGACCTGAGCGGAAGACAGACACTTAACCAAGTGAGCCACTCAGACGCTCCCCTTTGCATTTTATATTTAAAGGAGTTTTGAGGGGATGGAGGTGGAATTTAAAAAAAAGGGACCTTCAGATACCTAAATTTATAAAAAATGTTTTAAAAACTGATCTGAATCTCTAATATCAGCAAGTCAGTAATCCAATACTGACCTAAGCAAATAATCTTGTCACAAAACTCTTAAAGATATGTACATTTTCTCTTTTCAGAAAAGTTAATGATTTCATATTCCAATGCTTTTCCCTCTCTCTGGCAGCTCCTAAAAGGCTAATTCTCCTTTAAAATGCTGAAATTCCTCAGTGCTTGAACCTAGCCTCTTCTCACTTTAAGCTTGATTTTTTAGATCATAGATCAGTGCTATCTAATAAAAATATAGTGCAAGCCACATACATAATAGTAAAAAGAAATATGTGAAATTAATTTAAAAATATATTTTAACACAATATACTGATAGCATTATTTCAATATGTAAACAATATTAAAAATGAATGAGAGATATTTATATCCTTTTTTGTACTAAGTCTTCCAAACCCAGTCTGTATTAGACATTTACAGCACATCTGAATTTGAGTTAGACGTGTATCAAGTATTCAGTAGCCACATGTGGCTAATGTCTACCATACTGGACAGTGCAGCCTTAGATGATCTTATCTATGCACTGCTTCAGTCATCAGCTATACTTGAATGACTCCAAATTTATATCTCTAATCCAGTCTTCTTCCTAGTGCAAGATTAGTATTTCCTAATGTCTAACTGGCATCTTCTTTTAGATGACTCAAAGGCACCTCACACTCCAATAATGTCCAACTTCAATTCATGATCCACCCTTCAAAAGTGTGTTCCTTTTCTAATACTCCCTATCTAAACGTATTGTAAACAATTCAGGTATAAAAGCCAGAAACCTAGAAATCAACCCCTTGACACCTCCTTCTCTCTCTTTCCCAAATACAATCCATCTAAAAGTTCTGTCCATTTTACTTCCTAAATATCAATCAAATCAATCTCTGCTCTCCATCTCAATCATCACCACCACTCTATCCATCCATCTACTCATGCCAAGCTCTGAGCCATTTTCTTCAATGCAAGCATTTCTCAAAATTTAACTACAATGTCATCGCTACTTCAAGCCTCCCAACCCCTGATAAAACTTTCCAACTGATTTCTATTGCCTCCAGAATAAAAGGCCCAAGCCTCATGATCTAGACCCTAAGTATCTCGCAGTCCCATCTCCCTATACCGTCCCTATCTTGTCCTCCATTCATCCCAGTCCTTCAGACCTTTGTACTCACCATGCTCCCTACTGCCTTATGAACTTTGCATATGCTTCTTTAACCTTACTTAACCTATTTAATTCCCACTCATCCTCCAGATCTCAGGGACGCATTCTATGACCACCACAAAGACACCAAATTTCCCTTTTATAAGCTCTTCTAGAACTATGTCCCTTTTCATCTCTGGTATATTTTACAGATGCAATGTTTGAATATATAGTTAATGGCTTTCTCCCCATAAGACTACATCTGATTGTACTAAAGAAAGTGTCTGCTACAGCAAGATATTTAATAATTATTTGTTGAATGAATGCATCAATGAATCTGCCTTGTTTTTTCCCTAGACAAAGACTAGACACCATATGAGATGGCATATACAACACACCCTGCTTACACATCATTAGTTCTGGAAAGCCTTCCAGACTTCCCAAGTAAAATGCCACTATATAGCATGTTTAAATTCTGACTGACTTGTATGTCATCACAAAAACTAACAGTTCCTTGTGTATAAGAGGCATAACATTTACTGCGTGTATTTCAGTACACACATTACTATATAGGGTTACATATTTCTCTGCATTATTGCAGAGACTTACTGTTGTAAAGATACCATACCTTCAGCAGCACTATCCTAAGATAAGGGTAGCTATTTGTCTCCACTATAAAGGCTGTAAAGCTGTAATAAGTGTAAGAAGTATTCACACATGCACACAGACTCACACCCACAGAGTAAGGGTGTGAAACCTGTTGGGGTGACAGTACTAAGGCACACGTAGGATCTATCCAGCCCTGGAGCATGATGTGGTTCTTTCCCCTTTCTCTCTATCACCAGGGTGCTTCTTTTCTGCTCTCAGTATCTTTGATTTGACACCCCTGTTAATATTTTACATTATCACCACACATTTTTTGGCCTCTCTTCTCTGCTTTTTTTTATTTTCATTCTATGAAAACAAAAGTTTTTCAATTTTTACATAAATTGTTTTGCATTGCTGGGAGTGCAGTCTGCTTCTTCTAAAAATCATCTGGAGGTAAAGTCTTCTTCAGCTACTTCCAGATCCTACACCTTACAAAAAGTCAGAATTTCTAGAGAGATGGGACTTAACTGCAACATGGTAAGTCAAACTGCCAATATCCTTCTTTTGTCAAAAGGAGAAAACATAAGCTGAAAAAGTTGATGTAGTTATATTTTTATGGTTCTTGAAATGTTACTATGTAATTTTTACTTGATTTAGCAAATGCTGCTGTGTGAGAGGAGAAAATTATTTTCAACTTGCTGAGGTAGCAAGTTTCTTTTTATGCCCCCTTTATGCTTGAGGCAGTCAAGTCTACACGCAGTTGAAACTAGATTTATAGGTTATTCACCAAAAAAAGTCACTGCAAACAGCACCTTGAAACCTTAAAACTTGCACAGTTTAACAGAATATCCAGGCATTTTTAGCAGTTTATAGTATCAGTAGAAGCCGCCAGGCAATATGTAACATATTTTAAGACAGAAGGTCAACAAGGCTTATTACTGTTGAACTATAATTTCACAAACAATGTAAACCAAAGAGATAGTTAAAAATGCTCATTAAAGAAATCGGAAATGGGGGCACCTGGGTGGCTCAGTCAGTTAAGCGGCTGCCTTCAGCTCAGGTCATGGTCCCAGGGTCCTGGGATCGAGCCCCGCATCAGGCTCCCTGCTCGGCAGGAACCCTGCTTCTCCCTCTCCCACTCCCCCTGCTTGTGTTCCCTCTCTTGCTGTGTCTCTCTCTGTCAGATAAATAAATAAAATATTTTATAAAATAAGAAATCGGAAATGTTTCAAAATAGGACGTCTCTGATAAGCTCCCCTGAAAACCAAACATAAAGCAACTGGTTTCTTCTAGGGTTCTTCAACATGATCTATTATTGTTTCAGCTAAAAAAAAAAAAATTGTTTTAATGGTTCTGATCCTTTCCGAAACGGTGTATCAAGAGTATGTTTATATCAAAGTGGTAATGATAAAATATTTTACAATTCTAGACAATAAAATATCTTGCACTTAATATACAACTTGTAAAGAACTACCAATATTCTTTGCAAATGTACTTCTGCCTAAAAGTTATGTTGGAATATGATGGGAGCAAAACTTTTATACCCTTTGTATAAACTCTTCTCATATGACTGTTACCAAAAGTGTAGCACGTAAAAGTAAAGTTATGTTGATGGTGCTGTAAAGGTTGCTTCCCATCTGAAAACAGATCATTCACCAGCAATCTCCTGGGGAAGAGGTGTGTCTCTCAAAACAGAAGCCATACAAGAAAGGTGCAGGGTGGGCTACAGAACCAGAAATCTGACTTTCTTGGTCTTGATCATTAATGTGTTTGGGAGGAAGCTTCTACATGATGGCATGTGAAAAGAAGCTCTCCATCTGTGGATAGGTCAAAAGTTAGAAATTAGAAATTCCAGCAAATTCTCCTGAAGTACCACTTTGAAATAGCTATCTCAAGGCAACATGTGGAAGAGGGCAGGCCCAAGACAAAAGAGCATTCACTTTATACTCCATACTGCCATTGTGCTTCCTATTTTATTTATCTCACAGTTGTTCTTCTCTAGTGCTAAATTTTAACAAAGACTTTTATAAGCTGTAGTCTTTCTTAGTTGTTCAAAGGTGAAAGAAAGGGAAGGGAGTTTGGTGGTATACACTTGGGCCAGCGGATGGTCAGTATGGTGGTAGCACCAGTAATCAAATAGAACACAAAGGAGAAGGTGAAGTTCAAGGGGAATCAGGTAAGAAGACTTGTGTGTTCATCCTTCTATTTCCCCTCTAACAGAAACACAAAGACAAAAACCCCAGAGCACAACCTGGTTAAGCCTTGCATGTTAGAAATCTGGAGTTTCTAAGAAACTGTGTTCCTTCAGAATAAAGTGGAAACACTATTTCTCATGCTACCTTATGGTATCTTCAACTCAAAATTGCTAGGTAAGGCAAAGACATACAATGTAGTGCCTTACCTTTCAGATACCTTAGACTTTGCAAAACACAGAATTAACCATTTTCAGATAACTCTAATCAGCACTTAGGTGGGCCACTGCAAGATAAAGCTTTCTTTGTTTCCAAACTCCTCAGCACAAGCACCTTATCTTTCCCAAAGAAGAAAGTAAATTTACACACCACAAAATGCTTTAATCCAATTTTCTATTTTAAAATGTGTTATTTTTGATCAACAATTTAAATTAGAAGTGGTCACCATGGCTTGATGGAAATGAGTTTTGAATCTTTATTCCACACATTTGGGCAGTATTCTTGGATCTGCCACTTATAACTGAGCAAATCTTTGATTCCCTCTGTGCTTCAGCATCCTCATCTGCACATAAGGGTGTTAAGCTGTGCCATCACTAATTCTATGGAAAATACCTTTTCAAAAACACAATCTCAACTAATTATGTTCTAACATGTTCCTATTTTTTGAAATTTCAAAAGGTTGAGATTTCTATAAAAATTCTGAAAATTCAAAAGGTTAGTAGAAATATGCAATTCCCCCTTAAGGGGAATCTCCAAAGAGAAAAAACAAAAAGGCATTAAGTAAATCTGTTATTGAGACAAACTGAGCCAAATCTCCTCTCATAGTGAAGTTTATTCCACACATATAACTAAACACTACAAGAGATCAATGTAGTATTTAGTGCATTATTTAAACATAACCACCACACTGTGGTGGTACTCTATGGTCCTAAATTCTTCCAGTGCTCTTCTCTGCCTAAACTTTTGAGATTCTGCATTTTAACATAGTAAGTCTCTACTTAAATATAAGATCTATATAGGCTACCTGAACACCTACGATCCTTCCTCTCTTCTTTGGCACAAATCTAATCTGTTCAAGACCCATTAGGAATTACATGTAAACTCCCAGAAAAAGTCTTATTAGACCCGCAGATTACTATTGCCTTTATGAGTCACTGCCATACAAAAGCAACAAAGTCTGGTGGAAGAAGAAACATGTCAAACAGATCATTTGCAACATAAAGTGACAAATGTTACAATATAACATTGCTAGGGACTTATCACCAAGTAACAAAAAAGGGAGGCACTAGCTAAGCTTGGGTAGAGACCCTGGCTATAGAATTCTGATTGGCAGGGGCATTCCAAGGTCAATTGTATCAGACTTTACTAAGAACCTACACTGTAGTGGCTCCCTGGCACTACAAATACACAGAAAAATAAGTTGCAGTTCCCCACCCTTAAGGAGCTTGTAGTCCAAAAAAGAACAATATGTGTTTGGAACCAAAATAAATGAGACTAGCCTTTGGAGGTGGGGTCATGTTGGAAAGAAGTAAAAGACCAAGTTTGTAAATGAAATCGTGTAACTAGGTTGAAGAACTAAGGTTCAATCTAATGAAGAACGGAGAGAAACTCAAATAAAAGAGTGATCCAAGATTATCCAAAACATCCTTGTGAGGTAAAGAAACTGAAGGTAGAGATTCCAGAACAAAAATAAAAACCGAGTACGGTGAGTTTTTAACTCCGTAGCCTGTCACCCTAATGGTGTTGTACGCAAAAACTATGGGAACAACAACGCATAATAGTTAAAAGCACCAGATTTGGAACCAGCTCCCCTGTGCTCACCTTTCAACTCCACCACTTCCTAGCTAGGTCAGGAAAGTTACTTAACGGTTCTGTGCCTGTCTCCTCACCTGTGAAGGAAAGTGCCTGCACAGCCAGAAGCCCCTTCTTCAAAACATAAGTGTTGTTACATCATTCCAATCGAAAACTTTATTCACAAAATCAAATACATATCTTTTAGGCACTTGTAGCCTCCATAACCTGGCCCAACCTTTCTGGTCTTAATCCTCATTGGACACCCTCCTACTTCCACGAACCACAGGATCTAGTGTCAGTTCTGCAAACCAATAAGCACTTTCCTACTTATGTGTCGCCTCTCCAGTGGTTGTCTAGAAAGCCTTTTCCTCACCGGTCTTTCAAAACCTACTTCTCTAGGAAATGAACTCTCCTTCCCCTCCAATTCCACAGCACATTTACCTGCCCCTCTGCACAGTTTGCCACTGTTTCCCGTTTTTGTGTTTGTTCCTGTAATGCCTCCCTCTCTCCCCTTTTCACCAAAATAGTGAACTTTCAGAGAGCTGGGGCAAATCTTTTTTATCCTCCTTCCCACCCCTCCTCTCAGACTGTGCCTATGCAGGCCTGCAAAAGCGTTACTGAGTTAAATTGGATGTTAACAACCGTAATGGCCTCAGTTCCAGAAACTGCTTAATTTCGCATAATTTTTTTTACTGCTTTCAGGTTCTAAAATCTTAACATGAAACGTCTTTAAAAATCAGAACACTGCCATCGCTTCAAGAAAAGTTCCACGGAGCACCCACACGAGTTGACAATGAGGTCATTCTTAGCTTCAGAAGTTGTGTGTGTGCCACGGAGGGCAGCTTCACACCGGTCGGTACACACTGCTCTGAAATTAGGAGAAAGAGGCGGCCGGGCAGCACACGGGCTTGGCTCTGGTCGGCCCTCAACTTCCTGCGGGCCCGCGGGCTCCGGCCGCGCTCGCCCCTCTCCGCCACACTCGTTCCTCCAGCCCTCGCCTCCCCTCGTCCCGCCGCAGCAACTCTCCCCAGAGCGGCGCGGACAGCGTGGCAGATCCTCCGGGGCGGATCCGCTCGGGCCTGGGCCGCCAGCCACCCTGCCTGCTCTGCTCGCGGCCCCCGGCCTCTCCCCGGCCCGCCGCCCGCCGCCCCGGGCCCAGGCCGCGCCGCCGCGGCCGCCCCGAGGGGAGCTGGGGGACTCGCCCGGCTCCGCGTGGCGCCGGGGGCGGAGCCGGCCCGAAGGGCCCGGGGAGAGGCCGGGGGCGGGCGGCGGCCTCCGCCTACCCCGACACGCACCCCACCGCCCCCAACCCCAACCCTCCTCGGGGCCCCGGCCCGCGCCCGCGGCCGGGCGGCCGGCGGGACTCGCCACTTACCAACCCGCCTGGGACAACGCCGCGCCGGGGACCTCAGACATGGTAGCTGCTTAGGCCGGGGGTAGGGGGGGGCTAGGGTGGGGGTGGGGGGGTAGGCCTCCTACTTGAGACCAAAAAAAAAAAAAAAGAAAGAAAGAAAGAAAAAAAAAACCGAAAGAAAAGAAAAGAAAAAAAAAAAAAACTCCTCTGGTCGGCTCTGCAACTGGGCATGCTCAGTGCGGCCGGCGCTTCCGCGTGCGGGTTCCGCTCGCCGCGTTTTCCGAGCGGCCGCAGGGGCAGGCCTGGCGTGGGGCTTGGAGGTTACAGCCTGGCGGAGGCCGTGATGCCCCACAGACCCGCTGGGGTCTGGAAATCGCAGGCCAATTTGTGAGCAAGGACCACGAGACTTTGCTCTCCATCGAAGGCTGGTTATTTTTTGTTTGGGGTCACTTTTCTGAGTTGCACACCTTGGAAACGAATGCAGACTTTTTTTTTTTTTTTTTTTTGTACAGCAGAAAGTAACGCCCGCGTTTCCAGCGCCGAGAGGCGGTCACTTCACCAGAGACCAGGATATGCTAGAGCTGAGACGGATGGGTCGGTTGAGAGGCAGTGCTTCCAGTTTGGGGACAGTGAAACTCAACGAAAGAGGTGTTGCCAGCCACTCTGCATAGGAAAAAAGTTTACTTTTTTTTTTTTTTTTAATAAAGACTCGCTCCATTCACTCTGCTTTTCGATCTGCCCCTACGCAAAGGAAAGAATAAAGTCGCATTTTTTTCGACTCCCCACAGGCAATCAGTTTGTAGAGGTTGGAGCACAATGAAAATGATGAACCCAAGAAAACCTGAACTTAAGGGACATGGGTAAATTGGGCAGTTGTGTCAGTGCTTGTTTTCTCTGTCCCTCTGCCACTAGACCCGTCCAAAGTCCCAGCGCGGTCCTGTGACGGTAGCACCGGCTTAACCGGGCCGGGATGGCTCCACAGCCTCCTCGTCCGTGTCCTTCTCTGGCCCCCAGGATGGCTGAAGCGCAGGGGCTGGTCCCCCGAGTGAGCCTGCGCGGCGGCGTCGCCGAACGGCGCGTTGGACGCTCCAGCACGATTGGACGGCTGAGACTGACGACAGCCAATCGGGGAGGAGCAGGTGGAAGGGGCCGCTGGCCGGGGAGACACTCCCTAAAAGTTTGCTCCGCCCTCCATGGTTTTCCACCTCTGCGGCTACTCGGCATGAAGACGCTTCTATGTAGCTCCGGCCCCAACTGTCAAGTCACGGGGAGAAACCGAGAACTTAAGCCCCATCACCCGCCGCTACCTCATCTGAAACCATCACCACAAACACAGACTTGGAACAGAGACTGCGGAACTGGGCAGAGCCGCTCCGGGGATTGGGGAGGAAATTGACAGTTACAGAAGGAAGGAAATAATTGCCATGGGTGGAGCTCAATACAAATTGGAACTCAGTACAAATTTTTCTCCTTTTAACTGGGAAACTCCGTTTGGGCTTTCCAAGGCATAGTTTTAAAATCGTGATGCTATCGAAATATGTTTTTAAGCACATTACTTATTTTAATGAAAAGTATTTCCAAGTACTTAGAATCAGAAATAATTCCATCCTATTCCCTGCAATTTGCAGTAGTATACTGTGTTTAGACCATACACATGCTACAAGTGTATTTCAATTTAATGGCACCAGTTATCCTACCCAGGAGTCAGGAAAAGATTTGTAATTCTGAAGGTAAATAGATGATTCAAATTGCTAATAATTTTTATTGGTGTTAAATAGGATCTACTCTTACCAATTATTTACATTTTGCAATTAATGTAAGTTGTTAACTATGAAAATGATATGCTGTCCTAGTGTCAGAATTCTTCACTGGCTAAATGTGAATCCCTTACACGTTTGTTCTCATGGTGCAGTGTAGTAAGAATTTACCATCGCATAGCACTTACAATAACTTTAATAAAATGCTCCATGAAACGCTATATCCCCTTACTTTAAGAAGTGTTTTTAAAGAATAGGTTGAGGATTCCCACTGGAAAAATTTGGGACAATATTACCATCAAAAACAATGACAATAATTTATTGAATTAAAAAAAATAGGTAGGGGCGCCTGGGTGGCTCAGTTGGTTAAGCGACTGCCTTCGGCTCAGGTCATGATCCTGGAGTCCCGGGATCGAGTCCCGCATCAGGCTCCCTGCTCGGCAGGGAGTCTGCTTCTCCCTCTGACCCTCCCCCCTCTCATGCTCTCTGTATCTCATTCTCTCTCTCAAATAAATAAATAAAATCTTTAAAAAAAAAAAATAATAAAAAATAAAAAAAATAGGTAAAATGCATTTCAGAGTGGCACAAAACAAGTGGTACCTTGGCTGGCTCAGTTGGTAAAGCATGTGACTCTTGATCTTGGAGTTGTAAATCCAAGCCCCCCATTGAGTGTAGAGATTACTTAAAAACAAAATCTTAAAAAGAAATAAATAAAAGGAGAAAGGATGAAAGCTTTTCTTTCAGAGGCATACCAGAGAATAAATGTAGAACAACTGATAGAATTAGAAAATCACCATTTTCCGAATCATTCACAACTGATGCAGGCACAGTTCATCAAAGGATGCTAAAAGCCACTGGTGAAAGTTGGTAGGTGTACAGGATCTTCACACAGTCTCAAGGTATCAAGCCATAACTTAATTATTACAAAAGAAAAAATGTACCTTTACCTTAATAAAGAAAATCACTGCCTTAAACAAATGACTAAAGCTAGAATCACTAATGGGACAATCTGATATGTGCTTACTGATGTAGTGCAATTAGAAATACACAACATCATTGCCAAAATTGTTTAACCTGAATTTAATCAAGCTTCTAGACAATAGTTCCCAACCAGGAGCTGGATCCCCATCCCACACCCTACCCCTTACCCAAGTGGACACATTTGACAATGCCTGGAGACATTTTCAGTTGTCATAACCTGGGGCGGGGGAGGGGGATGGTGTTACTGCATCTAACGGGTACTGCTAAACATTATACAATGGACAGGACAGATTCCCCACAACAAATAATTATCTGGCCCAAAATGTCAATAGTGCCAAGGTTCAGCAGCCCTGGTCTAGATATAAGCAAAAACGTAAAGGATATATAGAGGATACTGGAACAATCAAACAGAAGAAACAGGCAGATAAATCCAGAATGTGGCATATTCTATAAGAAACCTGTCCTGGACTGTTTATTGAGCCAATATAATTAAAAAAAAAAATCTCCAAATTAAAGGGACTCAAGAGATGTAACACCAAAGTGGAATTTTGGATCTTAAAAAAAGAGAAAGATATTTTGTGGTATTATACTTAATCTTGGAAATTTTATACCAAAGCTTTTATGGCTTTTATGGCTGAGGAGTTGTGGTGTCTACAACTTACTTCCTTCAGAAAAAATATATATGTAGATATATAATATATATATGTAAAACAAATATATACACATGTATGTGTATGTGTATTAAAGAGGGAGAGAAGGTAAATGTGGCAAAATGTTTAAAATGGGTGAATCTAATTGGAGGTGCTCGTCATATTGTAACTTTTCTCTAACTTTGAAATTTTTCAAAGCAAAAAGTTAAAAGTATAGATTATACTAATTTCTTTCACATCCAAAATTTTTAATTGGAATTAAGGTCTGTATAGATAAGTTAGTGCAATGGAAAATGGTAGCAGCTGACTAAACCAAAAAATAATAATAATAATTTTCATTTTTAATAAGATAAATCATCACTTTACAGAAAATGTGAAGTCTACAATTAGCTTAAAGTTGGGGGAAATCCTAAGGATGATAGAAGAGCTTTGCAAGGCAGGGTGTCTGAGTGACTCATTTGGTTAAGTGTCTGTCTTTGGCCCAGGTCAGGAGCCCAGGGTCCTGGGATTGAGCCCAGCATCAGGCTCCCTCCTCCTCTCCCCCTCCCCCCCCCCCCCCCCCCCCCCCTGTGCTTCTCTCTCTCTCACTCTCTCTCAAATAGATTTTTAAAAAAGAAAGAGAGCTTTGCTAGGCACAAGAGAATAAAAAGGAAAAGGTAAATTTATTTGGAGTCAATGGTGTAAGTTAACAGAAGAGAGAGACAGCATCCATTCACTTCTGTTTTGTCCTTATCATTTCAGTGAAGGAAGTGGTTCAGAGTGATAAAGGATAGAATATGGAAAAATAGGAATAAGAACCACAATAAAAGGTGAGGTTATAAGAATACCTAGTCTCTCTAAAGCACATTAAATCTTTTGATCTTAAGTCATTAACATCCCGGAGAATACTAAAATAACCTGTGAATGACTTAGAGGAGCCAATGCCAGGGACCCGTGAAGAACTGTTGAGCTCATCAGGAAACGGTAGAAGCTTGGAAACAAGCAAAAATATTTCCAGTTCTAAGAACAGGAAAAGAGTCTTTAAAATAAATGGTCCTGGAACAAGTGGATATCCACATGCAAAAAAGTAAAGTTCCTTACATCATACACAAAAATTAACTCAAATTAAATCATATATTTAAATGTAAGAGCTAAAAATATAAAACTCTAGAAGAAGAAAAAGAATCAAATCTCCATGACCTTGGGTTAGGCAATAGATATGACATGCAAAGTACGAGCTAAAAAAGAAAAATTAGATAAAGTGGACTTCATCAAAATTTAAAACTTTTGTGCTTCAAAGGACACCACCAAGACAATGAAAAGATAATCTACAGAAAGGGAGAAAATAAGGGTTTGAAGCAAGAATATGTAAAGAACTCTACTGACTCAATAGTGAAAAGACAACTCAAAAATGAGCAAAGCATTTAAACAGACATTTCTCTAAAGAAGGGATACAAATGGGCAATAAATGATTAAAAGATGCCCAACATCATTAGTCATTAGAGAAATGCAAATCAAAATCACAATGAGATGCTTCACACCCACTAGAATGACTATAGTTAAAAAGATGGATGATAACAAGTGTTAATGAGGATGTGAAGAATTTGAAATCTTCATACATTGTTGGTGGGAATGTAAAATTGTGCAACCACTTTGGAAAACAGCTTGGCAGTTTCTCAAAAAGTTAAATATAGAGTTTCCATATGATTCAGCAATTCTACTCCTAGGTATAGATATCCAGGAGAAATGGAAACTAATGTCCACACAAAAACTTGTATTTGATGTTCATAGCAGCATCGTTCATTATAGCCAATAAGTGGAAACAATCCAAATGTCCATCAACTGATCAATAGATAAACAAAAGGAGTGGGTTTCACAAACTAAAGACAAGGGAATTTGCTGTTAACCCATTAATCATGATTCTAGAACATATAATTTAGGAGATGAATTTTTAGGAGGAAGAATATCTAAAGATTAACTTCTAGAATTCTACGATTCTAGATCATGCCAGATGAACCTCATTTTATTTTATTTTATTTTAAGTTTCTTAACTAGTGAATACAAGCAGTAGGGTGTGACCGTCAGGACAGACCAGGTCATTCCATGACAATAAACAACCACAAAACACTAGTGGCTTTTAACTTAAAAAAAATGTTTATTTCTCTAAAAAAAAAAAAGAAGAAAAGAAAAAATGGTCATTTTTCTTTCATGTTATATGTCCAGTGTAGGTGTTTGGAGGGTGGGGAGGAAGGTCTCTGATCATAATGGTCATCCTCATTCCAGAATCTGGACAGAGCATTAACCATCAATAACATTGCTGATTGAAGCAGTAAAGGGTAAAAGGGCTCTGGAGAATCTCACAAAGGAAATTAATGCTCTGCCAGGACTGGACATATGACAACACAGGAAGTCGGTCACCAGTTGCCAGAAGGTGGAGAGCCATGAATATTCAATGAGCAAGATTAATGGCTGTGGTACCAGTATTATTTGTAATAACGATGAGGTACCAGTATTATTTGTGATAACGAAACCCTGAAGGTAACCAGAATGTCCATCAATGAGGGAATATTTAAATAAGTTCTAATGGGTGCTATGTAGACATTACCAAAAAAATGAAGTAGATCACTATGTACTGACTAAGATATATTAGTCAGATGTGGAGTAAGAATAGAAGCAAGTTTTAACATGATGAATTACTACAAGTCATTAAGAAAAAGGTAAAAATCCCATGAGAAAAATGGGCAAAGTATCTGAATAGGCAATATACAAAACTGAAATCTAAGTAATCAATAAATATGTGAAAATGTTTAACCATATCAATAACCAGAAAAATGAATTTTTTAAAATTTTATTGAAATGTAGTTGACATACAATATTATATTAGTTTCAGGTATACAACACAGTGATTAAAACAACAGGCTATCAATAAAATTCCACTTTTGGAGCACCTGGGTGGCTCAGTTGGTTAAGCGGCTGACTCTTGATTTCAGCTCTGGTCACGATCTCAGGGTTGTGGGTTTGAACCCCACGTCAGGCTGCGCACAGAGCCTGCTTGAGGATTCTCTCTCTCCTCTCCCTCTCTCCCCCCCAAAATAAATAAATAAATCTTTAAAAAATTATAAGAAAATAAAATTCCACTTTCATCTAACCCAGTGGCAAAAACTAGTAAAGAATATCAAATGTTGGCAAGGATATGGGGAAATTGATTCTTTAATACACTGCTTATAGGAGTGAAGTTCATACAACCACTTTGTAGAGTATTTTGGCAATATCTAGCAAAACTGAAAATGTGTATACCTTATGGTTGAACATCTCCATTTTTAGGTACTTATTCCAGAGAAAGATGTTCATTGACATGTTGCTTTAAAATAGAAGAATGAGAACAACTCCAATATTCAATTGAGAATAAATGCGTAAAAAAAAAAAAAAAGGTGGTCTATTAATAAAATGAAATGCCCTATGCCAGTTTAAGGGAATACACTAGAGTTCTCCCTGTGTAAATTTGGATAGATCTCAACAACGTAATGCCAGGTTAAAAAAAAAAAAAAAAGAAGCAGGCGTCCCGGTAAAGTTTATTACTTTAATAAAAGAATAGAAGCAATTACAACATGTATTGCTCTTCCTTGAGTAGTAAGAATATGTTTTTATATTATTTATACTTTTTGTTACATTTTAAATATCTCAAAACACAAGTTGTAACACTGTTCTATTACAGCATACTTTATAATATTAATATACTTTTATTTTCTGCAGTATATTGTTCTATCATCAATATAATCAAAATATAAGTAATATGAAAAAAACATGGAAGAAAAAAGGGAAAGTAGGGCAAAAAAAAAAAACGGTAATAGTGAACTTCAGAAATTTGAAAGACACATGTACAAGAAAATTTAGACTTGTCAGTCCCAGAGGGTAATTGTAAGGACTAAAGAGAAGATTTCATCATAATATACTAATCTTAATCTAGAGGCAGTCCAACAAGGAAATAGGCAATCTCAGAACAGAGTGAGTTCCCCAGTGATGGAGGTGCTTAAGCCTCCACTAGATGCACATTATAGAAGGGAAGCCAAGTGGTTAGACCTGTTCAGTGGTTTGTCAAAGGATTTTCTAAGGAGCCCTAGTGCCTCTACTTGGTGCCTCAAGAACCACAGTAGGGGGCAAGGAGAAGGGTCAGGAATGTGGAGTCTAGACCTCCAAGCCCACTCAAAGCTGAGTAGCGCTTCTTTAACTTGCTTTACATACTGCATTTTGATGAAAGATTTAATTTGAATGAAGGATTCAACAAATAAAAAGTTATAAGAACCATGAGGCTTGATGAATAAACCAGTTATTCATTCAACAGGGATTTATTAAACCCACACTATGAGCCAAACATTGTGCCAGGCACTGCAGGTAATATCAGCAGTCATGAGCCCTGCCTTTGGAGTTTAGTCTATCTGAGGATAAAAACATTAAATTGTATATACAAAGTTAATTAATTACAATTGTAGTAGTGAGTGCTATGAAGATCAAATTAAACCTACAATCCTATGTATGATACTATGAATCCATATTTTTATTATTAAAATGACTATTAACTAAACTTGATTTCATGCTTTGTGTATGTGTCCTTGAATTAGATTATTTATTCAAATATCATTTTAACAATATGTATTTACTTAGGGGCTAGGCACAGTTAGACAGCAGTGAGTAAGACTGATGGAGTCCTTGTCGGCATAGAGATTTCATTCTAATCGTTTAGGGGGAAGGACTTAAGATGGTGGAGGAGTAGGGGACCCTAACCTTGCCTCATCCCTTGAACACAGCTAGATAATTATCAAATCATTCTGAACACCCAAGAAATCATTCTAATTGTTTAGGGAAAATACCATGTGTTTTATTTAAGAAATTAAATATTAGAAATGATCACTGTGGTTTTTGTCAATTACTACAAAATATAATAAAATATGAGCATAATTGGACATAAATACTGCAAAATGAGTTATAAGTGATGAAAAAGATTTAGAGGACATATACATAAATATTACTAACATAGATATTTGGGTGAAGATAGAAGTATGATTTTATGTCCTTTAAAGGCATGCGTATTTTCCAAAATTAGCATGTACTACTCATATAAAAACATATACAGGTCCAGTAAGAATATGGCAGAGTGAATTTATGTGGCATCTTTTATTCTCCGAAATCTTAGTGTTTCACATCTATGTGCAGTATGGTTGGTAGTCGTATCCATTTGAAGATTCTTCCACCACCCTTGTCAAGGATTTTATCATCTAATATACTGCACCATTTCTCATGATATGTATTTATATTTCTATATATTCTGTTTATATTATTTCTCTTTGTTATTTGTTATGGATCACATGAATTCTATTTATATATTTGAAATACTATTTCTTACTTAATACTTTTCTTGCCCTAGGTATCTTACATATCCTTTTCACTTAATCATTTTTTATAAGTAACTGAGTACATCAAAAGTGTTTTAGATTTCACTGAACATTTCCCAATCTACATTAAGTCGTTCTGATAGTCCACTGAAAGCTCAGTAGATACGGGAGATGTTGTTTTTGGCCTCTTCAGTTTCAATAACACCTAACTCAAGTAAAAAAAAATTTTTTTTCAAATAGAATGTATAAAGATACAGGGGGTCCTACAGAACCCAGGAGCACAAAAGTAGTGGCGCTCAGGAAGAACAGGAAGAAAGAGCTGACAGCCACCAGACTTCTAGGCAAAATCCCATTTCTACATCTCTGCACATCTTCCTTCTTTCTCTTTACTTTCTAATTTGTATGACAACGTATGTGCTTACCTCCTGAGTTTGCATATTATAGTTCCATCCCCCAGAGAGATCCTCTCTGAGTCTTGACCCCAAACAGAAATTTCCGGGAAGGCATCTGGCCTGGCAGAGCATGGGCAAAGAGCTCAGCATGGGGTTCAGTCAGTATGGTCAGAGGATGGGATCACAGTTTACACAGAGCCGGCCACAGGACCAGCACATGAGAGAAGCAGGCAATCGAGGTATTTACCTGAGCAGACACCCAAAATCTATCCACCTCAGTTGTATTCCTCCTCAAAGTTTATAAGTCAAAATTTTAAGAACATACAATTTAAAAGAATGTTAGTTGCACCCACTTATAAAATCAGTCAGCACTATTTAATGTATCTTCTGGATATATTCCAATATTCCCATAATCATTTTTACTTAAATAAAAATCACGGACAGTCACTTTGCACCAACTTTGCAACACATACAAGTTTCCTAAGTATGTGCAAGAGGAATTGGCCCATTTTGCTTTCTTCATGTCATGAAGTTAGGCTGCATATATTTTCGTTATTTCATTCAATACACTTCAAGCACTACATTCTGTCATATTCCTTAAAGTTGTTAAACTTACATTTTAAGCTGTTTGGGACAGAGACCATATGTATTTGGTGTCCATACATGAGCTAAAACAGCACACAGGGTGACAGGTTTTCAAAGAGAAGTGGAAATTGCCCCCCAAAATCTTTGTAGACTTTTCCTGTAATATTCATACTTAATGAAATTTGCCAAGATTCCTTCCCATATTTTCTCACCTTTCATAAAATTACCCTATTAATATTTTACAAATCGTTTATTCTCTTCAAAGCTTGCCACTAACACCTGACCTAACATGCAGCTCCCTCTTCCAATCTTCCCCAGAGTTCAATCACTGTCATTTGTCCCTGCTCTTTGGTACTTAAGCCACTTTTCAGCATGCTGATAAGACTTATCTAAACTAATTTGAATCAATTTTAGAACTAATATTTCACAAGAGAGTGCATGAAAGAACACATAAATATGCTTTATTCTTCCCCTTGTTTTCCACTGATGTTAACTCCTCGCTTTAGAGTGGTCAGCGAGGTAATAAAATTCAACGTAAAATGGATGTTAGCTACATTTCTTTATGGATATTTCTTCCACTCTCCATTTCTCCTGAAGTATTGGGAAGTTTTGACCAAATATATACACATATGTACTTACCAAAAAAATATATATATATCCAAATAGATGTTTATATTTATTTATTTAGCGATCTCTTACTGACAAGTAATTTTCAGTTAAATTTATAAATGGTAGAGCTAAGATTCTAGAGTACTCTGACTCCAAAGCACACACCCTTAGCGCCAGCACTCCTAAGAAACTGGAAAACAGTGGGAGGCTTGACAAGAAGAGGATGAAACAAACATGCTGATTTTAGGTGTGTTAAATCTAAAATGACGAAACCTGCCAAATACCATATTGAAATTGGGGCTATAAACAGATGAAGGGCAGATTTGAAGATGCTGATTTTTGGAGTCATCTTCTTACAAGAGATCGTTCAAGCCTTCTAGATAATCAGGTTGTGAGGGATGACGTAAACACTGAGGAGAGGCTCAAAGATGAAGCCTAAGGTGCGACCACTGTAAAGAGCAGGAGGAAGAGGAAGGAGAAAGAAATAACAGAAGCTGTAGTCAGATGGCCAGAAGAACTGTGATGAGGGAAGGGTAAATCATGTGGATGGATGATTAAACCAAATAAACTGAATTCAGTTAAAATCTATTTGCTTGACAAACTGCAGATAACACCTTAAGAAAACAATAGCAAAATACATATAGTCTCATCCTGTACATTGATATTCACATATCATCATCATCATTATCATCACAATAAAATTTATTGGAAGTGCTAAGAATTTTCTTACATGCAAATGAGGAAATGGGATTATAGTGGTAAAATGGCCTTTCCAAAGTCGCTGTGCCATTAAATGACAAAGCTCGGATTTAGATCCGTGTCGTTCCAACACTCGGACCACCTTCTTAACCAACACACCCAACTATGTTCCCAAAATATGGAACAAGTGGAGATAGAGATCATTTCTAAATTTCTATCATGAAATTTCTATTATTTCCATCATAAACATTTCTATCATGTTTGTGGACATGATTTAAATAACACTGACCCAATAAATACTTATTGAATCAATAACATGGTGAGAAAGTTGCTCCTTTTTCCAATTCTCTTTCGGTTTGTCTAATGGCCACAACAAGTGGTGTGGCAGTTTGGAGCAAGTATTTCTAACATCCCTCTAGCATGTGCCAACCTCCATTTTTAACAAAAAAGATAGCAGGCCGGCCTGAAGTTCAAGATCTTCTGTAGACAATGACATCTAACCAGAATTTAATAATCTAGCTCTCTTTGCGTGGTATTTTTTTTATAGCTAAAAAATAGCTATTCGTGGCAGATTATTCTGGTTTTCCATTTACAGTGGTGAATAAAGTTTCCTGTCTAAATACACATAAGATTTTTAAAAGTGGCTCTGTTTAAAAATATATAGTAAGCAAATAATACTACAGGAAGTATGTGGATATGACAAATTTGGGAAGGTAGCTTGTGGATGACTAAAATTAGGAAAAACTGCATTATGTGAAACACTTCTTCCCTTTCCGTGAAATCCTTAATCATAACCTTGATGTCAGGGATCAGTTAGTTATTTCCCTTCCCCCACCATCCATTTCCACCATTCTTTCTGTAGCACTGTTCCAAGCAAGGCTTCCCATGTGATTGCTATTCATATGGTAGGTCTTATTTTGTCTTGACTTTTTTCTTTTTTTTTTTCTCTTCTCCTCTCTTCTCTCTTCTTCTCTTCTCTTTTCCCTCCCTCCCCCTCTCTCTCTTCCTTCCTTTCTTTTCTCCCTTCCTTCCTTCCTCTTTCTTTCTTTCTTTCTTTCTTTCTTTCTTTCTTTCTTTCTTTCTTTCTTTCTTTCTTTCTTTAACTTCCTTTCAACTAACTTCCCTCCTTCCTTCCTTCCTTTCTCTGTCTTCCTTCCTTCCTTCCTTTCTCTGTCTTCCTTCCTTCCTTCCTTATTCCTGCTCACCAGCTGTAGGAGCCCTAGCTGGCATACTGAACTTGGATGGAATGTTAGTAGGCCAAAAAGTTGAGCTGGCCTGTGAGATGGCTCTCACAATCTAAATCCCTTCACTGGTTTTCCAGGGCTAAAAATAGTGAGAGCTCTGAATTACCAGCCAGGAGTCACCTCTGATAATTTTTGCTGTAAAGGATTAGAAGGAGAATTTTCTAAGCCCAGGGGAAATAAAGCTGGTTCACATTCACTTTTATCCCTAAAATGTCTCAGTAATAAAAAAAGATTGGTTATTGCTTTTCAGAGCTTTCTTGTTCTACCCCTCTGCTCATTCGAAACTATCCTGTTATCTGTGTTCCACTTCTCAAGAAAGATCTTTAGGCACAGATGATCTCATGTAGAAGAGGATCGTTTGAGCAGAGATTAGGGCAGTTGCTGGGCAGACTGGTTCTATCTAGTTAGTGCTTTAAAAAAAGAAAACTTGGCTCATAACTCATATGAGCTAGGTAATGGGAGTTCTTATAATGTGCTGTATAACTTTCTATGTATTAGCTCACTTAATAACAAAGCTATTAAAGATTGTGTGTGTGTGTGTGTGTGTGTGTGTGTGTGTGTGTGTAAAATCCCCATCTTGCAGGTGAGGAAACTGAGGCCCGAGTTTGTAGTTGGTCAATGGCAAAGCTGAGGGTTGAGCCTAAACTTCTGATAACAACTTATCCATCTTCCACCACCTACTCAATCCCATTCCACTTGTGCAAGCCATTCCAACTGCATTTTTGTGATTTTTGTAAACTCCCAAAGCTACCCTGGATTTTGGGTGGCAGAAGACTTAGAAGTGAGAAAAGAAAGTCAGGCTCTGAGAACAGCAAAGTACAAAACAATAAATAAATAGATAAAACCAAAAATGGAAGAGGCTGTAAAACCCCCATAATGATGTTTTCAAAGAGTTAAATGCTTCGGTCAATGTTTTTGAAAAGGGTGATAAATGGAGTAATTTTATAATGCTTCTGCTTGACTCAGAATGAAAGGGAGAGAAAGTAACAGCTCCATTTTTTTTTTAGACATAAGTTATCCAAAATCATTCCTCCAGATAGATACCCATCAAAATTCTGAGAAGTCAAATAAAATCATTGCTAATTAAATGTTAATTATAGTTTATTAGTGCAATCCAAATTTTCACAGACCTTATCTGCCTGCGGGTTCAAATGAGGCTACATTAGCTTTTATACACCAATTTTACTGTCACTCTTCACAACACAGCTGCAAGGCTTAAGCATTATTTGACTTTGACCGTCCCCTCCCCAGCCCCTGCAGTAATCGATCCTAGTTTTGTAAGGATTCCTAGACGCTGTGTAACACATGGGCACAACTGTCTTCTGTTCTGGCCTCTTATTCCTGTCCACTGACTCACAACCCACTAGAGGAAAGTATTTGGATGTTGTAATTGCCCCCCAACCTCTCTGAAAATGCTGGTTCTCTGTCTAGAAGATTGTTTATTATTGCCCCAAACCTACAAAACCTCAATATGTCAAACAGCAATGTGTTCCCTCCACTGTGTCATGTACATAAAAGGGGGACTGTCCCTCTCCAAGTCCTGGCTGCGCTTGTGTCACCTGGGACCTAAAGTAGCTTTACTTACTCTGAGTCTTACAGACTCCTCTGAAAAAGATTTTGCTTCAGCTCTTGGACTTCAAGCTCAAACAGGAAACTGCATGGAACAGGGTTGAAGAACAGACGCTACACTGTCCTCTCCACTCTTCAGTCCTGCTGAAAGCCACCCCATACACCTAGTTTACGCAAGCAGAGGTCACAAGCCAGCCTGTTTATCAGACAAACCTATACCTTTTTAACCCCAACTGGGAAACATCCTGCCCCCATATTAGTTTCAATAATTCAGATTTCTCATATATAAGAATTATATTTCTTTTACACAGATAGATGGTTTTAAATACATTAAGCCCTTTTTCTAATCAATGAACAAACTCAGACAATTTAATGGGATATTTATACAATAACTTAATTCATCAAACCTGGATTTGACTCCATGGCCTCACTCAGACCATTTACTTCTCAGGGACTCCTAAGAGTTTTTTCTCCAAAGTGTTGGATTTTTGAATAATTGGATTATAAAGTCCTTTTGGCCCTCCAAATTTGTATGGTTTCAAGTGTAATTTTATTATTTCCGATTATTGGTAGGTTGGCAAATTGTATTTTCAGAGATGCCTGCACCAATATGTATCCCATCCCAAACGCTCTGTGACATTCACAGGCCTCTCCTGACAGGTGGAGTTGATCATTTGCTCCTTTCCGTTGGAATTGTAGAGACTGGAACGACCATTCCAATATGGGTGAAGTGAGGCTGCTTGATATCGGAGGCTAGATCATAAAAGACAAACAGCTTCCCTCCCACTCCCAACCCCCTGCCCCATCTATCTTATGCTTGCCCTTGGACCCCAACCACCGTATTGTGAGGAAGCTCAGACCACACAGAGAGGCCATGTGTAGATGTTCCAGCCAACAGCCTTAGTCAGGCCCGCAACAGAAATCACCAGCGGCTGCCAGACATGTGAGTAAATGAATCCTCAGATGATTCAGACTTCAGCCTTTGGCTCTTCCCACTGAGGCCTCAGATACCGCAGATCAGAAAAGAGTCGAACCTGCAGTGTCCTCTCTGATTTCTAGCTCCTGACCCACAGGAACCATGAGAAAGAAAAAGTGACTATTATTATTTTAAGCCATTAAATTTGGGGGTAATCTGTTAGGCAGCCACAGCAATCAGATCCCAGGAAATGAGAAACTAACATGGGTAAATTTCCTACTATGTGCCAGGTACTCTGCTAGGTCCCTGATTTGTATCCCGCATCCTTTAGTCTCTACTACGACTCAATATTTACTTTTATGCTACCTTATTGGGCATAATCTGTAATTTATTTTATTCCAAGTTTTTGGTCAGTGATGCAACTACCAGATATAACGTTGTCCCTTGGGAAAAATAATTAATACTTTAAGATGTTCCATTTTCTAGTGCTGCTCCCAGAAATGCCCTGTGTTGCCTGATTTGTACAAAGGAAAAACTACTGTGAGGTAATGAAAAGCCATTTCAGGGTTGATGTTCAGAGAGAAATATTTTTATGTTGAGTTCTAAAAAATGTATTTTTAAAATGATTAAAAGTGAACTCTACAATGCCTTCTGTCTCTAAGGCTTAATTCTGTAGAAGTATCAATATATTTATTTTTCAGATGTTTTTTAGAAAGAGGAATTTCTGTTACTATTATAAAATATTTCTTCTGCCTCTTCTCTCATAATAACCAATATCCATTTTTCTTAAGCTTTGCTGAAGGAAAGAAGTATAAGAAAAAGTGGTCAAATGAGATAGAGATGTTCACTCTCATAATTTAAAAAAAATATATGTTTTAGATCAGACCCCAATTGTTTACAGAAATGTAGCTGGAGCTTAGAGCTAGTGTTTCAGGGGATACCTATTTCCCCCAGTCTCTATTATGCAAAAATAAAAATAGTAAATATTGTAATATAGTAAAATTATATATATACACAGATATTTATATATATGATTAATTTTATGCATTCATTATGATTGGTGCTAATTAGTATCAGACACAATACCATTATTATAAATTATAAATATTTTAAATATTTATTACAAATATCATTATTATTATTGAAATACTTGGAGCAGAAATTCCACCCATATTGAGTTCAAAGCAGCAATTCAAACTGCTTTGCTTTATCGGTCATCAACAAATGGAACAGATGCAGTTTTTTGTTGACAGATAATATGCAGTGGTATATTGGATCTTGAGCTAGAAACACTGGTGGATATTAAAGTCATAAATAATTCAATCCTTTGTAGCGTCAGTGTATGACCTCAAAATAACCCTGTTCAATCTGAAGCCACTGGTAATGGCCCAAAGTTCGGCAAGGCCAAATCATACCCTGCCATATATAGTAACATACTGTAATATAGAGTTTCAACAAAGAAAATACAGTTAGCATAATAATGAGGCATTAGCTGAAATGCACACGGAGTTGTTGACCTGAAACAAAAAATCTACGGAAAGGATGTGTTCTGAAGGATGCTGACAAAGTAATTAAAATAACTAGAAAAATAGACCTAGCTTAAAACTTAGCAAGTCATAAGTCCTGCCTTAGTCACTTAACCTCTAACTTAACGCTCCCTGATCCCTACAGACTATTTTAATATTCAGTTATTCAATAGAGTAAATTCAGAGCATTGCTGTATTTAATTCTAACACTCCTGCCACCAGCACCTCTACCCCAATACCAAACTTTGCATGATTTCCATAATATGATAATGTCTTTTCCTCTTTGGGGGCTCTTTACTAACTGCGCTCTTAGCCTTGAATACCCCTCCCTTCCTTTGTGCCTCAGACTTCACTTCTGGGAACCCTCACTTTATTGACCCAGGTATAACCGCTGCGTCCTCTGCTCACCAGTCATTTTGTAGACCCATTTTCTACAGTCCTCACTTCACCACATTGAAAGCAATGATGTATTTATTCATCCATGTCTCCCTTTCCACTGGGAGGTGCTTAAAGGCAGGAGCCATTATTTTACCCTTTTACTACCCAGCATGGTCACAAAGCTTGCTGGTCAACAGTAGGGACTTGGAAGTTAGACAGCCAGGTTAGATCTGAGCTCCACCTTTTATTAGCAGTGTGATCCAGGGAGAGCTACTTAGCTTCTGACCTCATAATCTCTGAATGGACCATCCTAACAAGGAATGCTCGGAAGATTAAATGAGGGAAAATACAGGCACGGTACCTGTTACACAGCAAGTCCTCAATAAACATGGGTTACTGAATGTAGTTAAGTGTTTGCTGTCATCTGATTAACTTGAAATGTTTATTCTAGGTTAGATCAGACTAATGGGCTGAAATTAGTGTAGTGATACCATTTGTCCTTTCTGGATTAAGAGAACTTCATACACTTATGAATGTTATTCAACACATCTGTAATGCATGGAGATGACTATAAAAGGAATCCATAGAGATATCATTTGACTCAATACCTTCACTTGTTCCTAGATATCCTCAAAACCACAAAACAATCACTGTCATCATAATAGTTATCAATTTATACCAAATTCACTTCCCACGATCTTTATTAATATGGAAGTACATTTAAATTAACTTGTCAAAATTAAATATGAAGATGAATTCAGTATTACCGCCATAGAAGATACTATTTTATTATCTATGAGATATCCAAAATATATAACTATTTAATGTCTTTAGAAATGGTGACTAATGGTAAAGAAGTAGGAACAACAGAGGAATAGTTTTCTATTGTGTTTTCTTATATAATAGCACTGGCATTATGCTTAGCCTTATTAAATGATGTGAAAGTCAGTATTCCAAAATGGGCAGTTACAGGCTCACATGAAGCATAATCATGCAGCAGAGGTCACAGTCAAGGATGTGACATGTTCAGTGTGCAGGAAGGCAAGTGAGCTTGGTATGGAATCTGCTCGTGCTTTTGCTACCGGGCCAGAAGGTTGAAACATTTGGCATTTTTCAATATCAACCTCACTCTAAGGATGAATTTAACCTGGATAATTGCCTGGATATAAATTAACCTTATTCATGGTCCTGGACAGTAATAATAATGAGCTGCCAACAGCTTGAAGCTATAGTCCTGAACTCAGAGCAGAGGCTGAACAAAGTGGAAATGTCTGTGGAGAGCAGAGAAGTCCTTCTCAGCCGAACTGGAGAGGGTTTCCAAAATAGAGAAAAAAAAAAAAAAATCAACCCTGTCTGTCCCATCCATGCCCACCTCTTTGTCATCTAAAGACTGAAGATAGGGGTGCCTGGGTGGCTCAGATGGTTAAGTGTCTGCCTTCGGCTCAGATCATGATCCCAGGGTCCTGGGATCGAGCCCTGCATCGGGCTCCCTGCTCAGTGGGGAGCCTGTTTCTCCCTCTCCCTCTGCCTCTCTCCCTGCTCATGCTCTCTCTCTCTCTCTCTCTCTCTCTCTGTATCTCTGTGTCTCAAATGAATAAATAAAATCTTAAAAAAAAAAAAAAAAGACTGAAGATCATTTCCTCCTCTCCACATGAAAATGCAAAATAACAACAAGGACAGCTCCTACTACTTAAAAAACAGCGTGCACGAGGTAGGTGGTGAGAACTGAGCTAAATAATAATACCATTCAACATCTCCCTCCATTATCACTGCTCTTCATTTTTTTTTTTTTTTTTTTTTTTGTACTTAAGCTCTTTTCAGAAATGTCAAGCAAATAGCCAGAATGATATTACCCTGAAATGCACACTGTATCTACAAATAGTGGGGGGTTTTGATCCTTATTATATATAAACTGTAAGGCTTTTAAAATTCAAGACTCTTAGAAAAGCCTAAATAAATTCATTCATTCTCAAATTTAGACCTTCCAGCAGATGATAACTTAAAAATTGATTATTCTGACTTTAACAAAATAAAATGCGATTTCCTAGCGACTATTAATAAGTGGAATTAGGGGCGCCTGGGTGGCTCAGTCGTTAAGCGTCTGCCTTCGGCTCAGGTCATGATCCCAGGGTCCTGGGATCGAGCCCCACATCGGGCTCTCTGCTCCGCGGGAAGCCTGCTTCTCCCTCTCCCACTCCCCCTGCTTGTGTTCCCTCTCTGGCTGTGTCTCTCTCTGTCAAATAAATAAAAATCTTTAAAAAAAAAAAAAAAAAAAATAAGTGGAATTAAATGTAATGGATAAAAATGTAAATAGATTAAGAATGCTTTGAATTTATATAATTCTTTTCATTACACCTGAAATTATTGATTAAGGGTAGTTTTGTTCTTGTTGCAGCATTGAATAGATATTCTTTTAATCTTAATGTTAGTTATGAAAAAACTATATATACATATGCACATATATATGGGAAGTTAGGTCTCTTGGTCATTTGGATGGTGAATGAGTTAAAAGGAAAACTCAGGAATCCTGAGCAATTCAGGTTAGTAGATTTATAAGCTATCACAAATTCTCAACCAGTAACCCTAGCTAATAACCTTGTTACCCTGTTGGCTAACTGAAAAAAGTCAAGGTTTTATGTTTTTTTTTTTAACTCATTCTTGTAATATCCATAGGTGTCATCAGGTGGTCATACAGGAGGGCTCTCTAGAGTAGTTACTGGAATGTGAAGGATTCATAGAGAAATACCCTTTTTATTAAAGGAAATATATTCAGGGACATGCAATCAAAAACTTAATGGGGGTAGAAATAATTTTCAAAGATCTTCTTGGCAGCAGAACTCCATCAAAGACTTACTTTCTGCAATTCCTCTCCCATTCTCACCTAAATCCACTCCATTTTGCCCCATGACACCATTGAAACTGCTCTCATCAAGGTCATCACAGACCTCCACGTTGCCGATTCCAATGCTCACTCTTTCCTCCTCACTCTTTTTGACCTACCCAGCATTGGCATTTAGGACATTAATCTATCAGCCTTGACACTGAGCATAATTAAACACGTCTTCCTCCCTGATACACATTCTTCACTTGGCTTGCAGGATGCTATCCTCTTGACTTTTTTCCTGCAAGAAAGACAAAAACTTCCTAGGAATTGACCCATTTGAGGGGCATCTGGGTGGCTCAGTCGTTAAATGTCTGCCTTCGGCTCAGGTCATGATCCCAGAATCCTGGGATCCAGCCCTGCATCAGGCTCCTTGCTCGGCGGGAAGCCTGCTTCTCCCTCTCCTACTCCCCCTACTTGTGTTCCTGCTCTCGCTATCTCTCTCTCTGTCAAATAAATAAATAAAATCTTTAAAAAAAAAAAAGAAGAGAAATTTACCCGTTTGAAAGATAAAAAAAATACATCCATGCTCAGGGAGGTACTCTTCATCAGTGCCCTATAATCCAAAATGCCTGAGGGGCCAGTGACCTGAAGGTTTGCAATATCATAAAAACAAAATTCTCTGCATCAAACCAGAGAAATGCAAACAAAGCAGGAGGTGGGAAACCTAGCATGAGATGAGACTGGCACTTAAAAATGTCTAATGCTCAGATTCCTACCTGGCATCTCTTGTTATGAATTCTCTTCTTGCAAAAGGGGATAATTATTCTAATTGCAGATATTCAGTGGGCTTGCAGCTTGAGGGCTAAAAGCCACTTAGTTGTTGCCTCCTCACTTGCAGACCATATGTTCACTGCACTGCAAGACAAAGGCCAAGAGAAAGGCCTTGACACTGAGGTCTGGGCAAATGAAGAAACCGAAGGTAGTTGCTAAGATGTACAAATTCCCTGCCCAGATTCTGAGTTGAAAGACTCTAATTTAACAAGATAAACAGATTTGGTGATTAACCCATGGAATTGCAAACTCAGAGTCAACTAAATTCTTAAACTGTAATTGCCAGAGAAATCTCAAATTTAGTAAACAAAAGTTGGTGATTGCTCAACCCTTAAAATCCTAAGTAATCCTTGGACTTTCTCTCCGTGACGTTCTGATAAATGGTAAAACTGGCTAGAGGGAGGGCGATGATGATGACTGATTTCTGTGGTATGAAAACTCCCACCATGGCCATTTCAAAATGCTGTGTGTGTCACTGAATACAGAGTTGGGAAGAGATAATACACAATTGGTTCTCATGCCCCTGCCTTCTTTGTCACAATAGGAGGTGGGCTGCTGAGGACATACATCCACCAGAAGAGGACTCTTCCTAATGCTCATTATCTGTGGACGACATAGTCTAGGGAGATCCTTCCAGAGAAAGGACCAGAGGCAGCCAGACTGACCAAAGATTTTCCTTTACTTCCCAAGCACAAAGTGTCCATATTGTTCCTTACCTACAGGATATGATATGGAATCTGTGACCACTCTCAATTGTTTCCTATTTTATCCTCCTCTCTATGAGTTCTAAATCGAAATTAGCTGATTTTAATCTGTACTTGCCTTAGGAGTACATCAGAAGTGATTAGGTTTTGCATTTATCCATAGGTTCTCAGACTTTGAGCATTATATCCAGACCTGTTTGAAAACATACATCATCCAGTTATCTTAAATTTAGAATGCGAAGCAGTAACTGGACAAAATGCTGAGTTGTCTCCCTTTGGGAAGGGCAGGAGTACACTTGGAAGTGTGTGTCATTATGTGCAAGCCAGGGTATGTTTGGAAGTTTCTATGTGTGAAGAAAGATATGTATTGGTGTTGAGTCACCAAAGGGTAAATTCCACTTCATTTTCTTTAACAGTCATTCTCCCTCTTTTGCTAACAGTAACATATTTGGATTTTTGGGGGGGTCCCTATTTCTCTCCCACTCTCATCCATAAGGGTCAAGGTACAATTTCATCTCTCATTCTGCAGAAAACTATGGAACTCAAGCCTGGCCAATCAGACCACTGCTTTCTTCTAGAGACTAATTTGATCTAGGATGGGTGTAAGGTCCAGTATGAACAAAATCTAGGACTTTTGCTGGAGTTACTGGCAAGGGATATTTTCTCTTTTCTTCTTGACTTAAATCTTGAAAGATACAAGCCTGGAGATCCACAAGCAACCATTTGGAGCCCTAAAATGATGCTCCACAATGGACAGCATGGTTGAAAGAGGCAAACTGATTTCAATGCCTGGATCAAACCAAACCTGAAGAAAGTAGATTACATGAGCCAATAGATTATTTAGTCAGTTTGGACTTGATTTTTCTTACCTCTTAGGGCCATTTCAAGTACTTAGCTTACTTAAAATTAAAGAAAAAATTTGCACTACGTTAATAGAAGTTTTATCTTTAATATTTATGCCTCCTCAGATTCCCTTAGATTTCTTTAGCCACAATCAGCTTTTTTAATTAAATGGAATACTACCATTTCACAAAAAAATCAAATCACATTTAAGCGAGATAGAATTCTGATTACTTTATTCCTTATCTGCTACCTTCTTACAAACTCCAGAAAATTAATGCATAAAACAAACACATGCATATTTTATGTTTACTAAATTAAGTTGAAAAATAGAGATTTCCACAGTAGCTGGTTACTGTGACATTGCCCCAGCCCTGTTATCTATGATCAAAAATTCTGCTGTCATCAAGATCCTGTCTCCACTGTGTTCCATTCAATTTTATTGACCCTCAGACCTGTCTCTACAGAAATCAAGATGACAAATAGCTCATATAATTAATTTATATTACCATAATAGGAGAAGGACATGCTCCAGTAAAATATCCCTTTTGTCATCACATATAGAAATATTTTGGAACAAGCCGGCCTTTTGGTGTCCTTCAAATCAAAATTGTACTGGAAACTCCCCCTTTGCCAAATTATTGGCACAATCCCAGTGACTTCTTTAAGTCATAATTAAATATGTCTTGAAAGAGCATGGGATTTTGATTATGACAAAGCTTTATTTACATGAGACAATTAAGCATCAAATGACACCAGGAAATTGCAATCCAAACATAAATTAATGTGTCTGTTCTTACATTCAGTGATCTATAACCTAAAATATTACATTTGATCTTTCACTGGACAAAGATGTTACATTTTCTCTTTCTCTTTTTTCAACTGTATGCTTCTGTAACATTTCATCTTTCCATTCTCAGATTCGTAAGGAATGCTTTGTCCCCCCTACTATATGAGGGTCAGATAAATTCCCAGGTTGTTTCCTGAACTATCAGAACCCAGTTGGTAGTCTCAAAAAGTCTATAGTTTGAACAGAGGAAGGCAGGGAATTTGTATAGGCCAGGAAGGAAAGAGATTAGGCACCAAATTTATATCTTAAGAAAAAAAATAGGCACTTAATGGGATAGAAATCCAGGGAACGCCTGAATTATCTTTATATTCTCTGAATAAAAAATTATATTCTGGAATTATTGTCATATGAAGAGACAATGAGTATGCAGCTAAAACATGTAGGGAAAAAAGTATTAAAGATATGTATCGGGAAGTTCATCAATTAAAAGAATTTTGTTAATTTTCTGCATTTTGTGATCTTTATGGTGTTTCAAGCTTTTGAGATTCTTAATTTGTCATGATTTCTACTTTCTAAATGAATACTTTCTTACCAGGTTTTATATTGATAATATTATAATTTTTTTCTTAAAAAACCCTCTCTTCCAAATTGTATGACTTCAGGACACACAAAACCTGGATCCACACATGCCTTCAAAATAAATATCAATAAAAGTTTATCTATTTGAATACAAAGTAAAAAAATTCTGGCTCTTCTTCCTGGATACCAGGAGATTCCAAATACCTAGATGATTTGCTGAATTTTTAAAAAATCTCTCATCAAAATGACTGTCTCATCAGATAGTCATAATCAATGACTGACATTATAGGGAAAAAAACACATCAAATCTGGGCGCCTGGGTGGCTCAGTTGGTTAAGCGACTGCCCTCGGCTCAGGTCATGATCCTGGAGTCCAGGGAAGGAGTCCCGCATCAGGATCCCTGCTCAGCAGGGAGTCTGCTTCTCCCTCTGACCCTCCCCCCTCTCATGTGCTCTCTCGCTCTCTCTCATTCTCTCTCTCAAATAAATAAATAAAATCTTCAAAAAAACCCCAAAAAACAACACACATCAAATCTGATTTACAGCCTCTGCCAATTCCCCAGGCAATGAAACCTCATTTCTTGGAGGGTTGAATCCCACTGGAAATTAAAGAAAGTTTTAAATTACTCTGGTTATTATGGAAAATCATGTTCTGGCTCTTTGCCTCCTTATCATATGGTTCTTCTCATCTAAACACAGCAAGTTCTTCCTTTACATTTTTATTCAATATCTTTTGGCTAAGCATAAAACAGTCGCTATCAATTTCTCACCAGTTTCTGAACATTCTTAAATTGAAATTATTTTAGAATAGTTATTCATGGGGCTTGCAAGTTGAAATGAAAAAGCAGTGAAAATCAATTTCATTATAAGCTTTGAAGTAAAGGGATGTTGCATCAAAAACTTGACTGGTTGGTAGGTGGTATTTGCTTATTTTATTCTGGAATGCTACAGCACAGCAGCTTTTAAACCACTGAAAAACCCAGCTGGTGATATTCTGAAATACATTCCCTGTACATAATCAGGGAAGTCTCAGCTTGACTGGGTGTTTTTGCACAGAATTCACTGAAAAGAATACATCTGTATTATTTCATGGCAGTGACTTCATTTATAACATTATGCACTTTACTTCTCATAGTGGATGCTTCAGTTAATGATCCTGTTCCATAGCAGGGTGGATATTTTCTCTGGTGGGTATCAAAATAGTGAGACTAACAAACGGTTCTCAAAACCCTGAGGACAGTTCAAAATTCAAAGTTTGCAGTACTTAATGGGCCAAAAGCCTAAGGTTTTGAAGATATGCATACACAAACAATGTGAAAGGGAGAACACTTAAACATTGACACTTAAAAATTTTAATAGTCCAATGTGATACTAACCTCTATGGGAAACCAGAGCTCTTCCCTAACTCCATTCTCTCCAACTAGTGAAAAGAGTCAAGGGCAAAGTGGAGTCTCAAGTATACACATATAGGTCTTGACATCAAAAAAGGACAATTTAGTGGGCATTGCAGAGATATAGTCAATAGAATTTAAATGAGACCATCATCCTTCCTCCCTATGCCACTAGGTTGGCTTTCTTCACTCTCTTCCCCCACTGTGACTAATGTGTCAAGGTAGAGCCTGTGGGTATTTCCTGTTTAGGAACCTCACCCCACCCCAATTTAAACAGTGTAGCCCTTTGGAGTACTGGGATATCCCAGAGCTAACAGAGGGCTGTTTACCAGCAGAATCCTTACTGAGGATGCCTTAACTTTGGAAGGTCTAGTGGGTGGCTGGGTGGGACCAGGAAAAGAAGATACGAAAGCTCCTCTCCAGCCCTCAAAGACAGGGCTCTCTTTTTCTCTGCCAAGCTTCCTAGGTGTTGTTTTAGGGGGCTAAGGTCAGTGCTTTAAGCCAAACAAAGAAGATCCAGGCACAACCTCAATCTGTCTCTGGTATAATCTGAAGGAATGGATCTCATGGATCTCATGTCCAACTACTGCCCCAAGCAGATGGCCAGATAAGGGTTTTGTCCAAAGCCCAGGCATCAGGCTTGCATATCACAGTGCCTGTGGGGATCAGGCAGGTAACGTGACTGAGCCAGGCAGGCCAGGCCTAAGGAAAATAACAGCATGAGTGCCATGATAAATGATCAATGCCACCCACCTTCAAGGTCAGGGGAGAGGCGTAAGCAGTGGGGTTGTAGCCAACTGGAATGCTTGCCCTGTCCAGAGTGAGCCTCTGCCTCTCTGCTCCAGCTGATTGCTGTCAGGCATCCTAGATTTCAAGGGAACTTGGAAATCGGGATTTTTATGTGTTATCTACTGATTTTTTAGCTTTTGTCAATTACCTGAAACTTATAAAACAACTACAACAGCATTGCTGGCAGATACCATGCAGGTCAAGCAAATAATAACTGCAAACAGGATATGATTTATGGGCCAACAATTTGTAGTCCCTGCCAGGTGTGTACCACGTGTTATGTGATCTTGATGTCCCTGTGACTCTGTGTGGCAGTAAGTTGTTTTCTGAGGAATCAAGAGATCAGAGGTTCCTATCTCTTTTTATCAGATAGTGAAAATAACACTACTGACTTAAAATAATAGATTCTAAAAACAAAATGGGGAGATTAGAATTCGTAGTAATATAATTATTATATTGCATTGAATTGGAATTGAAAGTGATAATTTTGCTTTCATTTTCATCTCAAAAGTTTGGGTAGAAAGAGAAAAACCAACGGGATATAAGCCAAGCTACAAACCATGGAGAACTCAGAAAAATTGAAGTGACACACTTACATTGACAACACCTAATGTGAATGAGATTTTGAGGATTAGTTTCTATGTAATACTCAGATTTATTCTAAAAGGTGATGTTCGCATCCAGAAAAAGATAAATTATATTAGATTTGGAAGTAAGAGTAGGAAGTTCCATTGATAGAAAATCTGAAAGTGTACCGCTATTATATGAGCTATCACAATATGATTCAACTCAGGGTAAAATCCAAAAAACTATAGCACATTCACTTCATTTTACAAATGTAATAAAATAAGTGCATTTATTAAGGGAAAATTCATGGATTAATTTAAAGGAAATAAGCCACAGGCTCTCTGCAGATAATTTAAAAATAACTCACTGGAAGCTCAAGAAAATGTGTGGCATGAATTAAAAAGATCAGATTTCTGGAAGAAAAAAATTCCTCATGGTTGATTGCAATGTCTAAAATAATGCAATGTCAAAGATGCTATCACAGAAAGGGATAGAGCATTTCTTTTAAAATGTAAAGATTGCTCAAGGGGAAGATCAGGTAAAAATAAAATTATGTGAGGAAAAAAATATCCAGAGCTAACCTTGACTTAATATCTCAATGATGTACAAAAGCATGCACACGCACACACACACACACACACACACACACAAGAAATGGGAAATTTGAGTAAGTCAATGGACTGGTCAATGTGAATATGTAAATATCCTTTTGATATTGTACTATTGTTTTGCAAGATGTTGCTATTGGGGTAGCTAATGCTATTGGGGTGACTAAAGGGTACACCGGATCTCTGTATATTATTTTTTACAACTGTATGTGAATCTGCAACTATCTCAAAATAAAATTTTTAATTTTAAAACACTAATGTAAACTATCAAGGATAAGTTTTTAAAATATGGAAGGGCAGGAATCTTGCTAGATAGACACTTAATAACCACAGTGTATAACATGTACAGAGCGGAATAAAGAGAGAATAATGAGTTGTTTGCTTCAGTGAGAGAAAGAAAATGAGGGAACTTCTCATTTCCATATTGTCTTTGGAAAGAGCAAAGTAGATGGTACTATATCAAATATTGGCAACATTATGTACTAGCTCAAGTTAGTAATAGTCAAGTTATGGTAGTTCAGAACCTGTGACTTGCAGCTTAGCCACTGGGAGCCCTAGGGTAGTCACATTACATTATTATCTTTGTACACTTATTGTCCATGAGAGTAACTGCGCATACTAGGCATTCAATAAATGCTTATTTTTCTATTAAAAAAGAAACAATGAGGGAGTGAAGGTCTGAGGATTAGTGAAACGCCACGGTAAGCAGTGTTGTTGGGAGACAGTATAACTCAATAATTAAGTGAATGGCCACAGGACTTGGACTGAGTTCAAATTCTGACCCTGTCCTTAACTTGCCAGGGAAGTGATCCAAAGTCTCTAATCCTTAGATAACCACCCTTGAAATGAGGATGATGGCAGTAATACCACTTACTTGACAGGTTTTTGAGAAGCTCAAAAAAGATAATGCAGCAAGAGCACAGAGTCTAGTACACAATAAATGATCCTCAATGAACATTCATTGTTACTATCCATAAGCAAGATTCCAATGCTAACTTCAAGGATTATAGGCCAGTAATCTTTCTTCCGTATTGGGCAAATTAGTCAAGAGTAGAATAATACTAATCCCTAGCAACTAAGATCAACAGAGCAAATGCAAGAAGATACTCCTTGCACGTTTACTGGAGTTCTTCACAAGTATAATTGTTTATTAAATACTTAGTAAATGGCAGGTGTTTTGTGAAGTATTTAACTTAACTTTAATAATAACTCTAAGAGGTAAGTACTATTATTATACCCCACTCACACATGAGGAGAGCAGAACAAAAGAAGTCAACTAGTTATTCAACTAACAAAATCAGACAACTTAAAATTGGAAAAGCCAAACTTTAAGCTGAGGGGCTGCCTCAAGAGCCCCGTGCTTTGACATCCACATGACAGTGGGTCCTTTTGGGGAATAAGGACAATTAAAGTGTGATTAAGGACCTAAATACCAAAGGACATACTGTAGATTATCAGGCAGCACATATTTTATTAGGTAGTAAACACCAGAAACTGTGAAAACAGGAGTCTCAATTATTAATAGAAATTATTTCTAATGGCGGTGTAACTGCCATAGAGACAGTTTTATAAACAGGCAGTATACATGGTTTAACTTCCTAATGCCTCAGTGATTCAAGGAAGAAGGAACTAAAATGATCAAGTCATTCCTGGAAGAATAAACAGAAAACTAGTGACTTGGTTGCCTCTGAAAGAACGTGAGTGACAAGAAGACAGAGAGGAGGCTTACCCTTCACTATATATCCTTTGGGAATTTTCTAATTTTTTTTTTTTACCTTGTATGTATCTACAAAAAGAAATTACTAAAAAAAAAAAAATACCATGGTCAGGGCTTGAAGAGTATGTTTGAATATCCAGTTTGATACTATAGAAAGCTAAAGTCTCAAAAACATTATCCCTGGGTAGTTACTGGGTTAGATAGAGCTCGGCTTCAAACCAAGTTTGGTTTATAGTTTTTCTTAAACCTGAAATTTACTGGGGAGCCTGGGTGGCTCAGTCATTAAGCATCTGCCTTCGGCTCAGGTCATGATCCCAGGGACCTAGGATCAAGCTCCACATCGGGCTCCCTGCTCACTGGGGAGTCTGCTTCTCCCTCTCCCACTCCCCCTACTTGTATTCCGGCTCTCGCTATCTCGCTCTCTGTCAAATAAATAAATAAAATCTTTAAAAAAACCCCTGAAATTTATTATTAGATTAACTCTAGACTTCACATAATCTCATTATTAAATACCTTAATAATTTTTATTTCTATACAACTTCAGTCTTTTGGTACTAAAGTTTAATTAACGTTTTAGAATCTGGTCTCACTTTTATATATGTCTTTGCTTGTCTGGTATAACACTAATGAATTTTGTGGTAGCCTGAAAGTCCTCCCCAAAGATGTCCATGTCCTAATCCCGGGAATCTGTGAATATATTACCTTTACCTTACATTTTGCAGATGTGATTAAGCTAAGGATCTTGAGATGAAAGATTGTCCCAGATTCTTTGGGTGGACCCAGTGTAATCACAAGGGTCCTTCTATGAGGAAGGCAGAGAGGTCAAAGAAGGAGATGGGAAGAAGACAAAAGCAGAAGTAAAAATGATGTAGCCATAAACCATGGAAAAAAGGCAGTTTCTAGAAGCTGGAAATGGCAAGGAGTAGATTCTCTCCTACGGCCTCCAAAAGGAATGTAATCTGCTGACACATTGATGTTAGCCCCATGAGACTCATTTCAGACTTTCGACCAGCAGAACTGTAAGACAATAAATTTGCACTGTTTTAAGTGGCAAATTTGCGGCGACTTGTCACAGCAGCAATAGGAATGCAAATGATAAGTTTCCAGCTTTCTAAGTATTGTAAATCAGGGAGCAGATAAATGGATAATACCAAAATCTAAAAATAATACAACACAGTAAATAAAGATTTTGCTATAAGCAAGAGGTTTACCCACAAAATTCAAGATTATTATAGCAGGAAGAAACAATTAACAAAATTAATTATATCAATAATAAATTTATAAACACTAAATAATTATCTTAGAAGTGAAAACTCATTATTAAAATTAAATTTCACGGAATAAATATTTACTGACTTAAGCTGGGTGTCCAACAAGGTCTGAGGCCCAGGTGAGTTGAACAGGTCTATAGAACTGAGAAGAGAGCGAGAGCAGAAGGGAAATTAGTGGGTAAGCCCCGAGGCCATGCAGGAGGGAGTGTTTGCAGAGGCAGAGCAGAGAGGGTGGCCAAGACGCACTAAAGTACATGGTGGAGGGAACCCATAGGTAAGAAGGAAGCCTGCACCTCCCCCTGCGGGTGAGGATGAAGTTGTTAGGATTTTTCCAAACAACTAGAATGGCCACAGTGATTTGCCCCATTCGTGATTTCATCCTTTAGTTGCAACTCAATCATCTACAGAAGGCAAGTAGACTTTCCATTCAGACCTTACAGTGTAAAAATAATTGATCCCTACAATAGCAATATGTCAGGTCAACGATCAGTATGTGGGGAATCAGAACTCTTGTTCCATCACATGGTTCTATAAAAGAATAAAATAATCCTGATAGTTTATTTCTGTGGGACATTCTATGTCCTTTGTTCCCTCCTTCCCCCACTGTCATTTGGTTCTTGAGCCCAAGAGATGGATTGCAGAACATGTGTAAGGACCTCTTTGACACAAGTTCGTTAAAACTTTCTTTACCATGAGTTTTTGTGAATATGAGCAATAAATGTTCCAAACATCGTGTTTAGTTTAGAGCAATTTACTAGTAATTACTTAAATTTACCTTCTCGTAGAAGTTAAAAATGGAAAGGAGAGAGTGTTGTTAAGTAGAACTATAATTCATTGGTTAAACAGAATTAACATTTGTAAGGTACAAACATGGAGAGTTACATTTCATATAGACAGACTAATACAATCATTTCTATTTTACCATCTTGACTTCTCAAACAAATTCACCTAACTTTTGAAACAAAATTGAAAAAGTTGATGTTCTTAACTCATTTAAAAGCAGATTAAATATATTATAATTAAATGGGGTAAGTCTAACTATAAGAGATAATTCAGAGAAATACTTATATACACTGTAGGACTGTTAAAACTTAACTTGTATTTATTGTGTTCAAATTAACTACTCCATTATCTTCATTTTACAATTCTCTACACTTAGTTAAACACATGGTTCACAACATATTAAAGGATGATATCTGAAAATAAGAATTAGATAAGCTTATGATATGATCAGTGAATCAAATTGACTCTAGATTAAAGATAATGAGAAAAAAACTATTCTTTTTTTCAAATGTACAACACTGTAATTTGACATCTGTATGCACTACAAGGTGATCTCCACTAAGTCTAGTTATCATCCATCACCATAAAATTGACTCCCTTCATCCACTTTGCCCACCTCCCATCCCCCTCCCCTCCACCACCAGTAACTACAAATCTGTTCTCTGTATCTGTGAATTTGTTTTGTTTTATTTTGTTTGTTCATTTGTTGTTGTTTTTGTTGTTGTTTGCATTCCACATATGAGCGAAATCATATGTTATTTGTCTTTCTCCCCCTGATATATTTCACTCAGCCTAATACCTTCAAGGTCCATCCATATTGTCACAAAGAGCAAGATTTCATTCTTTTTTAATGCTGAGTAGTATTCCATTGTGTATATATACCACATCTTCTTTATCTATTCATCCATTGATGGACACTTAAGTTGTTTCCAATTCTTGGCTATGAGAAAAACTATTGTTACAAAGAGATGATGAATCAAGAATGTTAAGTGCTTAAACTTTCTGTTGTCATTTACAGAGTTTTGTATCCTAAGACTGAATTGATCCTTAACCTTGGCCGTAGTTACATATTACCTAAACTTTTGCTCTTCTGATTTGTATTTTATTTTATTTTATTTTATTTTACTTGTTGTAGAAATAGAAAAAAGTTTGTACACTTTGTGTGTTGGGATGCAAGGAGGTATCTTGCTATGGACTCTTGCTCCATGAATTGACTTCCCGGGACACAGGGATGGATCCAGGCATAAGTACTCAGCCTATGCTGGGCTGTTTATACCACCTTACCTTCCTGCTACAACACAATGGATGAGTGATTCAAGATGATCCCCTGGAAACCTTCCCCAGGAACTGAGGTTTCCTTCCTTCAGAATGATGAAACAGAGAGGAAGTGAACTTTGGGTTGGGCTTCTGTTCCCCCCACTGCCTGACACTGTCCTTGTCGAGAGTCCCAGGATCTTCCAATTGCCAAAGCACTCACTTTTCTCCTATGTGACTTCTCAGCAGCATTCTAAGCAGTTGACCATTGTGGCTACAGGTTGACACCTTTATCTTCTGTGGAACATTTCCCTTGCCTTCTAGAACTCCACACTTGATTTTTCCCTACATCACTGGCCATTTCTTCTAAGGCTCCTTGGCTGACTTTTCCTCCTCAGCTGCTCTAAATGTTGACTACTCTATTGTTCTTTCCTTTGCTTCCTTCTCTTTTCTGTCTATACTCTTGCCCTGGAAGTTATCTAGACCCTGGGATTAAATATCATCTATATGATAATGGAACCCAAATCTCCCAGTCTCCACATCCATCTTCTCACTTTTGCCTATTTGACATCTCCCATAGATGTCTCCGGAATCTGGGACACCTGGGTGGTTCAGTAGATTAAGTGTCTGCCTTTGGCTCAGGTCATGATCCCAGGGTCCTGGAATCGAGTCCCACATCAGGCTCCCTGCTTAGTGGAGAGCCTGCTTCTCCCTCTCCCTCTGTCACTCCCCCTGCTGGTGCTCTCTCTTGCTCTCTGACACATAAATAAATAAAATCTTAAAAAAAAAAAATGTCTCTGGAATCTCAGACCTACTATGGTGGAGCTAATTTATGATTCTCACATTCGACACATCCCCCAACCTAAACTATTTGTTTCCTTCTCAGTTTTTCCACCTGAGTAAATACTACACCATCACCCCAGACCTAGCTGGTAGAATGAAAAATATTGGCACTACTCCTCGTCCAAGACACCATCATCTCGTACTTAGACCACTGCAGTAACCTTCCCAACTGGTCACTCCTCTTCTGCTCTCTATGTAAATCATTTCTTGCCATAGCATCACTTGGCATCTTGCCACTCAGATTCAGTTTAAATTTCACCTCCTCAGAGAAATTTTCATGATCAGTTATTGTTAGATAGTCATGCCATCCAGTTTTAATTTTTTGGCATAGCTTTCTTCTCTCCCTTTCCATCTGTCTGTGTCTCTCCTTAATTCACTGTTTCCCACAGTTGGAATCTATGCTCCATGTCCTGCTCACCACTGTGCCTTTAGCTACTTGTACAGAGTACAGACTTGATAAACATCTATTTAGTGACTAACTGAAGGAGTAACTGTGCTCCCTGGAGCTTTTCTGAGTTATTTGAAATCCTCTTAAATCCCCTGCCCACCCATAAACCTTCCATATATTTAACAACAGCTCTCTATATTTCTTTTTTTTTTTTTTTTTAAGATTTTATTTATTTATTTGAGAGAGAGAGAGAGAGTGAGAGAAAGAGAGCACGAGATGGGGGAGAGTCACAGGGAGAAGGAGACTCCCTGCTGAGCAGGGACCCCGACATGGGGCTTGATCCCGGAACTCTGGGATCATGACCTGAGCTGAAGGCAGATGCTTAACTGACTGAGCCACCCAGGCACCCCAAGCTCTCTATATTTCTGTACCAAGTCATCAACCTTGCCCCCATCATAAACTTATTGAGATGTTTCTAAGAAGCACCCAAGTTTACAAAACTGAGGTCTTTATCTTTTACTTATGGATTTGAACGGTTCTTTATACATTAAGATATTACCTTTTGTCTATCACATTGCAAAATTTTTCTCCTATTTTGCTATTGGTACTTTAAATTTGTCAATGGGCTTTAATGTTGTTTATTTATTTATTTATTACTGTATAGAAGTTTAAATTTTTATGTTACTGTCTTTAGTGCTAGGCTTAGAAATACCTTTTCTTCCCCCAAATTATATGGATATTTATCTATTTGTTCTCTGGTATATATATATATATATCTGGTATATATCTGGTGTGTATATATATATATATATTATTTTTTTTTTTTGGTCAATTGTTTCCATTTAATTTCTCTGAAATTTGTTTTGCTATCAGGGGAGAGCTAAGGATTCAACTTTATTCTCTCCCAAATGATAAGCCAGTTGTCTCAATACCAGTTTCCCATAAGTCCACCCTTTTGCCAGCAATGTGAACTTGAGGCAGTATGCATGGAGGTCAAAAGAATGGCCTTGAGTTCAGAACAATATGGGTTAAAACCAGGCTGATCCTCTTATTTACATGCTGTCTAGTCTTTCTAAAGCTCACTCTCTTCATCTGCAAATATGAGATAATAGTAGTATCTACTTCAAAGAGTTGTGGCAAGAATAAGATAATTGTGAAATACTCAACATGATTCCTGGCACATGGTAAGCTTCATTACTATTCTTATTAACTTTTTAATTTCTTAATTTAGTCCTTCAACTTCAAATGGAATTTTGGTTGAATTTGTATTGAATGTACACATTATTTTATAAAATTGCCATATTTATAAAGTACAGTCTTCCCATTCAGGAGCATAGTGTATCTCTCATTTTTCAAGTCTTTTTTACAAGCTTTGCTTTCTTTTTTCCCATTCTTATTAGGCTTCTTCCTAGGAGATATATATACATCATATATGTTATATGATTATAAATATATACATATATAATTGTTATTTTTAACGGGATCTCTTTTCTCATTCTGTTGTCTAATTGATTAGTACTTACTAATGGTATATATTTGTCTTTCCTCTCTTTTTTCATTGGTCAGACTTATATGATGTTTGCCTACCTTACCATGCTTAAGATTTTACATATCAATTCTATTTTTGTTTTGTCTATTTTATTGTTCCTCTTTTTAATTTATTTTTCCTTTTAGGTTTATTAATTAATTCTTCCTACTTTCTTTTTTTTTCAAGTTTTTATTTAAATTCCAGTTAGTTAACATACAGTGTAATATTAGTTTCAGGTGTAGAATTTATTGATCAACACTTAACATACAACACCCAGTGCTCATCACAACAAGTGACCTCCTTAATACCCATCACCCATTTAAACCATCCCCCTGCCCACCTCTCCTCCAGCAACTCTCAGTTTGTTCTCTATAGTCAAGAGTCTGTTTTCTGGTTTGTCTCTCTCCTCCCCTCTCCCCCACCATGTTTATCTGTTTTGTTTCTTAAATTCCACATATGAGTGAAATCGTATGGTATTTATCTTTCTCTGACTGACTTATTTTGCTTAGGATAATACTCTCTAGCTCCATCCATGTCATTGCAAATGGCAAGATTTCATTCCTTTTTGTGGCTGAATAATATTCCATTGTATATATACACTACCTCTTCTTTATCCATTCATCAGTCTAAGGACACTTGGGCTGTTTCCATAATTGGCTATTGTAGATAATGCTGTTATAAACATCGGGGTGCATGTGTCCCTTCAAATTAGTATTTTTGTAAACTTTGGGCAAATACCTACTAGCATAATTGTTGGATCATAGGGTAGTTTTATTTTTAACTTTTTGAGGAACCTCCATATTATTTTCTAGAGTGGCTTAACCAGTTTGCATTCCCACCAGTAGTGTTAGAGGGTTCCCCTTTCTCCACATCCTTACCAACATCTGTTGTTTCCTGACTTGTTAATCTTAGCCATTCTGACTGGTGTGAGGTGATATCTCATTGTAGTTTTGATTTGCAATTCCTTGATGATGAGTGATGTTGAGCATCTTTTCACGTATGTTTTCCTGCTTTCTTTTTGTTTATGTTTTTGGGTCCCCCCCCAATGTTTTAGTTGTGTATATTATTTATTTAAAATATAGCATTGATTATAACCCACAGAGTTTTATTTTTTCCCCTCGGGATGTCCTCATTGCTAATTTCTAAATTGTTGGGGATTTTCACTTCTGGTAACTCCAGGCTAGAAAATTCAACATTCCCTGGAAAACAATAATCTCCTTAAAATGTTATTGATTATTGACATTTATATATATTTATGTCCTGTTCTACTTAATAGTTTCATTTTTTATATTTAGGAATTAAGTTTCTAGGTATGTATTTGTTATTTCTTTCTGTGTAACAAACTACCACCACTAGCACCACTCAATGACTATATGCAACATGTATTTATTATCTCAGTTTCTATGAGTCAGGAGGCCAAACACAGCTTAACTGGATCATCTGCTCAGTCTCACAAGGCTAAAATTAAGTATGCACCAGGCTGTGACCCCTTCTAGAGTTTGGGATTCTCTTCCAAGTTTACCTGGTTGTTGACAGAATTCACTTCCTTGTAATTGTAGGACTGAGGAACCTCTTTCTTACTATAGCTGTGGGTCACTCTCAACTCTGAAAGGTCCCTGCAATTCCTTGCTAAGTGCCCCCTCCCAAGAGGACCTCTCACAACAGGGAGGTTTGCTTCTGCAAGGCCAGCAGAAGACTCTCTGACATCTAAGTTTTCTATTAAAGGATTCACCTGATTATGTCAGGCCCACCCAGGAAAATCTTCATTTTGATTAATTTAAAGCCAACTGATTAGAGACCTTAATCACATCTGCCAAAAATACTCACTTTTTCCATCTAATCTAATCCAACCACAGCAGTGATACCCATCATATTTACTGGTCCTGTCCATAGTCAAATGAAGATGACTATACAGGAAGTATAAACTAAGGGGCAGGAATCTTTACTATCTGGTAGGAGCAGTTCTACCTCACTATTTCTTTTTAAAGAATTTTTGGGTTTTATTTTTGCTTTTTAATTTTCAATGTAAAATTTAGGAACAACTTGTCTAGGTAAAAATAAATCTGTTGTACTTTTATTGGGATCGCATTAAATTAGAAATTAGCTAATTAACTTAGAAGAAACTGATTTGAATCCTAACCAGAAATATAATATGTATTTCCATTAGTTCAAATGTTCCATATGTGTCCTTCCTTTGTGTTTAAATGTTTTTGTTTTTGTTTTTTTCATACAGGCATTGCAAACTTATGAAAAAAAAATAGACTTGGAATTTTAATTTTCTTGAAATAGTTCCAATAGTATTGGAGTTCTTTTTTTAAAAGGTTTTACAAAATTACTGTAAAATTGCCTGGACCTGGTAATGTTTTTAGAAGATCATGCTTCGACAAATGCTATTTTTTTCTTGGAAATTGGTCTGTTTACATAGTCTATCTTTTTTATGGTAATTTATTCATTTCATCTAGGTTTTTCAATTTATTTATATAGAGTTGAGCAGAGTAATCTCAGAATTCTTTGTCCTCCTTTCCCTATTTTCCTTGATTAAGTTAAATTGTTTATATATTCTATTTTTTTTCCTCACTCAGGTTTTGGATTTATCAGTTTTATTTTTCTATTTTTAAAATTCATTGATTCTACTTTCATATTTATTAATACTTCCTTCTATTTTCTTTCAGTTTATTTTTTCTTTTTTAAACCTTTTAAATTGGTAGTTTAATTCATTTATTTTTATTTCCTCTTTTTTTAAAGATTTTATTTATTTATTTGACAGAAAGAGAGAGAGAGAGCACAAGCAGGGGGAGCATTAGGCAGAGGGAGAGGGAGAAGCAGGCTCTCCACTGAGCAGGGAACCCAATGCGGGACTCGATCCCAGGACCCTGGGATCATGACCTGAGCCAAAGGCAGACACTTAACCGACAGCCACCCAGGCACCCCATTTCCTTTTTTTTAAAGTAATACACGTATTTAGGGCCATGACATTTTTTAGCACTGTGATATAGTATTTCCATTATAATTACCCTTGTATTTTTTAAATTCTACAGTTTCAGTTTATAGCTCTTCTTTGACCCAAGACCCAAGTTGTGTACAATTTTTTAAATTGTCAGATGAAAAGGACTTTTATTTTCTGAGTTATTTCTAGTTTTATTCTATTGTAATCAAATTTATTGGTTGAGGGTTACTCTTTGGTCTAATTATAATCAATTTCCATGACTACTCCTTAGGTATTTGAAAACAAGGTGGATTTTATATTTTCAGGAACAGAGTTCAACATGCATGAAATAGATTTATTTAATGTTATTTAGGTCTTTTAGAACTTACTCTCTTCCATTCGTGTTTGTCTATTTCTCCTTGTAATTCCTATCATTTGTGCTTTAGGAATGTCACCGCTATTTTGATTGGTGTATAGACTTTTATAACTTTTATATTTTCACTATCAAATGCCCCCTTTGGCATCATAAAGGACATGTATCATATAATTCCTTTTATCCTGAATTCCACTTTATCTGATTTTGACTTCTCAAGACTTACTTTAATTTCAACTCTTCTGAAAGTTTTAGATGTCTTCTGCATACACAACAAAGTTTTTCTTTGATCTCTAACCTGAAAATATTTTTTCCTTTAATAGGTGAGTTAAGCATTTACATTTTCAATATGATAGATATGTTTGGTCTTCTGTCATATTGTTCTATGTTATATTATCTGATCACAATTGTTTTTAAAAGTCTTTCCAGTGTAATTTGCTTATTTTTGTGTGTATGTAGTTTTTTGACGTTTAAAAGGGTCTAAATTTTTATTTCTCTATTTACCATTATTTCTCTAGACACTATTAGTTTCCTATGAGGATCAATGATAATATTAAAATATTTTCTCCTCCCCTTGTTTCTTTTTGTCCCTTTGTGTTCCATTATGAGTCAATAAAATTATATTTCTTAGTGTTTGTTAAATTTTCTTTTACTTCCAGTATACGACTGTCAACTTGAAGTAGTATCCATTGACTTCCAGATACTATTGATGGGGCAACCTACCTATTTCTCCCCTGACTCTTCCAATTTGTTTAACTACTTAATTTGTAAATTGTAAGGACATATGTGGCTTATTTCGGTCATTCTGGTCTTATTTGTTTCAGTCTTAGTTCTAGAGTTAAATATATTTCTCACTGCAAGTTCTTTTACTTTTGTTTCCCTAGTGTTTCTTGGTCGATGAAATTTATCCTCATTAATTTCCTCAGTAGAGGTTCATGGGCATTCTTATTTCTTGAGCTCTTACGTGCTTAAAATGTTTCTCAAGGTCTTGAAGGACAACCTGGGTGGTTATAAAATCATTAGCTTAGTAACTTCACTAGGATATGCCTTGGTGTTGACCATTTTAGGTCAATTTTCCATGAACCAGGGTTCCATGAACCCTTTCAATAGAGTTATTCAAAAATTTTTATAACCTTAAGAATTTCTTGAATTGGGATGCCTGGATGGCTCAGTCAGTTAAGCGGCTGCCTTCAGCTCAGGTCATGATTCTAGAGTCCTGGGATAGAGTTCCGCATCGGGCTCCTTGTTCAGCGGGGAGCCTGCTTCTCCCTCTGCCTGCTACTCACCCTGCTTGTGCTCTCTCTCTCTGACAAATAAATAAAATCTTTAAAAAAAAAGAAAAGAATTTCTTGTATTATTTGCCATTTCTGGTCACCTTTAAGCAATCCAATAATGCATACACTGGCTCTTCTTTGCCTGACTTTTCTATTGTGTTTTTTCTAGTTCTTTTAAACTCTTTACAAAAAAAATTTTTTTTTAACTTTTCTCATTTCTATTTCTCTATGCTTTATATTCCCATGATTTTTCCACAGTGTCTATTATTCTTTTACAGTTCATCTTTATTTCTGTAATGGTTTTCCCTTTTCTACTTTTTTTGAGTTCTGTGACTTCATGTTTTATTTCTTTCTGTTATTTCACAATAGTCATACATAGGGCTTCTGCGTGGTTTCTTTTTACAGAAATAATTGTTTCTTTTTCTTAAGATTTATTTATTTATTTGCGAGAGAGAGTGTGCACATGTAGGGGGAGGGGCAGAGAGAGAGGGAGAGAGAGAATCCCCAGCAGACTCCCCGCTAAGCAAGGAACTGGACATGAGGCCCCGCTAAGCAAGGAACTGGACCCTGAGATCATGACCTGAGCTGAATAAAGAGTCAGACTCTCAACTGACTGAGCCGACCAGGCACCCCAGAAATAATTATTTCTTTTACCATTTAAAAAATATTCATTATGAAGTGCTTAGTACCAAACACCACTATTCCATGGCATTATTTTTTGGAGAGTGTTCAGTTCTTGACTGATATTACTACTCACTTTTATCTTTTTTCTGTAATATCTTTTTATCAATGCTGTGTCAGTTTCTTTTCCTGATCAATGTTTTTTATTTTATTCTTTAAAAGATTTTATTTATTTATTTGACAGAGAGAGTGAAAGCACAAGCAGGGGGAGCAGAAGAAGGAGAAGCAGACTCCCTGCTGAGCAGGGAGCTTGGTGTGGGATTCAATCTCAGGACCTTGGGATCATGACCTGAGCCAAAGGCAGACGCTTAACTGACTGAGCCACTCAGGCGCCCCCGATCAATGTTTTTTAACGAGTGATATTTTCCTGTACTGGCTATTTGCAGTTGCTTCCTGTGGAGGGGTTCAGAGCGTAGCTATTAAAACCAGTACAACTTTGTCAAGGATACCTTATTTTTATTTAACACCATACAATTAACAAAGCACTTTGGACATATGCTCTTATTTTTATTTTCATCCTATCAGTACTCTATGAACTAGATAAGGTAATTATTATACCCATTTCTCAGATGAGGAGATTTGGAATTAAACAGATTATAAAACTTTTCTGAGTAGTAAGTGATTAAAACCTGGTTCCCAAGTCCAGGCTCTATCACCAAATATATTGAAACTGGTAACTCTCTTTGCATAGGTATCTTTCCTTTAGGTGTTTCTAGCCTATCTTAAAATTGGCAATGAGACATAAGTTTTGTTTTTGTTATGAAATAACTAGGTAAAGAGTGAATTTATTTATTGTTCATTTTCTTCTTATTTGAACTTTATGTAGAATTCAGGATGATCTTTTTGAAAATTTTTATTTATTTATTTGAGAGAGAGAGAGAGAGAGCACGAGTGGACAGCAGGGTAGAGGGAGAGAGAGAGAGGGACAAGGAGACTCCCTGCTGAGCATAGAGCCCAGCTCAACCCAGGACCCTGAAATCATGGCCTGAGTCGAAGGCAGACGCTTAACCACTTAATCGACTGAGCCACCCAGGTGCTCCCAGGATGATCTTAAGGAAATACTGTATCTATTTCCTGCTCAATGGGTAATTAGCTTGTTATGTAACTTGAAGGTTCTCAGTGTCTTCACCTTAAAGCGTCTAGGCTTAAACTCAAATATCTAAAACTAGTATTCAAAGAGTCTAACTCTCAATATCTTTTGAACTGAGAGAAGACACCTTGAATCAAATATAAGATTGAATTGCAAGATGAAATTCTTACCGCTCTACTTGTCTACAACAAGGGTAAGTAAAAAGCTTCCTTATGGGAGGAGACAGCTTGGGAAAGACAACAGAACATTCTACAGACTCCTGATGTGTTACTGTCAACATTATTTCTCCTCCCTGCAAACAGTTCAATTTTACATAGTATCTCAATCTTAGACAAACTGAAACTAATGTCCTAGGTAATTCCACGGGACAGAGCGTTAGAAAGGCTCTTCTTCCTCTCGTTCTTCTACAGTTGGTCCCCATCTCTGTCTCTCCCCTCACTGTCTTTCTCTGATGTAATGTTGATTACTATTGTACTTCTTTGACTCAACAAGCACACAATTTGTGCCTAACACATGCCAAAACAGTGGTAAGCGCTGGGGTTAGTGCTTGAGAAATAACTCTTCCTGAAAGTTCTAAAATTTTGGTCTATTCTGAGGGAAAAAAGCTACAGAAATTCAATCAATAAAGGAGAGAGGCTGTCATACTACAGCTCATTGTTATCTCCAATCTGGAAATGTAACAACAAACATACTTTGTGGATTGCACAGTTTTTATTTATTACGTATCATTTTCTCCTTCAGCCAGATTTGTGGCTTATAAAAATAACCAAATATTTGCTTACAAATTGTTATAATGAAAATCTGTAGCCTGCTGCAGTAAGATTCATGGTCATGGTAACTTTGAAAGCATTTGTTTGCATTTGAAGTGTGGGGGAATCATTTAAATTTAAAATTTTTGCATAAATTATTTATATGTTGAGTCCAAGATGCAGTGCAATTACAACAACATTTTTTAGAAGTCAGGCAGAAGTTTGAAATTTATAAATACCTCTTTACATTTTGGCGGCACTAGATATAGTTTTCTAGAAAGCTGTATTTTTTGTTGTTTGAATAGCAGTTAGCTGTTTTCATTCTAACAGATGGAACCAAAGCATTGTGAACATTTTTATTAAAACAGCAAATGAAGCTATGAAAGAAGTGTCACATTGCCAAGTATTCATCTTGCAAATTAAATTCTACAACTTAGCAGGTGGTTTAAGTTCCCTTTAGAAATTTAAAATCAGCTTATTTCATTTCTCTGTGGTTTAACAGAGATACAGGTTCACTTCTGCGTTCACTTACACAGAATCTGTTTGCACGTTTCTTAGAATTGACAGTTAGGAAAATATTTGCCAGCTCTCATTCAAAACGGCTCATGATTGCCACATTCAGATGGTCAAGTCTTCAACTTCCTTCACTATTAAAGTCTACTATTTGTCTCTGGAATCTGTTCACAAGGCCCACTGGATCCAAAAATTTAAAGCCCAATTTCAGTTTGTTTTTTGCCTAGTTTGATATACATCATCATTCAGTGTACTGGCACGATGCTACCCAGCATAGAAAACTCCCAATATTAGGTGGTAATTGCTATGAACTGAGAGTTTGTGGACCTAAAATTCATTAATTTAATCCTAATCTCCAGTGTGATGGTATTTGGAGGTGGGACCTTTGGGTGGTGATTAGATCATGAGACTGGAACCTTCATGAATGGGATTAGTGCCCTTATAAAAGAGACTCCAGAGAACATTTTCTCCCCTTTCACCATGTGAAGACAGATCAAGAAAGTGTTGTCAGGCGCTTGGGTGGCTCAGTTGGTTAAGCATCTGTCTTCGGCTCAGGTCATATTCCCAGGGTCCTGGGATTGAGTCCTGCATTGGGCTCCCTGTTCCACAGGGAGCCTGCTTCTCCCTCTGCCTCTGCCCCTCTCTCTGTCTCTCATGAATCAAGAAATAAATAAGAAAACAAAGTGTTGTCTATGAACCAGGGAGCAGGTCCTCACCAGACACTGAATCTTCCAAAACCTTGATCTTGGACTTCCCAGCCTCTAGAATGGTGAGAAATAAATTTCTGTTGTTTATAAGCCATCCAGTCTATGATATTCTGTTATAGTAGCCTAGACTGCTTCAAGTTTAGAGAATGATAGTGAGTTGGCATTTCCAAGTCTCTACAGGACTGTACTGATTAACTATGGTAAATCAGACACACTAAAGAGCTAGCTTTAGAGGGTATTTCAGAGGTGATGAAGTAGAAGCAGTTTTACTGCTTCTAATGACACTACTGTAAGATTAATTTCACAAAAGCATCAGTTTTCCCACAAAAAAGTTTTCAATGTTTTTCCATAACCTACAAAATAAAACTTAATACTCATCATTCACATACTTCTGTTTCACCTGCAAACTGTTTTTATGACCACTTCTTAACAGATCTTGTTCCCAGTAAACTGGTCTACTTATTTGTTTCCCGAGCAAGTTGGTACTACTTTGTCAAACAAACTCAGGTTATTAATAAGTTTAAACAAAGTTTGAAATCTCACTCACACCATATCTGTTGTGCTTCAGTTCAGGACTCTTCTCCACATTATCCTTACTCTGGAACCCAGGCTAAGATCCCAGGCCCTCTCTCTCTCTCTGTCTTTCTCTCATGAATAAATAAATAAAATCTTTAAAAAAAATTTGGAACATTACCAATGAAAAAGCAGAGGAATAAAGTGTGGCAAATTGTGCGCTGGCTCTTAAAACTTTCACGTAGAAGTAACACACATGCACTGGCAGAAAGCTAAACATACAGACCAATGAAATAGAATTGAGAGTCCAGAATTAAATCTTTACATTCATAGTCAATTGATTTTTGACAAGGGTGCTGAAAAATTCAATGGTGAAAGAATAGTCTTTGCAACAAATGGCATTGGGACAATTAGATATCTACATACAAGAGAATGAAATTTAATCCCTACCTCACACTATATAGAAAAATTAATAGAAATGGATTCTAGACCTAATTGTAAAATCTAAATGTAAAATATAAGTATAAAATGTAAATGTAAAATGTGAAGTTAATTATAAAAGCTAAAATTATAAAACTCTTGATATAGGACTAAATCTCAGGTTTCTTATATATGACACAAACAACAAAAAAAAAGAGAGATAAATTGGACTTCATTAAAATGAAAATCTTTGAGTTTCATAGGATACTATCAAGAAAGTGAAAAGACAACCCAAGGATTGGGAAAATATATTTTTAAATCATATCTGACAAGGGATCTGTATCCAAAATATATAAAGAACTCTTACAACTCAACAATAAAAACACAACCCAGTAAAAAATGGGCAAAATATATGAAAAGACATTTCTCCGGAGAATATGTACAAATGACCAGTAAGCACATGAAAAGATGTTCAACATCATTAGTCATTAGGGAAATGGAAGCCAAAATCATAATGAGGTAGCCACAAGGATAGTTTAATTTAAAAGACAGAAATTAAGAAGTGCTGGTAGAGGAATTGAAACCATTATACATTGCTGGTGGGAATGTAAAATGGTACAGCCACTTTGGAAAACAGTTTAGCAGTTCCTCAAAAAGATAATCATAGAGTTACCACATGATCCAGCAGTCCCACTCCTGGGTATTTACTCAAAAGAAATGAAAAGACATGTCCACACAAAAACCTGTAAACATAGCCAAAAAGTAGAGACAATCAAAATGTCCATCAATGGATGAATGGATAGACAAAATGTGGTAAGTCTATACAATGAAATATTACTCAGACATAAAAAGGAATGAAGTATTGAGTCATGCTACAACTTGGATGAACCTTGAAAACATCATGCTAAGTGAAATAAGCCAATCATGAAAGGCCACATGTTTTTAGCAAACATCCAGGATAGCACATTTCTGTAGAGACAGAAAATAGATTAGCAATTGGCCAGGAAGGGGGAAGAGGAAATAGGGAGTGACTGCTAATGGGTATGGGGTTTCTTTTTGGAGTGATAAATATGTCTTGGAATTAGATAATGTTGATAGTTGTACAACTTGTGAATACACTAAAAACTACTGAATTGTACAATTGAAGAGGATGGATTTTATGGTATATGAATTATACCTCAATAAAGCTTTTTTTAAAATGTCAGATCAAATCACTTTGCTCACTTTCATTGGTCAAAGAAAGTCATATGTCCATAAGTTTCTTCCAATAGGACAGGGAAGTGCAATCCTACCATGTGCCTGGAAGGCAAGTGGAAATATTTGGTATTAAGGACTAAAAAAGATACCATCAGTCTTTAGCCATACAGGTAGGCATGAGCTGCCGGGTAGGCCAACTGTGATACTACACACTTCTGGGTACAATGATTGGTCCAGTTGTGGGTATGTAACATAAGCAGGGCCAACCAATCCTTTTATGGAATGAAGGAATGTTCCAGGTGGAGAAATCTTAGGGTCACTAATACGGGGATGGAGGTCTGGCACTATCTGAAGCTGAACCCTTGTGAAGAGAGGCTGCATCCAGCTGTGACTTCAATTCCTAGATGTTCAAGATTCAGAAGAATTCTGACGAATGAGTCATTAACAGCAAAGTGGAATCTAATCTTATAATTCTTTGCCCAGCAGAAGTCTCACATGATTTCCTGAGAAAGTTTGAAGAGTATTTCTTCTCTGCCATCTTCTAGAATCTGCTCTCTTCCCCCACTATTTCCAATGCCCAAAGGGAAGGATTGTCCTCCAAGCCAGTCTCTCATGCTCCCCCTTACCTACAACCTCAGGCTCCATCTTCTATGGTGTCCCGCAGTGAAAGGTTTTTAATGGGGCTTATTCTTTCTTTGTTTTACTGCCTGTGCTCAACAACTTCTAAAATAGCTCCCAGTGGCATTTCTATACACTAACAAGACAGAAGAAAGAGAAATTAAGGAGTCGATTCCATTTACAATTGTACCCCAAACCATAAGATACCTAGGAATAAATCTAACCAAAGAGACAGGAATCTGTACTCAGAACACTATAGAATACTCAAGAAAGAAATTGAGGAAGACACAAAGAAATGGAAAAACGTTCCATGCTCATGGGTTGGAAGAACAAATATTGTGAAGATGTCAATGCTACCTAGAGCAATCTACACATTTAATGCAATCCCTATCAAAATACCATCCACTTTTTTCAAAGAAATGGAACAAATAATCCTAAAATTTGGATGGAACCAGAAAAGACCCCAAATAGCCAGAGGAATGTTGAAAAAGAAAAGCAAAGCTGTTGGCATCACAATTCTGGACTTCAAGCTCTATTACAAAGCTGTCATCATCAAGACAGTATGGTACTGTCACAAAAACAGACACATAGATCAATGGAACAGAATAGAGAGCCCAGAAATGGACCCTCAACTCTAGGGTCAACTCATCTTCGACAAAGCAGGAAAGAATGTCCAATGGAAAAAAGACAGTCTCTTCAACAAATGGTCTTGGGAAAATTGGACAGCCACATGCAGAAGAGTGAAACTGGACCATTTCCTTACACCACACACAAAAATAGACTCCAAATGGTTGAAAGACCTAAATGTGAGACAAGAGTCCATCAAAATCCTAGAGGAGAACACAGGCAGCAACCTCTTCGACCTCAGCTGCAGCAACTTCTTCCTAGAAACATCGCCAAAGGCAAGGGAAGCAAGGCAAAAATGAACTATTGGGACTTCATCAAGATAAAAAGCTTTTGCACAGCAAAAGAAACAGTCAACAAAACCAAAAGACAACCGACAGAATGGGAGAAGATATTTGCAAATGACGTATCAGATAGAGAGCTAGTATCCAAAATCTATAAAGAACTTATCAAAGTCAACACCCAAAGAACAAATGATCCAATCAAGAAATGGGCAGAAGGCATGAAGAGACATTTCTGTAAAGAAGACATCCAAATAGCCAACAGACACATGAAAAAGTACTCAATATCACTCGGCATCAGGGAAATACAAATCAAAACCACAATGAGATACCACCTCACACCCGTTATAATGGCTGAAATTAACAAGTCAGGAAATGACAGATGTTGGCGAGGATGCAGAGAAAGGGGAACCCTCCTAAACTGTTGGTGGGAATGCAAGCTGGTGCAGCCACTCTGGAAAACAGTATGGAGGTTCCTCAAAAAGTTGAAACTAGAGCTACCCTGTGACCAGCAATTGCACTACTAGGTATTTACCCCAAAGATATAAATGTAGTGATCCAAAGGGGCATGTGCACCCCAATGTTTATAGCAGCAATGTCCACAATAGCCAAACTATGGAAAGAGCCTAGATGTCCATCAACAGATAAATGGATAAAGAAGATGTGATATAGATATACAATGGTATATTATGCAGCCATCAAGAAAATGAAATCTTGCCATTTGCAACGACATGGATGGAACTAGAGGGTATTATGCAAAGCGAAATAAGTCAATCAGAGAAAGACAAGTATCATATGATTTCACTGATACGAGGAATTTGAGAAACAAGATAGAGGCATAGGGGAAGGGAGGGAAAAATGAAACAAGATGAAACCGGAGAGGGAGACAAATCATGAGACTCTTAATCTCCGGAAACAAACTGAGGGTTGCTGAAGTGGAGGGGGTGGGAGGGATGGGGTGGCTGGGTGATGGACACTGGGGAGGGTATGTGCTATGGTGAGCGCTGTGAATTGTGTAAGACTGATGAATCACAGACCTGTACCCCAGATACAAATAATACATTATATGTTAATTAAAAAAATAAAAAACATTAAATAGCTCCCAGTGATCAACTATTCACACAAATGTGTAATCCCATCCTCTCCAGAATGGGCTGGGCCTAGCTACCTGCTTCTAGCAAAGAAAATAAAGTCAAAGGGATGGAACATGACCTCCAAAATTCGGTTACAAAATGACTCTGATTTCTGATCTGCTTACCCTCTCTCACTTTCTCACCTTCTCACTCTGATAGAGGCTATATACCATGCTGTGAGCTGCCCTCTGGAGAGCCCCCATTGCAAGGAACTGAGGGGTGACCTCCAGCTCCAAATCCCCAAGAAACTAAATCCTGTCCATATCACTTGAATGAACACGGAAATGGATATTCCCCCAGTTGAACCTTGAGTTTTCTGCAGCCCAGCTGATACCCTGATTTGCATCCTGCGATAGACCTCGAGCCAGAGGACCCAATGAAGCCACGCCCACATTTCTGACACACACAAACTTTGATACAATAAATATTGTTTAACTCACTAAGTTTTGGGGTAATTTTCTTATATAGCAAGAGATAACCAATATAGTGCCACTTCCTCAAAATCTTGACACAGTTTCTCTATAGGTCAGGGTTAGAATTTGTTGTGTATAACTTTGTTCTAAACTGCTCTCAGAAATTATCCTTACTGACTCCTTTCTCAAGGCCCTGAACCAAATCGATTCATGCTGCTTCTCTTCCTTTCCGTGAGCTGCTTCCTCACCCAGTATGCTGCCTGGGGAGGTGAAAATGGAGTTTATGCTTCCTCTTTTGCTTGTTGGTTTTAACCAGAGTTTCAGCCCAATGTGCCCCATAGTTTCTTCTCCCAAGGACACAATGTTGCTTTCACACTACTAGAACCTCTTTCCTCCTGGACACTCTCCAAAACCGTCCAATTTGCAGTGAGCATATAGTTAACCATCCACTATAGGAACCTCCTTATAATAAGTTCTGGAATTGGATGAGAATCAGGATAGTAGTGAAGTACAGAATAGGCATTTTTATATAAGCAAGTGACGGTTCTCAGTCAGGATCTGATCATGTCACTGCTAGTTTCAATTCTCTGAAGGCCTATCAGTCTCCACTCATGAAGCCCCAGCTACTAAGTGTACCCCCCCTCCTGCTGTGCCCCACTCTCCTTCCTCACATCCTGGGGTCCAGCCGTGTTGTGTTCCCTGGCATTCCCTAGACTTGTGAGGATCTCTCAAGCCTGGTGTCTTTGGCATAAGGTTCCTTCTACTAAGGAGGCTCATTTGTAGGTTTCCTCATGTTCAAAATTAGGTCATATAGCACTCTCAGAGTCTCCAAGGAGGTCAGACCTCCTCTCCATAGGTACAGGCATATTGTTGAGACTGGTAATTTGAAGGGCATTTCATTGATCACCATGAGAGCAAAGGGGCTTTTCCCTGGGCTGAGCAAAGGGGTTAAGAAGTGAATCCATGTAAGGCGGTCGTTGTGGTTTTCTGATGTATTGCTGAAGAGGTGCAATGAGCCCAGAGACTGCTCTTGCAGCCTCAGCCCGAGGGAGCTTGTGATAGGTGGGAGCCAGGGTGAAGGACAGGACAGAAGGAGGCAAAGAAGGACACTGGGGTTACTTCAGCTCAAGGTGACCTGGCTTGCATGTTCCTTATGGTCTGTCCTAGCTCATTCATTTCAAATGATTTAGGGCCAAAGCTGATCATTAGTTTCTGTGTATACATTTCTCTGTAGGACTTTGTAAGAAGGGACTACTGGTTTAAAAAGGATTTAGTAATCCAGGACCCCCGTCCCAGCTATCTGTCTCTTTCTATATGATTGTATATCGACATCTTATTTGATGTGACTTTCTTCCTTTGGGAGGCTGTCCATGGCTCCTTGGCTGAGCTGGGCATCCTCCTCTGGGCTCCCCTAAGATTTTGTACTGACATCGGATATAACACCTTGGGCTTTGATTATTCTTTAATGCATGTGTTTCTCCACCAGACAGGGATCTTCTTGAGAAAAGTGACCATGTCATTCATCTTTGTGTCCCCAGTAGCTATTATGGTTTTTGTCCTATAGTATTTTCTCAACGTGTATTTAATATATGAATTAATGTTCTACAAGGCCTTAGTTCTTACCTAATCTTTGTCATATTATAGCAATCAATCATATATTACCTTGACTTGTTCTTAACAAGTTAGCATTTACAAGTCTCATCCCCCCATTCAGAAATCAAAATCTGTCCGTATTGATGTCAATCCTTGTCCCCTTTCCAGATGGCCTTGATGATCCCCTGCATCTGCAATCTACTCTGCCCTGCCTCAAAGTTAAATGAGAAGATATCGAAACTGTCTATCAACTTTCTTATCTGAGGAATCACTAGGGTGTGAAAATATTTAAGCCTAAGCCAGAGTTGCTAAGTGAGCCCATGAATCCACCTAGGAGAACTTCATAAATAATTGGGGGCTAGGCTGCCTCTGGCTTCTGCTTGGGTTTCTTGTGTCCTAGCCAACATCTCCCACACTCAGATTCCTGCTCACACACATGCAACCTTAACTACACTGGTCAGTGCCCTGTTTCTCATGGAAGCTCAGCAATGTCTCCTGCCAGGAGTCGGGATCCGTCCATTGTGTTCCTGCCAACCCTATTCCCCCCAGGGGATTGGGTCCAGCCTGCCCTCCTCTGATTTGGTGACACTAATGACATAGAAGACCTAGCCAGTGCCTAAAATACAATAGGCAATCACCATTTCCCTTCTCTTGTGTAACCTAAGGTCACCTGGGACCCACTTTCCCCCCAGACCCAAGAGAAATTCTTGTCCACAGCTCACCGCCCTCAAGTCCTCTGGGAGGCTTTCATCTTTGCTTCATTATGTCCTAAACATCCATCTCGACCTTTACACCAGTTCCTACAAGAAATTCAGCCAAATAAAATATTCTGTAATTTTATGTGGATTTTTATTCAAGTTGGGAGGCTCAAGGAGCATGGAGGTCTCCAACACAGCATTCTATCTACCTCTAGGTGTCCCTTTCACCCCTTGGTGTCCTCCCTGGTGATCTAACCTGCTGAGCACAACCCCGGGGACGTGTGTCTGGCCCTCATACCACCATGCTCCTGCCAGCACTTTTGGTTAAAAAAGTCTCCCCTTCCTCATTAGATTTGTTTTGCATGCAATTTCTCACATGATCTGGCGCCGTGTCTCGTACCAGTTCCTTCTGTGTAAGTCCCTCCATTTCTCACCTATTCACCCAATCTCTCCCCAGGAGCAAAGCATCGCTTTTGGTTCCCACACTTGTTCTAGAACTGGGCTGCCTCTGCCATGCCTTGTGTGTGCTTCTGCATTCCCTGAGATTTGGCCTCCCTTCCCCGAGCTGATCCTGCGTTACCACCAAACCCCTGCTTGGGGAAAACCTTAATAATTGACTGGGACAGCAGAGCCTGTTCCATTCCAGAGATGCGTGTGCTGAGCCCGAGGTGGTGTTCCCTCAGAAATCTGCAGGCAGGGAAGCAGATTATTAATCACAAAGATCTGAAGCAGGCACTGTTTGTTTTGCCTGAACAAACAGCAATTGCTCTTTGTTTAAATTTAATAGTTAAAAATGAACAGTTCTAGTGATAATTACCACATATTTATATTGACATTTTACTTTTTAAGTTCCAGAAGAACAGCAGTTTAATTCAATTGAATCATATTTATCAAACCAAAGGTTAAATACTACTGCCTTTTAAAATTAGAGAAGACTGTGAACTTACTAAGAAAATGCCCCAAATTAATGGTCATGTGCAGTATACACATCTTTTGTTGAGGGGTGGGTAGCGAAGAGAGAAATAAAAGGAATTAACAGTAGATCAAAGGAAGTAAATATAACATTTGTTGACTAATATGGGGGACATATATAGAAAGTCATCATTGCTGTTAATAGTCACACAGGCTGACTTTGGTCAATGGACCAATGAAACAAGTTTGTCATAGAAGACACCGTAGTACAAATCAGACAATAAAAACTTTTCACACCACACAACTAATCCTGCTGATGTAGCACTTACCACACTTATAACGGAGAACGTTGACAGTGGCATTTAAAAAAATTTTTTTTAAAGAGTTTTATTTATTTATTTGACAGAGAGAGAGACAGCGAGAGAGAGAACACAAGCAGGGGGAGTGGGAGAGGGAGAAGCAGGCTTCCCGTGGAGCAGGGAGCCCGATGCGGGGCTCGATCCCAGGACCTTGGGATCATGACCTGAGCCGAAGGCAGACACTTTATGACTGAGCCACCCAGGTGCCCCGACAGTGGCATTTTTAATAAGAATATTGTTTGTGATAATTTCATGATTTACAAAATGCATTACTGTCTTATGAATCATGCTTAATTTTAATCCTGTTTCTAACCACTGCAAAGAGGAAATGGCCCTTTTTCATTGTGAGAATCTATTTGCACCTCTCTTGAAAATGTGTCTTTCTAGCGCATGGTACACGGACATTTTAATTAAAATTCACCTATGTGGGGGGGTGGGGGGTTGGGTTAGCCTGGTGATGGGTATTGAGGAGGGCACGTTCTGCATGGAGCACTGGGTGTTATGCACAAACAATGAATCATGGAACACTACATCTAAAACTAATGATGTAATGTATGGGGATTAACATAACAATAAAAAATTTTTAAAAAAAATTCACCTATGTGGGAGCTTCCTACCTGCTTCTAGAAAATCACTCCAAATAGGAATGTTGAGACAATGACCAAGCTATGAATTAAAAGCAATTATCAATTTGGAATTAGAAATAAAGTACATTTTACATAACGTGTTTATTTAAAAAGTGCCTTTAGTTATTTTACTTTCAAAATTGAAGACATAATTTAAATTATGGCATTGTAGGACTGGAAGAGCTTCATATGAGAGCTCAACCTCTCCTCACTTTCCTAGATAAGGTAACGAGAGGTTAATTATGTACCTGAGACCAACAACCAGTAGAAGGGCTGGAACTATACAAAAAGCTCCTGATTTCTAGATTCACATTCTTTCTACAACCTCAGTCTTCCACTAGTAAATAAAATTAATCTGAAGTAGTAAGCTTCATTGTGCTTTAATAGATCAATTTTCTAAATGAAATTAAGATATCAATATTTCAACCAGTCAAACCATTGACTTTGTGCAGCTATATTTTCATGTTTATACTATTTTGCATATTTAATATTCAGGATGGTCTTTCCATAGACCCAATTTTCAATCCCTACAATTACTGAAGGTTGAAGGAAGGATAAAACATAGACTTTCAATATTTGCATCTTTTATGCCAAATGAGAGCTCAAAAAATTAGTTTCAGTGAGATTTTAGTATTAAAATGTGACTTGAATTGTGGAAGAATACATTAATAGGAAATATATATTCATTCCCAGATAAGTAAAATGCTTAATCCATTATTTCTAAGCTGATTTTTTTGTTGTCTTATAAGATTAGGTTGCTGATTCCCTTTTATTAGAAAAGTGCTTTACAATATTCGTTGAACAATACTTCATACAAATAATCTTTCTTGAGAATTTGTAATAAATCGGTGACTTGCTGACAATTAAAAATAGAAATAGCCTTCATCTATCACTGTATCAGATAAGCTGCTTCCAGCTACAAGTAACAGAAATCCTAAATTAAACTGACTAAACAACAGGGGAATGTATTAGCTCACAAAAACAGCAAGTTTCCTTTGGTGGATCAGCCACTCAACCGCGTCACCAAGGACTTTGGTTCTTTTCATCTCTTTGCATGGGTATCCAAAATGCCAGCTTCATCCTCTGTGAAGTAGGTTTTAGCATTACTCCCATTTTACAAATGAGGAAATTTATGGCCTTAAAATGATACCCGCATGGTCCCTTCATGGTCATAAAATGCCTGCCAGTAGCAATAAGGTTATATCATTTACATCCAATGGGCAAGGCAGACATTAGCTTCCTGTTGTTCTCTTTTAAGAGAAAGGAAGAATTTTCACAGATGCCTCTAGTACACTTCTTGCATCTCATTGACCAGAGCTGAGCCTCACATTCATTTTTGTACCAAATGTTGGCAGGGGGTGGGACAACTTTTGACTCAGTGTGACCGGACCCTTGAGTTGGGGGCCAGTTCTCCAACAATTCATCCCTGCTACACTATGGGGAGGGGAGAAATTCTGCATTGAGCAGAGGAGGCCCCAACTCCCACCGAAACATCCTACCTTCTTGACTTCCATGACATTACACTCTTGGCTTGCCTTCTGGCTCTCTAGTCTCCATATCTTGGACTCCTTTTCAGGCAACTCTTCTTCTTCCTTCCTAAATATTGGAGCTATGCATGCCTCATTCCTACGTCTCTTCTTTTTTCTTTCTCTAAATCTCTCCCTGGGTTATCTTACCCATCCCTGTGGTTTTGGATATCACCCTACATTGATAATCTCCCACTCAAAACCTTTTCCTGAGCTCCAGATTCATATATCCAGCTGTATTCCAAGTGCCACGTTTAGGGACTCATGTTGCTTTCATTTTGTGTCTCCTCTTTCTCCTACAACCAGTGGTTCTCAAACTTGAGCATGCATCAGAATCATGTGGAGGGCTTGCTAAAACACAGTTGCTTGTTCTGTCCTCAGAGTTTCTGATTCAGTAGGTCTGGGTTAATACTAGAGAGTCTGCCTTTCTAACAAGTTTCTGAGTGATGCAGCCACTACTGATCTGGGATAACACTTTTCCCAGAGGGTTGCCCTGGGACTGTCCAAAGCTGAGTCACTGCCACAAAGAAGGTGTAGCCAGTGGGAAGGGAGGAAAAGAGAGGATAAGGAAGGTACATCCACTGCCTGAGGCATTGGTCCTAAAGTATTATTCATCATTCCCACTGACATTCTATTGGCTCCACTTAAGGGAAACTGGGAGATATGATGCAGTTGGACAGTCATTTCCTGGCTACATTCTAGTGCCATAAAAGAAGAGAAGAATGGGTTTTGGTGAACTGCTAGAAGTCTTCACCTCTCTCCAGTCTTCTAATACCAACTAATAAGCAGCCATGCTTGCTTTCTTTTATTCTCTCCAGTGTTTACCAAGGGTTTTCACACTTGCTTCCACACTGTTCTGTGCCCAGGTCTTAATTTATGAAGGTAACCGAGTGACACCATGGAAAAGCCAATGCCACTGAAAGAAGATTTTTATTACTTACATTTCTCAAGAGAAAAGGGCACACATACCACACCACGCAGGGCCAAAGGGGAAGTGCTGGGTTTTGGTCATGGCGGAAGACAGGAGTGAGAGGAAAGCCTAGATCAAGGTCTTTATTGAGGTTTCCATGGAAGGCAAGGCAGGACATACAGTCGAGGACTGGTTAGTTTGAATCATCCCAGCTATAGAGGTGATCTCTAGTTGGCTGGTAATCTTGACCTGGGATGATTTAGGGCAGGGGAAACATTGGCTTGGTGTGCAAGAACTAGATAAAGTACAGTATTTAGGAGTATAGATTCAGGCAGGTTGGTTTGCATATGAAAGGAGTGCTCCTGGTCGGGCCCTTTGCTACCTCCTAAGAATTGGCTAGCCTTGAGAGGGATAGTCTTTTCCTATGCTTATAAGGCCCTCAAAATGTCAAAACGTAAGATGCAGGAAATCAAAAATGTTAATGTTTAACACGTTCCGCTCCACTCTGCATATGGCTGATTCATCCTCATTCTTTCGTCTCTGTTTACATGTCACCTCCACTGAGGGGTCTTTCCAAAAACACTTTGTTTAAGCAGGTATCAGTCTACTTCATAGATCCTGTTTATTTCCTATTTATCACTCAGCACAATGCATTATTTTATCTTATTTTTAAATTTAGTATCTCTCTCCCTTGCTAGGAATTAGCTTCATCAGGACAAGAACCATGCCCTTTTTGTCATCTCTTTATTACTTATATAAGGAGACCATTTTTGTTGGTGACTCAAAACCATGTCCCTTCCCTTCCTTCTTACTAGCAGAATCCTAATTTAGTTCAGGTAATGGGAGATTCTTGTTCTCAGGGAAGATGGGACTAGAGATCTAGGGATAGGCATGTAATCCAATTCTAGCCACTGAGATACAATGAAAAATCTGGAAAATCTTCTGTGAGTTGTGTGAGGATGTGATGTCTGGAGTTGCAGCAGCCATATTGCAACCATGAGGGAATGACAAGAGAATTGCTGAGATACCCATCCTGAGATCTGACATCATTAAGCTGCTATACCTGCCTTGCAACTACTTAACAATTGTTAAGGGAGATAATAAAAAACACTACATATTTAAGCCACTTTCTGTTGAGGTGGTTAGATGGAGCCAAATGTATTGTGACTTAGCATACTGCTTGACAATATAAGCAGTAAGTGCTCAATTAATCCAGGTATTTGTTGTTGTTGAACGAATAAAAGACTACATAGCTAAGGTAAAATGAGAAAGGTTGGGGTAGATATCCAGATATTTTAACTCACATAAAAGACACAATTTTGTTTTTTGGGATTTAAATTTAGAGGGGAGAGTTGTAGATGCAGGGGACATATTATACAGACTGGCTACCTTTATTAGCAACTTAGACAAATACTCTTTTGTTCATTTAAATAAAAATTTAATGAGGACTTATTACTTTGAAAAGAACTACATTAAGGAGTCATGTAGCATACTGTTTGAAAACACAGGCCACATAAATACTTAAATACAGCCACTTAAAACATGGTGACCTTAAGGCAAGTCACTAAATCTCACTTAACTTTAGTTTACTCCTCTTTAAAAAAGGAAATATTTACACTTTAAAAAGAAATATTTACACATTTAAAATGTTAGTGTGATGAGATAACAAAGTGCTCAATGTCCTACATGTCCAGAAAATAGTAAACACCTGAAATACAGCTTTATAATTATTATTAAGCATATTTGAAAGAAACATAGCATATACGTGAAAAATAGATAGCCCTTTTCCATAGCTAAACTATCAGAGAACACTTAGGTAATATAAAACAGCATGAGGAATGTAAAAGAAGGAAAGGTCTTTCTGCTTGGATGGTCAGACAATGTTTCAGTAGAAAAGACATTTGATTGGGACCTTTAAGGAAAGGTTGCATTTTAACCTGCAGAGATGGGCAGGGAAGCACATGTGTCATGGGGAGCTAGAAGAGGGAGAACTGATAAACATATCATGGGCAATAAAACATGGGGAAAGGAGAGCAGACAAGTATAAAGCAGTTTAGATAGTGGCTGATAGGATAGTATGGCACTAGTATAGGCTTACAGAGGAGGCCCATGGAGATGAGCACATGAAAGGGCTACATCATGGAGGACTCTCAGAACCTGAGAAGGCTAGAGCTTTTGGGGTCAACAATGAGGTGGTACGAAAGGGTTTTGAAGCCAGGTAGGAAAGTGACATGATAAAAGTATGGCAGACACTTAATTGCCTCACCACAGCCATCCTACCTTTGGTTTGTCAAGCTTTAATGGATGTTGACCACTAGCTTTGACAATGTAACACAAGTCTGAGCAATGAGCTGTGAGGCAAATCTACTGGGTGCTTTGGGAAAATGATTTTTTTTTTTTAAGAGAACGATAAACATGGAGAAATGCATTTTGCTATCTCCTTTTGCATCTGGTTCCCCTTGTTGAACTCATGTTGTGAATTCTGTTACGTAGGGATATGGTGCTTAGAGCTTCAGCAGCAATCTTGGGTCCATGAGGAAAGATCTCTCTCAAACACTGAGGTTGGGTAAGTGGGAAGATTAAAGAAACCTGGGTCTTTGATGACATTATTGATCTACTGAATCAATTCTGGGCCCACCTAGTCCCAGATGACCAGTTAAGTAAGCTGCAGATATATTATGATTTTAGCCACTAGTGGTCAGGTTTCCTGTTATTTGTGGTCAGAGCATTCTAACTAATGCTGAGAAGGATGTTTGAGGAAGACTTGTAAGGGATCAATGGGAATGGATTGAGGCAGTGATGAAAATGAAGGCAGGCAGTAGAAAAAAATTACTGAGCACATCTTGTGAGCAATTTTTAAATTAAGAGACATGTATAGTACTTAAATGTACCAGGCCCTATGAATCACTGCGTTTATTTAATTCTCATAAAACCTCATGAGGTAAACACATCATTATTACCATTTTCAGATGAGGAAACTGAGTTATAGACAGGTGACATGATTTCCTCAAGGACACACAGCTAGTTGGTAGCAAACATTTATCCAGGCAGTCTAGCTCCAGACCCTGTGCTCTTAAACACTAGTATTTATCTTTAATTTACACACAAACACTATCTTACTTCCATATAAGAATTCCTTTATTTTTAAGATTTATTTATTTTAGAGAGAGAGAAAGCATGACAGTGTGAGCGGTAGTGGGAGGGGGGGGAGTGGCAGAGGGAGAGACTCTTCAAGCAGACTCCTTGCTGAGCAAGGCGTCCGACGACGTAGGGCTCAGTCCCAGGACCCTGAGATCATGACCTGAGCCGAAATTAAGAGTTGGAAGCTCAACCTACTGAGCCAACCAGGCGCCCTCATATAACAATTCTGTGAGGAAAATGCCACCAGTATTGCCATTTTGCAAATGAGGAAACTGAAACAGAGAGGTTAGGAAACTTAAGGTCACACATATAACAAGGGATGAAGCAGAAAGTCAAGCTCAGTTCCACCTGACTCCAGAGTTCTGACCTTGATGCCAAAGTCCCAATGAGAAGACTGTTCTTGACATGTGGCTGCAGAAATGTGAAGGGAGAACCTTATGCAAGACCGATTGGGAAGACAGGTTAGCAAGGCTTAGGGATAGATGATATACAAGGGGAAAGGACGAACAGTGATTGTTTTTACAAAGCTAAGTGAACACACAGGGATACAATTTTTTAAAAAGGAAGTCTAGAAAATAAATATCTTAAATTTATAGTCTGAGCAAACACTTCAGAATCATTGCCGGCATCTCCAGTGAGTTAGGATCAACTCCAGAAGCAGACATGAAGATGAACTGTTACTTCTTTAGGTAGCAATTTCTACATGCATCTAAAAATGTGGTCCAGGAGAATGGGTAGGTACTGCTTCTACTTAATCATTTTTCAAATTAAGATCCTTGAGTCGGTCCCCTAAACAAAGCTCCCTGATAACCCACCTCCCCCAGAGGTGGGGGGGGTGGTCTGTACCCCCAGCTCAGGCTTCTGCCACTGTCGCATATAGTCTCCCTTGGCGAAGGACACAAGACACCATTTGTTTTCAGAACACAACATATCACACTGCTATGGAAGGAGTTCATGATATGAACTATACTCACAGAGTCTCTGTGGGTGATTTCCAGGGCTTCCTTCCCCAGGGTCCAGCTGCAAAGTAGCTCCAATCCTTAATCACTTTGTTTTTTCCTCTTGTAGAACCCTACTTCTATCCCTTGGTCAACACAGATGATTTTCCTAGTTTCTGTAGTTCCTGTAGAAGTTTAGCTCTAGGTCAAGGCTTGGTCTTGGGTTAAAAAATTACTTTTCTTGGGACTCCTGGGAGGCTCAGTCAGTTAAGCGTCTGCCTTCAGTTCAGGTCAGGATCCCAGGGTCCTGGGATGGAGCCCCACATCGGGCTCCCTGCTCAGTGAGGAGTCTTCTCCCTCTGCCTGCTCTGCCTGCTGCCGCCCTGCTTATGCTCTCTTTCTCTGACAAATAAATAAATAAATAAATAAATAAATAAATAAAAATCTTTAATATAAAAAAATTACTTTTCTCATCTCCACCTGAAGCTCGATTTGGTGGCCTCCATAAATTCAACTTAATTCATTCAATAAATAAATATAATCACGCATTTGCTAAGTACCAGGCACCACAGTAGAAGCTTAAGGACTAAGAAAGTGGTGCTTCTCAGTCTGTAATGTGCAGAGGAAACACCTGGGCATCTTGTTAAAAATGCAGTTGTGAATGCAGTAGGTCTGGGGTGGGGTTGGAGATGCTGGATTTTTAAAAGGCTCTCAGGTGAGATCCATGCTGCTCCCAGGTGAGATCCATTTTGATAACGATGAAGGAAGATGGGAATATAAATAATTAAGTTTAAGCAGTAAAGATTTATAGATACAATGATACATATGTGAGAAACTGAGAAAGGAAGGGGGTTTCCCAAATTCCTCTGGTCTGCGCTGCTTCCTCAGGAACCTCCCTTAGACTGCTCCTGGTTCATTTCAGTATTTCTGATTCAACTCTGTGATCTTACCCTATGAATGTTAGTAGTGTATAAACATATACATGCTACAAGCTTATCACAACAGTGAGTAGATTGTATGGTAACTAGTTTTATTTTAAGTGGCAACCAACATTTATATGTTGGTTCTTTATATGTTATAATAATAATAGCTAACACTTCCGGAGAGCTTAAAGGATGCCAAGCACTGTGATACTCATAAAAGTCTATGAGATAGGAACTAATATCAACTCATTTTGCCTACTGAATATAATTGAGACCGAGAGGTTGAGGTCACATCGCATTTAATTGGTGGAGCCCTAATTTCAGTGTTGCATCAGCAGGTAGGTCTTCAGAGAATGGTGCCACTTAAAATAAAACTAGTTACCATACAATCTACTCACTGTTGTGATAAGGTTGGGAATGTGTGCTAGCCATTCCTGCGGCATGGAAAATCTCCATCATATGGAAGCAACTGGGCATATTCTCTGCCTGTGAGTGGATGAGTACTGGGGAAGTTTGGTAGCTAATCAACATGCTTTCAAACCTGGTTAAGTGGCTGTGCCATGGTAACTTACGGCCCTAGAGGAGTCTCTTAAATTCTTAATTCCCTTCTGCTTTATATAGATGAGAGATTCACTGTTATCTGATGCTTTAGGTTTTGATCAAGACTTTCAGTCAAGTGTCTCAAAATGCAAATACAAATTTTGGTTTTATAAAATCATCCGGGTTTAGCAGGAAATCTGATCTCACTAGAGAATTGTATTATGTTGGGTTCTTTTTAGGCTGTCACTATAATTCAATTGCCTTTTGCCAAAAGGATTATTTTGAACTCATGGAAAACTCCTTAAAAAAAAATAAATAAATGACAATGAAAGCCCAAAGGACATTCAGTATGAAACCAAATTATTATAGCATTAAAGGATCTAAGTTAAATCCACGAAGGCAGGAAAATTCAAAGCAAGGTTTTAGGAATAAAATTCTTTCAGTTTCATGCCTCGCTGCATGTGCATGACTACTTCCTTAAACATATAGGAGGGAGTAGAAGCAGAGAAATTATTTAGCTAGCAACTCCCACGGACTTTTAGATCAGTTAAGGAACTCAAAATATTGGTAACAGGAGCAGGATCATAAGGAAATAATCCAATTTTTTCTTTCTTTTTTTTCCCCCCAAAATGAGCCCTTTCGTTGTTACTGTTCTTTCATCCTTTCCTTGTCCTTGGTATTTCTTTAACATACTTCCCAGAAGCTATCTTGTGGCCATCAAAATGATACCACAAAAATGTGATTCCATCTCAACTGCTATTACCATCCCTTCACCTGATCACCTAATCATCTCCCGCCCCCAACCATTACTGCCTCCCAGATTCTATCTCCTCGTGTTCATTTTCTTTCTCTCTTTTGGCTTATCCTAACAAGAACAATCTGTTCTTTTCCTTTGGGTCCCCTGTTAAACCTCAAATACAATCCATTTCCCACGTCGGTGCCTTCACCAGATCTCTGTAGTGTCCTGAGGACCAGGTACGACCGTTTCAGCATGCACGCAGGTGGGGTGTTCTCATACACGCAGGCAAGGGCAGAGCTCCTGAATCAGTGGGCACGGAGCAGCGTTGCCTCTTGTACCAGATCACTCAAGGAGCCTTGACCTTAGCTATAATATGCTTCATACTGAACCTACCAACAAATGTTTCCTGGTCTTCCTATAACAAACTAAAATAAATATTCTGGAGTCACTTTCATTCGTACAGGATAACTCTTTTCTATAAGTGACAATAACCTCTGGCAGCTCCCTGGATTCTTTTTCTATGACAACTAAAGGATGTCCCTGCTTTAGTAAAGGCTCCGGTGAGTACACAGTGCATTATTTATACCGGGTTGGGAACAATTTCTTCTCCTCTCAATTGTATGTAGCACATCTTTGGCTCAATCACATATATAGCTTTGCAATTCAGAGAATCAGGCATAATTTATTCCTCTCATTCTTCCTCCCTTTGGAATCAAAAAGTTCTGAAATTTGGTAATTCCTCTTGCATGCTTTCAATTCAGTACGTTAACCTTTCCTTTCTGGCTCTTATCCATGCTACAGCAAAGTCTGGGAGGGTGGCGAACCCACCTAGATTCTATTTTTTTAACATTAAATCTAGCTAAGTTAACAGAAATATGCGGATTGATCTTTACTATGCACAACTCCTTAACTCAGTATCCCTTTCCGCACCTATGTCAATTTATTCAAATGTTAATACAATGCAATTCTGCATCTTTTTCACAAGATGGCACTGTAACTTTCTGTATTTATTATCAAGCAGGGAAATACAAAAGAATTCTAAAATTTATAGTTTAAATTACATAAATTGTAGCTGAATATTAAAAGGACTATAATAGCACAAAACTATATGGTGATCTAATTTTCTTTAAGATATTTTAACTCCCTTGAAAAAAGTAATCAGTGAAAATCAGAATGAACTCAAGGAAATTTGTGTTTTTATTTCTCCCTTGTTTTTACTATCTATTAAATCAGGAAAGTCTTTTTCTCTTCTTTAGAATAACATGATATGGTTTCCACTGGTGTGAAGATGCTAGGCCTCTATTTAGCTTCTACTTTCTTGGTTTAATTTTTCTAATAATGTGGTAAATACTTACCTGGAGATCAACCATTCCATTGTTATTAATATATAAGAATATCAGAATTTTTGTTTTCCAGAAATTTAGTCTGGGTAGAACTATGAGTTAAAATTGGGATCTTATTTGCCATCTATGAGTGTGAACCTATAAAGAGTAGACATCTTTTCAAAGTAAGATCTAGATAATGGAAGCAATAGGGGAAACAAAAGAAAAAGTAAAGCGAATACATAATTATTTAAATTATTCTATGCAAAGGCCCTGAAATATGCATTTCATGTAACTCTATGGAATCATAATAGTTAACATTTGCTGAGCTCTTACCCTATGGTATACACTATGCTAGATTCTTTACATGCATGAGCTCACTTAATTCTCAAAACCTCAGGAGGTGGTTACTATAACTATCCATATTTTACTTGGGAGGAACTGACATTTAGTAAGATCATTCTTTCCTTCATTCCTTCCTTCCACAAGTGATTACTGAGTACCTACTATGTGAGTTGAACTTTTGAATGGGGAATTTAAACCCAGAATCTGCTGAGACCAAAATCCAAGATTCATTCACTTAATTACAGAGCTATAAAGAATCGGTTTCTCAGATAAGCCTAACAGGCAATTAAGTGGTGAAAAAGAGAAAAAAATTCCACTATGAGTAAGCAATTTGACACACCAACAACAACAGCATTAGTTTCTTGCTCTATGTGTTTTCCATAATGTTGATTTAAAGCTTCTTTATACAAGGCTCAACTTGGCCAGAATATGATATGTACTTTAATTATATAACAATTCAACAACCATTTCTTGAACACCTAATCTGTACCAGAATAAAAAACACTTTCCAGCTAAAGATAGGCCTGGCCTAGTTTTGTCTTTCTGCTTAGCCTACCATCTAGCCTACCAATTAAGATGGTAGGCTAAGCAGAAGAGCAAAATTCCTCTATCCTTCTAACAACAACAACAAAAAAATACATAGAAATCTTGATAAAACACATTAAGTTATTTTAATAGTGTGTAGCTAAGCTCAACACTAGGGAAAAAAAAAAATCTCCGGGTTACATAAATGAGGAAGAGATTCAAAGGCTCAGAGTAAGGAGTTAAAGCTGCACAGCCCATGAGCCACCAGATACCATAATTGGGACTTTAATACTTTGTGGAGATAAGAGTAAGGTGCAGATTCTATAGACAGCAAGAACTCCATCTTCCACCTTAAGAGAAAAGACGAGAAAGAATTGTTTGGTCATGTGACCAATGGGGCTTCGATAGACCAAGAGGCAGCCATCTGCCTGGGGATGAGGAGGAAATAATCCATATGGAAGAGTCTAATCTTTGCTCAGATGAAAGGATCTAAATCCACACTACCTGCATTAGTTAGTTTGGAACCTCAATAGAGGCGATGTGAAACCAGCCCTGAGGGGTCCTCCTGGGCCCATGAGAAACTGCTAGGAAAGATAACTCTTATGGAAGATGAACTCAAGCGCAGTAATTACATGAAAAAGCTTAGTGGCAAACAAGAGAACCCCCAGTCCTAACAAAGGGGAGATTTCACAGCTGTAATAACAAAGCAATCTGAAGGGGACTTGAATAAAAACATGTTTTAAATGTTTAAAGAGACAGAATATATGTATTTTTAAATGAACAGATCCCTAAAGCTGAAAGAAATTGGATCATTAAAAAAAAAAAATCATAGAAAGGACACAACAGAGTCACTTTTAAAAACTCTACAGACTTGATAAATAATGGTTTAGTTACAATATAAGAGAAAATTAGCAAAATGAAAGATAAATCTCTGGAGATAACCCAGAACACAGAGAAATAAAAAGACAGAAACCATGAAAGAGGAGTTAAAAGAAGTAGAAGATAGGATGAAAAGATCTGGGTATGAAGAGAAGATGGCAAAGAGATTTCCAGAAGTGAATCAGGACATGAGACATCAGACTGAGGCAACATACATTATTCTAAGCAAGATAAATAAAAACAAATTCATTCTTAGACATATAATACAATTGCAAGATAGAGTGTTAGAATAATGAGAAAATCTTAGGAGCAACCAGAGAAAAGACAGTTTAACTTCTAAAATGGACAATCAACATGGACATTGACTTTCCATCAGTGAGAGAAGATTTTTGTTGTTGTTGTTTGTTTCTTTTATGTAGGCTCCACACCCAACATAGGGCTCAAACTCATGACCCAGACAGTCACATGCTCTACTGACTGAGCCAGCCAGATGCCTCAAGAGAAGGTGTATTTAAAAAAAAAAAAAAAGTACCATAGACAAAAGGGGTGTTGAATATATTAAAATTTATTATAAAGTGAGGGCAAATTAAAGACACTTCTAGCTTTATTTATGACATCTGAAAGAAGTATGAGTTGGTCAACATGTTCCTCTTGTACAAGCTTGGCTTTCTCTTTAAAGCAAAAGTTGCCCAAAGTGGAGGTGGGAATTGACAAGTACAAGAAAGCCCACTTCTGGTTAAGGAAATGTGTAACAGGTCAAATGGTGGGAAGTATTTCCTCTCTTACTGTTTGTCCTGCTAAAGGTTGTTACTTGCCTAAGGAACCTCCTGTTAAATGAGTGAACAAAAAATTAAAAAACAAAACAAAACTTCTGTTTCAGTGAAACAAAGAAGGTTAGAAAGCCATAGATTTTTAGACTTAAAAATATTAACAATTGGGGTGCCTGGGTGGCTCAGTCATTAAGCGTCTGCCTTTGGCTCAGGTCATGATCCCAGGGTCCTGGGATCAAGCCAGGCATCAGGCTCCCAGCTCAGCAGGAAGCCTGCTTCTCCCTCTCCCACTCCCCCTGCTTGTGTTCCCTCTCTCGCTGTGTCTCTTTCTGTCAAATAAATAAATAAAAATCTTTAAAAAAAAGTCAACAATAAAAGTTTTCCTTTATGAGTTTTCTTGTAACTTTTTTTGTGTGTATTGTTTTTTTCTCCAGCTTCCATTTCTATCCTTGGGTCAGGGGTAGATCAGGGAAGTACGACTTCAGACATTTTAAATTCTGGGCAAGCTAATTCCTCCTTGTGTGGGTCTGTTCTGCACATTGCAGGTCATTCAGCATCTCTGGCCTCCACCCACTCATGGCCAATAAATCTCCTACTCATGCCAGTTACTTTGGCAACTAAAAATTCCCACATATGTTCTGAGGACCAGTTCCACTGCACTGCAAGACTAATTGCTTTTCTTTTTCCAGTCATCATCAGAGCTACCATCAGCCCAGTACTGATCTAAAGACATGCTCTTCAAAATTGCTAGAACTCATACAGGAATTCAGTAAAGTGGCAGGATATAAAATCAATGCACAGAAATCAGCTGCATTTCTATACACCAACCATAAGAGAGAAGAAAGAGAAATTAAGGAGTCGATCCCATTTACAACTGCACCCAAAACCATAAGATACCTAGGAATAAACCTAACCAAAGAGATGAAGAATCTTTACTCAGAAAACTATAGAATACTCAAGAAAGAAATTGAGGAAGACACAAAGAAATGGAAAAACGTTCCATGCTCATGGATTGGAAGAACAAATATTATGAAAATGTCTATGTACCTAGAGCAATCTACACATTCAATGCAATCCCTATCAAAATACCATCAACTTTCTTCACAGAAATGGAACAAATAATCCTAAAATTTGTATGAAACCAGAAAAGACCCCAAATAGCCAGAGGAATGTTGAAAAAGAAAACCAAAGCTGGTGGCATCACAATTCTGGAATTCAAGCTCTATTACAAAGCTGTCATCATCAAGACAGTATGGTACTGTCACAAAAACAGACACATAGATCAATGGAAGAGAATAGAGAACCCACTAATGGACCCTCAACTCTGGTCAACTAATCTTCAACAAAGCAGGAAAGAATATCCAATGGAAAAAAGACAGTCTCTTCAACAAATGGCATTGGGAAAATTGGACAGCCACATGCAGAAGAATGAAACTGGACCATTCCCTCACACCATACACAAAAATAGACTCCAAAAGGATGAAAGACCTAAATGTGAGACAGGAATCCATCAAAATCCTAGTGGAGAACACAAGCAGCAACCTCTTTAACCTTGGCCACAGCAATTTCTTGCTAGACACGTCTCCAAAGGCAAGGGAAACAAAAGCAAAAATGAACTATTGGGACTTCATCAAGATAAAAAGCTTTTGCCCAGCAAAGGAAACAGTCGACAAAACCGAAAGACAACTGACAGAATGGGAGAAGATATTTGCAAATGACATATTAGATAAAGGGCTAGTATCCAAATTCTATAAAGAATTTATCAATGTCAACACCCAAAGAACAAATAATCCAATCAAGAAACGGGCAGAAGACATGAACAGACATTTCTGCAAAGAAGACATCCAGGTGGCCAACAGACACATGAAAAAGTGCTCCACTTTACTCAGCATTAGGGAAATCCAAATCAAAACCTTAATGAGATACCACCTCACACTGGTCAGAATGGCTAAAATTAACAAGTCAGGAAATGACAGATGTTGGCGAGGATGTGGAGAAAGGGGAACCCTCCTACACTGTTGGTGGGAATGCAAGCTGGTGTAGCCACTCTGGAAAACAGTATGAAGGTTCCTCAAGATGTTAAAAATAGAGCTACCCTATGACCCAGCAATTGCACTACTGGGGATTTACCCCAAAGATACAAATGTAGCGATCTGAAGGGGCATGTGCATCCCAATGTTTATAGCAGCAATGTCCACAATAGCCAAACTATGGAAAGAGCCCAGATGTCCATTGACAGATGAATGGATAAAGAAGATGTAGTATATATACACAATGGAATATTATGCAGCCATCAAAAAATGAAATCTTGCCATTTGCAACAACGCGGATGGAACTAGAGGATATTATGCTAAGCAAAATAAGTCAATCAGAGAAAGACAATTATCATATGATCTCACTGATATGTGGAATTTAAGAAACAAAACAAAGGATCATAGGGAAAGGGAGGGGAAGTAAAACAAGATGAAACCAAAGACAGAGACAAACCATAGAGACTCTTAATCATAAGAAGTAAACTGAGGGTTGCTGGAGGGTGGAGGGGTGGAGGGATGGAGTAACTGGGTGATAGACGTTGGGGAGGGTATATGTTGTAATGAGGACTGGGTGTTATATTAGACTGATGAATCACAGTCCTGTACCCCAGATACAGATAATACATTATATGTTAATTAATTGAATTTAAATTAAAAAAATAAAAAATAAATAAAAATAAAAAAAATAAAGACATGCTCTTATCACCTTCATCCCCCATTGTCTTACCACGTAGTCATTTAAACAAAGATGGCTGCAACCAGCATAGCAATTTTGTTCCAACTAATGCTAATTCCCAATCTTAATCCAATAAAATAGAATGTTCTCTAATCAATCATATTAAAGTCAAGTTATGAAAACTCATGTTAAAGCAGAGAGGCTTGCCCCTTGTCACTCGTGCACTCTTTCTGTTCCCCTGTCCATTGACAAATCCTTTGGCTTGTTCTGAATTATGAGCCCTGAGTACAAAGTCTTTCAACCTCTTACCCATATACACTGCACCGAGAAATTCAACTGCAGGTTCACATTGTGTAGTATATGCGTAGGTCAGAAGTCTGGGAAAATTACTATTCAAGCCCATTTGGAAGTCAGTGAGAAAATTTGGGAAGAGTCATATTACTTCTCTCCTGGAGACAGAACATTTTCAAAACCATAACTAAATAACAGGCAGAAAGGAGTAAAATGTTTTCTGCTGACCTCCTCATCCCAGACATAACTAACTGAGCCAGGCAAGAAAGAAACCAGTGAGAACCTTAGAAACGATGAGTTCTCTTGGTATCTTTTCTGGATGTGGTAAAGATCTTCAAATAGGAAACCAGTCTGCTTTTTCAAACAAAGTATTTTCTCATGGAGCTTCTATCCCATTGGAGAACAAAGTGAGAAAAGTGGAATCAGTAAAATCAGTAACAAAACAATGAGGCAAGAGGTTGGCTTGCTTCAGTGGTCAGGGCCTCTTTGCGGCCCGTTGAGACTGTGTAGGCTTAGCATTGGAAGCAGACAGCAAAGAGGGACCCTCTGTCAGTGCAGGGAGAGGAAATGCAGCAAGGTGTCAGACTAAGCCTGAGGCTTAGGAAGAATCCTACAAACAAGTGACAATGGACAAAGCAGCCACCCGGAAAGCAGGCCCTTAGTCCTGGGCTAACACGTAAGATAAACATCCAGAGAAAAATGTGCAGGACAGCAAAACTGCCAAAGAAAAAAGAAAGAAGAAAGAAAACCATGCCTGCGTCCAGGACATTTATACCCAGGCCATTGAGGATTGAGGAAGGATCCATGATTCATTCTTTCATCTGTCCCTTTATGCACTCGAGGTTTTATGGCATTATTATTACATGCTTGGTGCTGTGCAAGGTGCTGCACAAAGATGGCAAGATAAAATCTCTGTCCTTCAAGGCTTGGTGAGGAAGACTGACAAGTAAGCCAGCAGAATCAAAAGAATGTGATAAAGTGCTATAGTAGAATATAGGAGGCTGAGGGAACTTCGAGGAGAGAATGACTTTTTCTTTTCTTTTTTTTTTTTTTAAGATTTTATTTATTTATTTGAGAGAGAGAGTGAGAGAGACAGAGCACGAGCAGGGGGAAGGGCAGAGGGAGAGGGAGAAGCAGACTCCCTGCCGAGCAGGGAGCCCAATGCGGTACTTGATCCCGGGACTCTGGGATCATGACCCGAGCCGAAGGCAGATGCTTAACCGACTGAGCCATCCAGGCACCTTGAGAATGTTTTCCTAGGGTGAGCAAGAAGGCTGGAAAATACTTCACAGACAGTGTCTTTAAAGGGTGAACAGAAAAGCTAACACAGCAGTGCCTGGATGGCTCAGAAGGTTAAGCGTCTGACTTGATTTCGGTTCAGGTCATGATCTCAGGGTCATGAGATCGAGCCCCATGTTGAGTTCTGGGCTGGGTGTGGAGCCTGCTTGAGAGTCTCTCTCTCCCTCACTCTTTGCCCCCCCCCCCCCCCCCCAATGTGCATTATCTCCCTCTCTCTCTCTCTCTCTCGAAAAAGGAAGGAAGGAAGGAAGGAAGGAAAGCTAAGACAGAAGAAGTATAGGATAGGATGCTGTGGTGTAAGAACTGCAATTGGCCCATAATGGTCAAAACCCAGGTTGCCTGTGGGATAGGGTGGGGATGGGGGGATGAGGCTAAAGAGGCAGACAGAGACCTGTTTATGAAAGACCTGTGCCATGATAAAGAGGCTCGGCTTCATTTTGTAAGAAAACCAGACAAAGTAATGGATTCCAAACACAGAAAATATGACCAACACTTATTAATGAACTATCCAATCGCCATTTTCAAATTCCTTCTTGCTCATTTCTCTTTCTAGAAGCTGAAAAAAACCAATATATCCATCTTGCTGGTCTCTCTTGCAGCTTACTTAGCCATAAGACCCAGTTTTGGTCAATGTGACAGGAGAGGAAGTCTTCTTGGTAGGCTTCTAGGGAAGATTCCCACCCCCCACCCCAATAAAAGCAGACAGGCAGGAGAGAGAAATTCTCTCACCGCCCTGGCCATACCCTTGCTTCTTGTCTTTTAATTCTGAGGCCTGAGCATGATGTCTGGTGCTCCAGAGAAGACCTAGAGAATCACAGATCCATCAACCAAGTGCCCTAAAATTTGGAGCTGCTGATCTGACCCCCAAACCACATGCATGCAGGCTTTTGTTACATAAACTGTATTCTTATTTATGGCTTCAGCCACTGTCAGCTGGAAGTTTTCTGTAATATGCAGCCCAAAGCATTCCTTAGTGTTACAGAGAGTGAGTTATTAAGAATTCCTAAAATGTGGAATTTATGAACTAAATTACATTGATTCTAGAATTTACCAGGGACTCCAAATCAGTATTCTACTGGCTGTTCAACAGGTTTGCAAAGTGTTTACTACTTATGTGTTGCAGATACTTGAAACTCCTCCTACTTTCTGAAAGTATCCTTTATCATCAGTATCTCAATGATGTTATATTGGATTGGTCACAGTTCTTACTCACCATGATTCTTACTCTTTAATTACGCAAGACTATTAGCTTTATCATTACCAATTTAGTTTGTTTTGCATTCTTTGGTTACACTTACAGCATAGGCTTGTTTTCTTTTGATCTTTAATTTTCCAAATACTTGATTTTAGGTTCATGTGCGCACTGCGGTTCAAATAGAACTCAATCAACCATGTTGCTCTTGATAAAGCAGTAACTCTCACCAAAAACTCGTTTGTACAAGGTGATTTTTAATATGGATTTGTGATTTTTAATATGCAAATGTTATCAGGGTGTCATAAAACTACATATGATTACAGAAGCTTAAATACAAAATCATATTTGTATTCTTCTCCTAAAGTATAAACAATTCTTATGTGTTATGAAATACAAGAGTTTCCTAGTTCCCTCTTTTCCCCATTCCTAGCATTCTCTACTCTATATGGTAGCCAGGTTTGGCCTTACACTTCTCTAGAATGCTTCTCGACAATTGCTCCCACTGGCACCACCCAACAGTGCTGCCAATCACTCCTTGGAACCCTGACCCACAGTCCACTTCCCTGAGGCCACCATTTTTCTTTGGTCTCTTCAGACAAGTACATCATACCGTGCAGGTATCTGCAAATTTCTCTACTAGAGTGCTAGCAGGGAAAGTGTAATTTTCTAGCTAACATAAAATTTTTTATTTTGGTATCAAAAGGAAGGGCACCAGAGACATCTACCTTCGCAAGGAGGTCCATCTTCCTTCATAGCCAGCCCCTCCTGCTTTGAAGATAAGTCATGCTCTCTTCTTCAGTTCCCTCCACCTGTAGCTCTTCTCTCTTCTCCTGGGAACGCACAACATCTTTGCACAGTAAAAGACCCCATTTCCTGGTTCCTTCCCCCTTTCCCATTATATGATACCCCATATATATACAAACGTCACGATTAGGGTTTGAGTCCATTTCCATGTGTGAAAGTGAATGTAGATTTTCTCTTCTGAGGACCTGTTCTATTTTCTTGGTGGTGTTTTCACTTGTAGCATGAAGACAATAATAGTAGCCACTATCAGAGAGTGGCTAGGAGGCTTAGGTGATAGCTCACAGCTTGTAACAGTGACTGACCCGTAGAAATCACTGCAGAGGAGTTTGTATTGAAAAATAATGTGGGAGTTCCTTTGACTAGTGTATCTAATTAAGATGTATATATCTCCTAATGAAAAATACTAATTTCTCTCTGAAATAGAATGATCCAGTCCTGCGCCAGGGCTACCAGTTTGTTTAAAAGAATGAATACATAAATAAGTACTAAGATTCAAATAGTATGATTCCAGAAAATACAAATGCAGGGGGGAAAAACTGAGACTGGGAAAGGGCACTGGATTATTTTAAAAACAACATAAAAAGAAAATAATGAAATTCAAGGTGAAACACGGAATGAGAAATATAGTAAGAAAACATACTACGGAAACACAAAGAGAAAAGAGGATGAAAATCAAGTTGTTTGTTCCACTAAGCAAGCCTTGGAGTTAATGAATCTGGTTTCCTGTGGATTACGGCCAGGAGAAAATGAAGCCAATCCTCATTGGATGCAGAGGTCCAGAAAATTGCCAAGGCAATAGCAGCTATTGATGACATTCTGGAAAGAAACGGATATTGGGAATTTCTTTTTATTAAGCAGCTGAGACAATGGCAGGATACTATCAAATGATGGAGGTGAGGAACAAAACGTGTCCCAAACTCGCCAGAAATGCAGTCAACAGCAATACACCTGTCAGGAACGCTCTAAGTGTTTCTTGAATTCAGTTGAGTTGAGCAATAAAAGAGATGTAAGAACGGTGCAAAGAAATATGGAAACTAAAAGAGAAACAGAAGGAGAAACTCTGTGCTTTACAGCCTCTTTAAAGACGGGATATGGCTTTTAGTGCCAAAAGCAAAGTTGGCTTCTAATCTGGACTGTGTGTCATTGGGCAGGTTACTTAAATACTGTGAACCTCCCATTTCCTCACCTGCAAAACGACAAAAAAGAAGATAATATTAGAGAATTGTTATGAATCTGAGTGAAAATGTTATATTGTCCCTGCCTATTTTATAGCAAGTGCTCTATAAATTATAGACTTCTTCCCTTTTCTGTAACTAAATAAGAAACCTATTTTATAGTGGAAAATTAGCATACTAAAAAATTAGAGGTCATAAAACAGAAAAACATTTTTAATGATATTGGTTTGTGTTTGGATAAAATTAAAAATGTAAAATTGCTGAAAGGGGTCTGAGATTTTTGTCAGTTCTTTAAGAAATCAAAGAATTAGGGGCACCTGGGTGGCACAGTTGGTTGATCAATGATGGACTCTTGGTTTTGGCTCAGGTCATGCTCTCAGGGTCACGATCTCAGGGTCGTGAGATCAAGTTGTGTCGGGCTCGGCGCTCAGCCGGGAATCTGCTTGAGACTCTCTCTCTCTGCCTCTGTCCCTCTCCCACATCCCCTCCTCCCCACACTCTCTCTCTCAAATAAATAAAATCTCAAAAAAAAAAACCAACATAAAATTGGCTTTATACTTATATCCAGCTCTAATTTCTATATCCCATTTCCTAAATTATATCTTTACTTGAATCTCTTATAGACATCTCAAACTTTGCATGTTCAAAACCAATCTCCTAAGTGTCTCAACACAGAGATCTCTTTAGGGATTTCTCAGAACAGTACAGGGCACCATGTTCACTTAATCCAAACACCAAACCAAAGAGGTTGCCTTGATTCATCCTTTCCTTTAGCTTCCACACCCTTTTCATCCTGCCTCCAAAATCTGCTCATTTTTCTTCATGTCTATCGCCACCCTCTGCTCCAAGCCAGTTCCATCTCTAGCCTGGAATCCGGCTGTGGGCCTCTACCCAGCTTCTGACATCCAGTCTCTCTTGCTTACAGTCTGTTCCTGGCATAGCCATAAGAATGATCTTTTGGGAGCGCTTGGGTGGCTCAGTCGGTTAAGCGTCTGCCTTCAGCTCAGGTCATGTTTTCAGAGTCCGAGGATGGAGCCCAGCGGTGGGCTCCCTGCACAGCAAGGAGTCTGCTTCTCCCGCTCCCTCTGCCCCTCCCCCGACTCGTGCTCGCACACGTGCTCGCGTGCTCTCTCTCTCTCTCTCAAATAAAACCTTTCAAAAAAAAAAAAAAAGAATGATCTTTTGAGCACATAAATCAGATGATGCCATTTGGAGCCTAAAAGCCTTCAGCGGATTCCCTTGAACTCAGAGTAAAATTGCACTCCTTTCCAGAGCCTACAAAGCCCAAAATGATCTGGCTCATGACTACTGCTCTACCTCCTCTCACCACACTCTCCCCCAGGCTCACAGACCTTTGACCATCTCTAGAACATGCCATGCTTGTTCTTATTTCTGGGCTTTTGTATTTGCTATTTCCTTTGTCTGGAAAGCTTTCCTCCAGCTCCTGACATAGCTGACCCCACCCTTCCTTTAGATCTCAGACAAGCCTTTTCTGAACATCCAATGTAAACAATTCCTCCTTTTCACTTTCAATCACTATCACAACTTGTAATTATTTATTGATTTATTGCTTTAGCTTTTACTTATCTGTCTCTCTTACTAGAATTTAGGCTTTATCAGGGTAGAGACTGCGTTTGTCTTATTCTGCAGTGTATCTCTTACATTCAGAACTTGCCTGGCACTTATTAGATGCTCAATAACTATTTGTGAAATGAATGAATGTTCCATGTGTTTCCTATATTTCTCTTTCTATAAATGTATATGCGTGGGTGTATACATTCACACATATACGCACTGCTTTAAAAAAAAAAAAAGTTAAGTCCCCGTGAGAATGCAATCAAAAGTTTTTCTTCCTTTAATTTTCCCATCATTTTTAAAATATTTGCATTTTGTTGTTTCTGTGGTTATTCAAGCCAAACATGAAGATTACTTTCTCCCACAGTAATTAGCTCCTTCTGGGAAAACTTTTTAGAAAAATTCTTTGTGGTCTTGCCCAATCTGAGCACTGGTCTTATGTAAATTTTTTTTTTTTTTTTTTTTGCCCTTTATATTTCATCTCAACTGGCAAAAATACTGATTGACAGCTTAAAATCCATGTCCCTCTCCTGGAGTGGGAATTGATATAGGGATTAGGAAACCCCAGTACAGGGTAAGAAATCCAACTGGCTGCTACAAATTTGAAGTCCAACAGAACACCCAGGCCAGATGGTTTAAACGTGCCTTGTTACTAATAACTTAGTATAAAGGAGATAATAACTCCCTTGCTAGATAGCATGTTTCAAATGGTTTTAGAGATGGGAATTAAGGCACTAAAAGCCAGGTGAATAAACCAATATTTCTTGTTGAAAATGCAGGTGGTACTTTCAAGTGCAGCTGCTATGTTCTAAAGGAAGATAATAATAATATAGTTTCCTAATTTTAATTTTTTGAAACTTGATTTTTCTTTGCAAAAATTTGAGACATAACACAAATGCAAGATATTATGATAGTTAATGTTATCAGCGTTGACATTATCATTTGTATTAGTTATCAATGGCCATTTAACAGATTGCTCCCAAAACTTGGTTGGTTAGAGCAATAATATTTATTATCTCAGTTTCTGTAGGTCAGGCATCTGGGCACGGCTTAACTATTAGGTCCTTTGCTCAGATTCTCTCACAGGTCAGCTGCAGAAATCTCAAAGCTCAAGTGGGGAAGGATACACTTCCCTGCTCGCTCACACGGTTGTTGGTTGACAGGATTCAATTCCACATTCCTGGGCTGTTCCTCAGTTCCTTGCATTGTGGGCCACTTCATAGGGCAGCTCACAACATGGCAGCTTTCTTCATCAGAGCAAGACAGCAATGGGGCAAGAAAGAGCTCTATTAAGACTGACATCATAATCTTTTAAAATCTGTCCAAGTAGCATCCTGTCATGTTTGCTATATCCTATCTGTTAGAAGCAGGTCGTGAGGTCTATCCTACACACAAAGGAAGGGGATTCTATGAGGGAGTGGATACCAGGAGGTGGGGATTGTTAGGACCATTTGAGAAGCAGACCATTATATCATTATTGCTTTCAGTATGCTGAAGCAAGGTCATCTTGTACTTAAGAAAACAAGTTTTGAGGTTGGAGAAAAGAGATCGAATCCCAGATCTGTTCTTTATTAGCCATATGGCTGGACAAGTTGCTTAACCTCTGTAAGTGTCCATTTCCTAATCTCTAAAAAATCTTTCCATAGGATCAGAAGGGGGATTAAATGAGACATCAAAATAGAGCACTTAGCATAACACTTGGCAACTGGTAAGTGCTCAATTAGTATTATCAGTTATTCTCAGTATAATATGAGACCATACAAGTGACAGGGCCATCAATATTTAGGATTCATATGTGAAAAGCCCAAAAACCTGAAATGATGTTGAATATCTCAATATAAGCTATACATTTGATCCTGACCAATATGAAAGTTAGGGAGTTGACCCCTCGTGCAGTCAAAAATCCACAAATAATTTTTGACTCCCCCCAAACTTAACTACTAGCCCATTGTTGACTGGAAGCCTTACTGATAACATATATAGTCAATTAACACATATTTTGTATGTTATACATATTATATACTGTATTCTTACAATAAAGTAAGCAAGAGAAAAGAATGATATTAAGAAAAAAATCATAAGGAAGAGAAAATACATTTACAATACTGTACTGTATTTATAAAAAATAAATCTGCATATAAGTAGACCTGCACAGTTCGAACCCACATAGTTCAGAGGTCAACTGTATTAGATAAACAATCCATCATTAGGTTCTGCGGATTCTACCTCCAAAATATACCTTCAATTTATAGGCCTCTTTCTTTCTTCTTGGACACATTCTCTCTTTCTCTCTCTTTTTTTTTTTAAGATTTTATTTATTTATTTGACAGAGAGAGACACAGCTAGAGAGGGAACACAAGCAGGGGGAGTGGGAGAGGGAGAAGCAGGCTTCCCGCGGAGCAGGGAGCCCAATGCAGGGCTCGATCCCAGGACCCTGGGATCATGACCTGAGCCGAAGGCAGACGCTTAATGACTGAGCCCCCCAGATGCTCCTTCGACACATTCTCTTGCAATATCCTCCTAATTGGTCTTCCCAGTCCCTCTCTTTAAGGTCCTTCACTGACGCTTCTGTAGAGCAACCAACGTGATCTTTAAACTATTTTAAAAGACTAAATCACTCTCCAGCTTTAATACCTTTCAGTGGCTTCTCATTTTACATGAAATTCAAGTATTTTAATATGATCTATAAGGATCTGCCTATTTTTCCAACCTCATCTTCTCCCACTTTACCTTGCCCTTCATACTCATCCAGACTCACTTTTCTTTGAGTCCTTGAACTTGTGGAACTCTTGCATGCCTCAGGGCCTTTGCACATGCTGTTTTCATTGCCTGAAACACTTCCTCAAACACTTCATCTAGCTGACTCTGGTCATCCTTCAAGTCACAGCACATATTACTTTCTCACAACAGACTCTGTCACCTTCCTCTTCCAATCCAAGTGGGGCTTTCCCATAATTATTTCTTTTTTTAAAGATTTTATTTATTTGACAGAGCGAGATACACAGCGAGAGAGAGAACACAAGCAGGAGGAGTGGGAGAGGGAGAAGCAGGCCTCCTGCAGAGCAGGAAGCCCGATGCGGGGCTCGATCCCAGGACCCTGGGATCATGACCTGAACCGAAGGCAGACGCTTAACGACTGAGCCACCCAGGCGCCACCTCCCATAATTATTTCTTATAGTATCTTTCTCTTTCATAGTTTCTAAACTTATGTTCTAGGGGATTAGAGGTTTAATGTCTATCTCTTGTGAGAGGGCTGAAACTGTTTTATTTACCATTTCGTATTCAAGTCTAAGACAATACCTGAGTCACAGTAGGTGTTTATTTTTTAACATTAGTTCTATTTTGAGAAGCACTTAAGAGCACAAAGGAATTGTGTAATGCTAGAAGGAAAATGTGAACAATATTCGTGGCTCAGCTGATGGAGAATCCAGTGTCCTCTCAGGAAACAGAAGACATTCAAAAACTGCTCCCCAGTTTCTATCAACAATTCTCTAAAAATAAACATCTCCATTGGATACTAACATACAAACTTAAAATAAATGTGTAAATCAGAATTGCTTGCCATTTTCAGATTGCTTATGTGCCAGAAGATAGGCAGTCAATAAAAAAAATACCAGGGAGGTGGGGACAAAGACTCTCTGGATCTGTACGGCAGAAATTAGTATCACTTCCATAGGTAGCAATTAGTGAAGAAAGAGGCATCCTTGGAAAGCAGTAGCACTGAAAGATGGCAGGTCACAAATCTGGTGATGGGGGATCAGATGTATAGTAAGCCCATTTTCCCCAGCATTGTATTCAAGGACAAAAGAACAAAATCTCAATACTTGAACTGCAGCATATTTCCTAGTACTAAATCTCCTCACTTGTAACCTCACCCTACCTTCAATGAATATCCTCAGTTAAAGAGGCACCTAGACTTTCTACATTTCAGGACACCTATATGCATCAGACAACAGCTTTCTCCCTTTTTCATTCCACTTTAAGATATATTATTTGATTTTTAAAAATTAAGTGTTTAAAGCGTGCCTGGGTGGCTCAGTCAGTTAAGTGGCTGACTTGATTTCAGCTCAGGTCATGATCTCAGGATCCCAGGATTGAGCCCTGAGTTGGGTTCCACGCTCAGTGGGGAGTCTGCTTGAGGATTCTCTCCCTCTCCCTCTGCCCCCCACCCTGCTCACATGCTCTCTTGCTCTCTCTCTTAAAATAAATAAATCATATAAAAAAATAAAAAACAAGTGTTTAAAGACTCAGAATAGTCTCATTATTTTTTATTTTATTTTTTTCTGAAATAATACTGAGCTTTTAAAATAGAGTCAGTATCTTTTAGAGATATACACAACACTTATAGATGAAATAACATTTGTCTGGGGATTGCTTCAAATGATTTAGGACAATGGGGGACTGCAGGTTTAGATAAAACAAGATAGGTAATTTTTGAACCTGGATGATGATATATGGGTGTTCATTATACGATTCTACTTATTTTTATTTGTTCGAAATTGTTAATAATCAAAAGTTAAAAAAATCCTTACAAAATATCTTTTCAACCTCCTAGATTCAATTCTCCCAATCCCAAGATTATAATGGTGACCATACTGCACTTAAAGCCCTCGTCATAGAGAGTTTGGTCTGGTCCACACTGCTACTGTTGGGATCTTGACTGCCACTTACTAACATGTGTTATTGGTACATGCTGGGAGCGGCAGCATAACCTTTCTGTGACTCAGTTTCCTTTTCTGTAAAATGGGGAGAAAAATGCCAATCTCAAACTATTGTGAAGGTACAATGAAATCATAAATGTTAAATGCACATAAATGTTAAAATGGCACATAATAAGTGCTTATTCAGCTAATAATGACAATCATTTATACATTAATTCAATCGATTATTTATTGAGGACTTACTCTATGTCCGGCACTATTCTAAAGGTAGCTATTATTATTCTCAGATTTAGTTATCAGCTAAAATACACAGAAACACTGAGTAAGAGGAGAGATTTGCAGAAACTGAAGAGTTGGACTGAAAGAGGAAAAGCATTGAAGAATCAGAATGAGGGAATAGGAAATAAGTCATGGGTGTTGGTTTGACTATGTTTTCCTCCTTTGTCCCTGTTGCTTTAAGCAAGAAGGGAGTGATAAGAGGACATCTTTGGTTTCTGAAGGACATAAGACTCCATGGGCAGAAGATGTCCTTTGAGGGTCCTTTTTATAATGGATAAGAACACAATTGCCTGGTTAATTAAAAGAAAAAATCTATTCGCTGGGAACCCTTATCCATTCAGTAAGGACAAACCCAGGAGAATTTTTATCTCAGATTCAAAACCTAAGGGAAAAGATTCTTGAGGATTTGAGATGCATTTGCTTTTCAGGCTGCATCTAAAGGAAAAGCCCCTCACCTGGTCTCATGTCTGTGTTGCTTACTTACCCGTAGCCACTGTGGCTTGGGAAAGACTCTGATGCGAGGGCAGGACGGAAGTTTTTTCCAAGGATAAAGTTCCATTGACATGTTGAGTGCCACGCTTCGCCTCTCTGTTTGCAGTTGCCTGGTGCTGTTCCTGCCCCCTAGTTCTCCCCAGCCTCTGCCTCTGGTCAGGGACCGAAGAACCCATGGTGTCCCAGGCCTGATAGGGATCCTCCTTATTTCCTTGTTTTCTGCTGCCCGCCCGTCCCCTGGCCCACCTGCTCAGGCCCCGCAGTCCTCCCGGCCTGGCACTGTCCACCTCTCCACTCTCCAGGTCTGCAGTTCGTGCACCTGCTGCCACCTCATGCCTCGGTGCTGTCAAGAGAAAGCCAGAGCAAGAACCGTGACCTTGGAGACTAAGACTTTTAACAGCAACAGAATTACTGGGAGTTGTATTATACACCAGAAGGGGAGACAAGCATATCAGGTTTTTTTTTAAATGTGGAACTTTTGTGTAGGATCTTTTTTATAAGTCTTTTAGAGTGTATTTGAAAGACTTAGAAACATTAAAACTTTTACATAACTTTCAATTACGTTATCTAATTCAGGGTGAATGCAGGGCGATTCTGGTTTAGATGGGGAGTCAGGCCTCCCCTCGTTGCCCACCGTATTTTTTGAAGTCATGTCCTCTTTGACGATGTGTGTCAAGGTCTGAATTAAAGTCTATTTATTTTTTAGAATTTTTTCTTCTCTCTATTTCATTTCTTAAGCTAACAGCTAGGGAGAAAAAAAGAATTATCCCACCGTATCTACTAATGGCATTCGTAGCAACTACAGGGGAGAACTGGAAACTCAGTTTGGCTGATGTGATCTTTTAAAAATTGCTATGAGTTTTATAGAATAACCAATGCTCCCCAGTGACTTTTTTTCTAATTTGGGTGTGTGTGGGGGGCTAGGGGGAGTTGGCAGAATCCCCACATTGTGAATCCTGGGGGGAAAACTGGCAGAATCCAGTTATCTAAGTGCTCCGTGTTGCACGGTAACTACCCATCCCACGCTGATCTCCTGCTGACGTCACCAGAGCAGTCTTTGTGGACATTTGCCACTTTCCCGAACACCCCTCAAACCCCACTTCTCTTTGAGATCATCAGGGCTCTGGAAGGGGAGCTTCCTCAGCTGTCCTCCTTCCCACTGTGACACTCGGCATCTGTATCATCTCAGCGAAAATTAAAATGTATGTGTGTTGGGGATGGCAGGCAAGAACGTTGCAAAAATGCTAGCACTGGTATTCTCTGGTAGGGAAATTATAAGCCATTGCTACTTTCTTTTTAACATTTCCATCCTCTGCAAATTGTCAGGAAAGAACAGTTAAAAATATTTTGATGAGAAAAAAAACTTTTGTAAATGACTGAAAGAAATTTTTTTTCTCTTCCCTTCAATTCTTCTCCTCTTCTCCTTCTTTCGGCACCCCCTCCATTCCTTAGAAGAGAGCCAGTATCAGTTTCAGAGAAACAGCAGGGGGAAACATTTATTTTTGAGACCTCAGAAGAAACAGTTCTTTCCCCTCAGCCTCACAGTTTCCTCTCCATTTCTGTCTGTGGTCACAAGACTCTCTCCATTTTTTATCCTTCACCCTCTTGTCTTGTTCCCTGTCCCTTTTCCAGACTCTACCCCTCACACAGTGCCTAATCTTACGTAGTCCTTCAGCCTTTCCTGACTTCTGTTAGCCCTTCCCATGCCTTCTAGATCCATGATCAGCAAAATCCCCCGAGTCTCCACCTTCTGGAATGTACCTGACTGTTCCCTGAGGATACCACTCCCCAGCAACTCTCACATCCTCCTCTCACCTCAGGGCTAGAAGTAAAGCAGAAAATGCTCCTCAATTCCATACCCAATCCATTTCTCTTCCTTCACAGACCAGATTTTTTGATTCTCCTGCCTTCTTATTTGCCACATTTGCTTCCCTTTCTTGGCTGTCATTTACTGACTCCCTTCCTAGAATCCTCTCTTAAGAGACTTGTATTCACTGTCTTCTCCACCCCTACAGTTGTCATTATTCTCAGTGACTTTTGACATCCACAAGGATGGCACATCCTGGACTCTCTGGTCTTGGCAACCCCCCCCCCCCCAGTTCCAGTACACTTTTTCTTTATCTCAGCCATCCACTCCCATGGTGATGACTCTGGTCATCACCAGTAACGGCGCCCCTCGGAAACTGCACTTTCACCACACTACTTCTTAAATACCACCTCCTATCTTTCCAGCCCACTTGTTCCTCTACACACCGTACTAATTCTTTGAAGCCCCTCCCTCCCACCCGACATATTTAAGTAACCACTTTCCACTATTCATCATTCCTTTTCTGTTTTCACATCCCTGTTTCCCAGATAAGATCTCATGGTCCATCACTCCCTGGCAACCACCCTCAACAAACTTGGCCCTCTGATGAAGAGATCGCATTCGTCCGTCAAAGCTCCACCTTGCTTGAACACACGTCTGCACCAAAGTTGCTCAATGTTGTTAGGAAAATGAAATGCAGGACTTCTGGGGTGACCGGTTGCATCCAGATCATGATGACAAACCCCAAACAAACACGTGAGGGCTACCCAGCAATCTTAGTACATTTCTCTAGTGAGTGTGCTTTCCCACTGGGTGAAACCACTCTCACACCTTCTTACTCCCTCAGTCCCGCTTTCTTCGCTCTTCACTGAAAAAAAAAATTAAGACTCTTTCTTCTTACTATTACCAAATAGAAAAAACCTACCCACTACTCATGTTCTCTGCCTTCCTGTATTCCCTCTTCCTCTTCCTACCTTCCTCTTCTTGCATCTTGGCTACCGTCTCTGTCCTTCTCAAAGACTTCGCTCCTTGGATTATTTCCTCTCACCCCAACATTATCAGTCTCTCTTTCTATAGGATCATTCCTGTCAGCACACCAGACATGCTCGGCTGCGTCCTATTTAAAACAACAACTGCCCTTTACCCCGCATTTCCTTTTTGCTTTCTCCTTATTTCTCATTTGCTTTTCTCTGCAAAATATTTCCAGATGGGTTCTACACTTACTGTTTCTACTCTGTTATTCTCATTTTTGTCTTCCACTAATTTCAGTCTGGCTTCTGCCTCTACCATTCCTCTTCGGTGTCTGCTGTGCATCTAAAATTTCCTTGTCCAAAGCATCCTCCACCCCTTGAAATCATCTGTCTTCCTGTCTTCACTGTTCAGGTAGTGGAATCACTGTCCTTCCAGACGCTCAAGCCAAACATCTAAGGGGCATTTTTCCCCCCCATCTTGTTTCTTCCTCTGCCTCACTTCAACAAGGATCTAGAATCTGCCTAGGTCTTTTTCTGTTTACTGTTGCCCCTCTCTTCCAAGACAATGCTCTCTCTCTGTTTTTTTTTTTTAAGATTTTATTTATTTATTTGACAGACAGAGAGCACAAGCAGAGGGGGAGAGAGAAGCAGGCTCCCCACTGAGCAGGGATCCTGACCCGGCTTGATCCCAGGGCCCTGGGATCATGACCTGAGCCGAAGGCAGATGCCCAACTGACTGAGTCACCCCAGCGCCCCAGGACCTTGTTCTCTTAAAAGGGTTTATGCTTCCACCTCTGACCAACTCCAGTCTATTTTGCACAAAACAGCCAGGAGGAGTTAACTGTTTAAATGTAAATTGCACGGTTTAGCACACCTTTTAATGGCATCCGTTATACATACAATACACTCTTACTCACCTTACCTCCCACTCTTCCCTTAGGGCACAGCCCAGAAGTCACTCTCTCCAGATAAGTGTTCTTCCTTCCACCCTCAAGTCTGAACCTGTGGCCCTTCCCATAGCCGCAGGGTAGCTGGCTCTTCCCCTATACTCTATCCCACTCTTTCCTTGTTGTCTCTCTTATAATGCTGCAAATTCTTTCAGAGCTGGGAATATGCTTATTGTGTTCATGATGATGTCCCGAGCTTCTAGCACAGTGTCTAGCAGATAGGATTTCCTTAATAAATAATGATAAATAGATGAATGACTGTCCCTTCTTTATATGCCTCTCCCTTGTTACCATCATAGTTCACGTTTAACATCTCTCTGTTAGACCACTCTCCCCACACGTAATTCATAAAGAATCCTGTTACTGATTTAAGTGAATTTTTTAGTCAATGCAGGCTTATTGACCCTTATCTGATGAACACAAGGCAAATAAGATAAGTCAGCAATTTCTGCAGTCCGTAGAAGATTCAGAGATAAGAAAGGTTCTGTGAGGGAACTTTCTCCTATAGGGCCAGTCACCAAAATTACATGGGGAGTGGTGACGGATATGCAGGACCTTCAGCCTCAAGTTGCTGATCACACAAAGATATATTCCAAGGGTCTACATCCAGGCAAGATAAACAGCAAAAAAAATAAAATTATAGGAACAACTAGGAATAAGAACTTTCAACATCACAGTTTTTCTCCTAGGTATAGCTTAAAATTAATCCAAAGCTCGGTGTAAAGTATATTTCATTTGAATTCTTTTGAACTTTATTGTTTTCAAAACACCTGCAATATACATTAAAGATGATAAAGTTTATTTTAATTTAATTAATTAATCATTGAGACCTCTGATGCATAAAGCACTGGGCCAGGTACCAGAAATGCTCAGAGAAAAAGACCCAAAGTGTATCTGCCCTCATTGAGTTTACATTTGAGTAGAAAGATAGACCCTAAACAACTAATTATGTAATCCATTTTTTAGTTATAATTGTGACAGGAGCCATAAATAAGAAACCAAGAAACTATGAAAGCACATAAGGTAAATCTCCATTGGCCCTTCCATGTGCATCTCTGCTTTATCTCTCTGCTCTGTGGCCTGGGAGGTTGACCTCTTTGGGCTGCACCCAGGAATTTCCTTGCTGTCTGCCTTCCCTTTGGGTTCAGCAGAAGACAGGAGGGCAGAAGGGGATCAAGGTCATGGTAATTACCTCCCAGCTCCCTCCCAGCCCCACCATGGTGAGACAGTGGTTGCATTGGTCTCTGGGAACCACTTCATTTTCTTGTCACTCAGGCCTAGGGACAGTCACAGCTCCCATGTACCAGTCTGGCATTCCTCACCATCCCTGTTGGTTCCCCTCAACCCTGCAGGTGTCTTTGCGAATCATCTCCTTGTTGAGCCCAACAGTTTTCCAGTTTGTGTGTGCCACCTATGTCCTTTTGGGATCCTGACTAACAGAGCAGAGAGCTGGGGAATCTGACCTAGTTTAGACAGAAGGGGTAAGGCCGAAGAAGACTTCCTGACCAAGTCATATTTAAGCTGAGGGCTGACAGAGTGCTTCCCGGTTGGTCCTTCTTTCATCTCCTCTGTTCTCTCTGCATCAACCTGGAAACATCAGCATGTCCAGAGGAGAGTAATGGCATATCCCCTCAATTGTTCTCTCCTTTATCCCTTTTTTTCCCACTGCCGCCCCCCTCAACCCTAGCAGTAAACACTTCCTCTTTCTGGCTTCTCTAGAATGGTCTCTCCTTGGATATCTTTATGTCCTCTGAGATCTTTCCCTCTTCCTTACTCTTCCTCCCCAATCTTTCATGTCCTGCCAATATCCCTAACGGATGTGCACCCTCCCCAGTGTGACCCATGATGTGACCAGAATATGCCTTCTCTCTCGCTGCTCCTATGTATTCAGCCACGTGAGATACTTGCTGTTTCGTGCCTTTGTTCACAGTTTTTTTCTTCTGGATCATCCTAACCTCATCTGTCCCCTCTGTTGAAATCCTATTCAGTTTAAATGCCACCACTCCACAAAGCCTTCCTAAAGGTCTCAGCAGGAAGTATTCACTTCCATTATTTTTTGTTCCCATAAATACTTTTTAACCTTTCTTATGCTTCCCACATGATTTATAGTTTTGATATTTGTGGAACTGTCTTATTTCTCTCCCATGATCATTAGCTCTGAGAAGGCAGGGACTAGTTTATCTATGGACCATCTGCACCAGTGCATCTAATGCAATGTCCAGCACATAGTAGGAGCACTGTGGCATTTAGTATCCCTTTACACATATTTTACCTTCTATGTTGTAGAAAATCATTCTAGGATTATTCCCGTATACAACAAGATAAATGAAAGCATTAGTGTGCTCTCTTTGTATGTGGTCCTTGGCACGGTTACTTTCATAATGTGCTTTTTTATTGTGAGGTAATTAAATTATACAGTTAAGCCAAACATAGCTAAGGGAAGCAGAGCTAAGAATATTTCTTCCAGTTACAGCTTGAAAGGCCTGACTTTCTCCCTCCATTTCCAGTCTTTCAACATTCGAGAATCAGTCATGCCAAAATATTTATCATCTCAGGAAAAAGAAAATAAAAATCTTTTAAGGGCCTCCAGACACCATATAGCTGCATGGAGCTAGACAAGTAGGAATGGGGCATAGACAGATTAATTGAGGGGGAAATGAAAAAACACGTCCCCTAGCTTCATGTTCCACACTTCAAATTGAGATCTCTAAAAGTTCTCCTCCAGGAGCTTTTTGTTGTGTCTATTGTTCGGTTTGATGATGTTGGAAGATGAGGAATTGGGGAATTTTAACTCCAAAAAGACTTCAATTCTATGTATTCTGTGTAATTAGATTTGGTTTTAAATGATAGTTCCTTTATTCTAAAGATATATTTAAAATAGGGGCACCTGGGTGGCGCCCTCGGTTAAGGATCTGACTCTTGGTTTCGGCTCAGGTCATGATCTCAGGGTCCTGGAATCGAGCCCCGCATAGGGCTCCAGGCAAGCGTGGAATCTACTTGAGATTCTCCCTCTCCCTCTGCCCCTCCCACTCTTGTTGTCTCTCTCTCTCTCTAAAAAAATAAATACATCTTTAAAAAAAAGAAGATATATTTAAAATAAAATGCTAGTAATACCATATATTTATCATTCAATAACTCTTTTAAACTTATAACCAGTTCCAATGCAGAAATTGTCCCCATTTCACAGATGAAGAAACAGAGGCTCAAGATACTGTCTAATTGTCCTGTGCCAAGGCCCAGTTGTCAGATGACAAGTCTTCCCGGTCTGGTGCTCAGGTTCTTAGATGCTATGCAGCCCTCCTCCCAGCATTATCACCGGAGTGAATGCACGTTTTTGGCCATGCTCTGTGTACGCCGCAAATGTTCCACAACTCTCTGAAACCTATATTGCGTCAGAAAGCCTCTTCCTTAGGGAGGAGAGCTGCACAGAGAGCTAGAGAAGAGATGGCCTGGCCAGAAACATGGCAGGAACATGGATGGACCCAGAATGGACCAGTCCTATTCGGAGTCCTGATGGGGCTTCCTCTGGCTTCTAAGCCAACCACGGCTGGGAAATGAGTCTGATAATTTTCTGGGAAGGAGAGTCTGTGGGAGGACAATAGAAGAACTTTCGGCCCTGCACACACAAGGAAGCATGCTCTGAGAGCATAAATCATCTTCTATTTTAAAAATCACTCCTGTGAAAGTGGGTTTTAAAGTGGTTGGGTGGCAGATTTTTTACATTGCTCTCTATGCCTATTTAAATACATTCCCTCCCCACCTGTTGTTATAGACGTTGTTTAAACCTCAAAAGCCTCAAAGACATAGAGACCCGAGAAAACTATTTTTTATTGAATTGAAGCGATATTTTTTTTAATCGAGAAAGCAGTCATCTAAGTGGTTTTTCCTATTTTCTATCTCACGTATAACAAAACACCTCAACAGTAACATGAGAGACAGTATTCAGAAAGCAATTCCAAACACATTAAAAGAGCTGCTTTGGAAAAATGAGTCAAGTGAGTATTTCCCCTTTAAAGACCACAAAAAAAGAAACACCCTTCTAACAGGGTGCTGGGTTGAAAAGGGGATAAGAGGGGGAACACAATATCTCATCTAAAATCTTGCAGGCAAGAGCGTTTATTACTGCAGGAAGCAGAAGGTGAGTCTAGCTTATAAATGAGATCCTGCAGACGAGGGAGATGTATCTTTCTGAAGTATTACTGTACAGAACGAACCTTTAAAGCTTGGACTCTGAAGGCATAAACCATTGTCAAATAAATCTAAACCGATGTATTCATTTTTAATAAAAGAAAATGTGACATAGCATGGCCACAATAATATGTAATTTCATCCTTGCATTTCAATTCTCAAGGGTTATTTAATTCTCCTTAAAACATTACAGAAAGCTGCAAGAGGTGAGATGAAAATAAATATTCTCACCTAGAATGATCTTCATTTCATCAGCAGTTTCCCTGCCGCGGAGAAACAATAGTGGAATACTCAAATATGAAGGCCCATCTATGATTTATCTATATAATAATTTTAAATACCCAGTTTGACACCTAAATAGTTAGGAGAAGGGATGGCTAATTAAAAAAAAAAAAAAAAACTATTTAAAGGCCTTTTATTGGGATATTTAAATTTCCAACAAAGAAGGTAACTCCCACAGGAAAGATATAAATATTAATTGTGAAAAATAAAGAGAATTGAACAGACAGGGGAGTATTTTATTAAAAATGATTCTCAATATGAATAATCCATGGGGTTAATTGACAAAGCTGTTTTTATTTTTTATTTTATTTTATTTTATTTTATTTTTAAAGATGTATTTATTTATTTGACAGAGAGAGACACAGCGAGAGAGGGAACACAAGCAGGGGGTGTGGGAGAGGGAGAAGCAGGCTTCCCGCTGAGCAGGGAGCCCAATGCGGGACTCTATCCCAGGACCCTGGGATCATGACCTGAGCCGAAGGCAGATGCTTAATGACTGAGCCACCCAGGCGCCCCGACAAAGCTGTTTTTAAAAAATATTTTCCTTCATGTGACATTAGGTTTTTGACCTCAGGTTTTTTTTTCTCTCTTTTTCTCTTCTCTGTTCTCCTTCTTGCATTCCTCCCTTGCTGTCTTCAAAGTAGGATTTGTTAGTTATATTAAAAACACATAAACAAGTTGGTAAATGAAATAGAAATAAAAATTACTTGAAACTAAGGACCTTACTACAATCCTCTGTGAAACTGTAGACTCTTTCTTCACTGACAATGCAGCTGAGTGAGTTTTATTGGTGACCCTGGCAATTGTTCGGCCTTCTTTTTCAATGACCAGAGTCATTAGTTACGTCCCCTCTACCAATGCCCAACACACCAGAGAAAATTCTAGCTTCTGTTACATAACCGTGTTTAATGTAAGGATGCTTTTCTTGAAGCTCATATTATTCAAAGGAACAGATAACAATAATCAAATAGTTAATGAGTTTGATTCAAAAAAAATCTGGATGCAATTCAGGAAATGCTAACTTTCACGGATACAGTGTCTAAAGCTTTAGTTTCTATGTTGAAGAGAATCTCAAAAAGTTAAGGAGGAAAAAAGTTTGGCAGGTGCCTCAAAAAGTTAAACATAGAATTACTGTATCACATAGAAATTCCGCCCCTACATATATATCCCCCAAAATTGAAGCACACACTCCAACAAATACCTATACGTGCATGCTCGTATCAGCACTTTTTCTAATAGGCAACAGGTGGAAACAGCCCAAATGTCCATCAGGGATGAATAGATAAATAAATTGTGGTCTATAAATATAATAGAATATTATGCAACTATGAAGAGGAATAAAGTACTGATTCATGCTACAACATGGACAAACCTTGAAAACATGCTACGTAAAGGAAGACAGAAATAAAAGGTCACATATTGTTTGATTCCATTTTTATGGAATATCCAGAAGAGGTCAATCCATAAAAACAGATACAGACTGGTGGTCACCAGGGGCTGGGAATGAGGAGCAGCTGCTTAATGTACACAGGATGATGAAAAGGTTTTGGAACTAGGTAGAGGTGGTGGTTTCCCAAAATTGTGAACATTCTAAATGTCACTGAAATGTTCGCTTTAAAAAGGTTAATGTAATGTTGTGTGAATTTCACCTCAAAAAAAAAAAAAAGCAGGCAGCCTTTCAAAAAAAAAAAAGTTAAGGAATGAAAACTCAGAGCCACTGAAATCATAGCTCAGAAAAAATATGAACAGGAAGCACTGGACTGTCAGAATTTGATGTAAATGAACATGTGATAAGATCAGGAAACAGAAAAAAAGTGAGCCCAGTGGCAAGTATATTATGAACAAAAAACTTCCATAGAAAAACATTCTTAATAAAAGCAAGCCCTCTCTAAAGCAAACTTAGGAGAAGCTCTTTTTAAATGAATGAAATGTAAATAGTAGACATTTTAAAAAATGTCTCTTTTTGAACCAGTTACCTAGTAAAGGTCCTAATTTGATTGTTTTGGTTGATAATATATAACTCACTTATAGTTCATTAAATTATATAATTATCATCAAATCTATGGTGTATTTCAAGGAGTTTAAATATGCTCCCTCAATCTTATTTACAGTAGAGTTTTGGTCTGTGTAGCCCATTTTCTGAAAGTAATGCAAAGGAAAATTCCAGTCTATCTTTGATCCGTTGTTAAAAAAAGAAAAATCTGGGGAGGTTAGGTTTAAATAATTTTAGCATACGGAACAAAGCACTCTATCAGAATAAGAGATGTGGGGCCATTCTTCGGTACAAAAAGAAGACTAAAGATGTCCACATGTTGGGTCTGAGTTATAGAGATAGCACGATAGAGTTATTTCAAATAATTTTAATGATTAGGGTAAGTTAATCTGAAAAAAAGGAGAGAAGCAATTTGAAAAAAAATGGAGACCATGTTGAATACAATACAGCAGGATAAGAGAGCAAATAGGAAAAAGAAATGGAAAGTGTTCAGGAAGCAATTACTCACTATCCCAGGGTTCTGTGAGTGATCTAACAGTAGGTGCCCCGGGAGTGGAAAGGGGCCACGGTGAGTGAATAGGACCTGAGGGAAGTAATCAGAGATAAGAATAACGAGTATCAGAGGCACAAGACACAGAATAGAGAGAGAGGATGACAAAGTTTACAGCCTGAACTTCAAAGACATGGCACAATAAGAAAGAAAGCTAAAGCTGAGAACGGAATAAAGAGTCTGCTCGCAAATATTATGAAAATGTAAGATGATGGAATACAAGCTTGCTGAAGGAGGCAGTGAGGGCATGTGACAGAAAGTCCAGAGATGAGGTGCAAAAAGCAGTAACATTATCAAAAGCATAAATGAGTTTTTAGCCTTCACGTTCAAATGTGTAGATAGGGGAGGTGAATAGGTGCTGCAGTTCAGAACATAATTTTCAGAAGAAACAAGTTTGGAAAAGCACAGTCTCATCTTGACTGCAAAATAGATAATTAGTCACTGGCAATCAAGGATATACACAGGGGCCAGAGTTTCTCTTCTAGAAGTTTCAAGGAGAAACGGTTAACAGAAACTAAAACAGAGAAACTTAGAGCCTTTCCCAAACACTGCCCATGTCCGTGGGGAAATACCAAACAAATAGCACAAAGTAAATAACCGTAGGGGAAGAAAATCACTAAGAAAAATGATAAAAGAAATCATTTGTTATCTTATATCACATTTAGAAACAAATGTGAAAATCAAGGAGCATATTTAACTATTTATTTGAATTACACCAAAAACAGATCTACCTCTTCAGAACCCATTCAAAAATATTTATATTTATGTATACATATTGGTATCAAGCCAAGAGTGTTGTCTTAATGACTGTTAATTATGATTTCAAGTGTCAAATGATATGGTTTTACATCCAATTTTGTGTCTTCTAGCTCTGTCACTTAAATACTTCTAAGTGTCAGTTTTCTGATCTGGGAAGGACCTAAGGACACCTCCGGCATATGCCACTTGGCAATGGAAGGATGGTATGAGATAATGTTGTGATGCACTCTGCAATTGGTGAAACACTATATTAATATTAATTTGGTTGTCACTATTATTATTACTTATCATTAATGGTCATATTGCCAGTATGTCTCGGTCAACATGGAAAGGGGAAAAAAAGGTTATGGTCAAAAACGATATAAAGCTTATTGGGGTCTAGTTGTAACATGATGCTAGAGAAAATAACAAGCTCACTTTTTTCCTCCAGAATTGTTTTAATTAAATGCTATATTTTATTAACAACCATAGTTTTGTCATAAAAGAGGAAAGATGCACGTTAAAAAATGCTTCAAACAGAAATTAGTCCAGTGTAATTAGTGTGAATTATCAAAATACCAGCATATAAGGGCACGTGTGCCCTATTATAAAAACCAGGTGTTTAAATAAGATAAAACTGCCTCCTGAATCAATAGGGGATTTGAGCTGAGTTATGCTTTTCAAATATAGAAAAGATTGTTTCTAATTGCTTTTTCCATAGGTACCAAATTTGTGAGCATTATAAAAATGTTTCAAAAAGAATTTATCAATGTGATGCGAACATTTGTATGCATTTCAGCCACTCTCAATGTATTTTTGGCCCTGACTAAGAAAGGGAATTTCAATATCAATCTAGTATAGAATAATAGAAGGGAAGATGCTAACCAAAACGGAAGGGAAAACATTTCTTCCAGAATCTTGAGTTTAGCATAGAAATTTCTGCATAAATTTTGAATCCTGGGAAGGGCATGGAAAGATGGAACAAGGTCCTGAAAGAGGCAGAGAGGAACTGGCTCAAGAGACAGGTGGTGGGTTTGGCCTTAAAACGAAGGGAACGCCGGAGCCTCTGAGACAAGAGGGAAGGAGCAGAGTGCAGGGGTGAATGCAAAGAGTTTATAAATAGGGGGTCAGGATTTAAGAAAGGTCATACTAAATGGCCTCAATTTTCTTGATTAATTAGGAGGCAAGGTTATCTTCTGAGAGTGGGGCAGGCAGGGGCAGGTGGGGGGAGCTAAAATTAAAAGCAAAACCAAATGAAGCATTAGTCATTGTCACAGATCCAGGACTGGGATTAACCCTAAGAAAAGCGAAACTTTTTTTCTTTTTTACATCTTTCCCCAAAGATGTAAAAGATCGCAATCTAGAATCCTAGACCTTTCACATGATTGTCAGATTATCCTTCAATTGTCTATGTCACTTCCATACTCTTTCTCATACATATTCTTCATTAAGCTGCTAAAGACATACATAGTGGGGCACCTGGATGGCACAGTCCATTAAGCATCCAACTCTTGGTTTTGGCTCGTGGTGATCTCAGAGTCATGGGATCGAGCCCCATGTTGTGCTCTGTGCTGAGCGTGGAGTCTGCATGGGACTCTCTCCCTCTCCATCTGCCCCAGTCCCCTGCGTTCTCTCTCTCTTTCAAATAAATAAATAAATTATTCTTAAAAAAAAAGACACACATAATTTGTGTTTTGCTCTGGTTGAAATAACTGAGGCATTAATTTAATTTCCAATTCTCCCAGGTTACCCATGCTTGCAAAAACTGGTTCTCCTCAGAGCAATAGCAATAACATCATTATGAATCCTTCGTTCCCACTAAATATCTTCATCTCTGAAGATAATATTCTGGGGGAAATGCCTGCAATATCTACTCTAATTACTACAGGGTTTTAAAGGAAGTGGTCTGAGGTAGAAGTCAGTTTGCCCTCTTCCTTACATTTGCCAAGAAACAACTTCAGGATCTTGTCCCTTCCATTTTTACCAAAAAATGTAGCAGATAAAGAAAAGTTTGAGTATCTTACCAACAAAGCTCACCTGTCTGTTTAGTAATAATAAGCATTTTTTACATCCCAAACATTGGCAAAGATTCTACCCTTGGCCCAAACTCTAATCAGGCTCCTCCCCTGAGTTTTCCTTTCAACTAGGTCTCAACTCTGTGTTCATCTCTGCATTGCCCAATTTCAGCAAGAATCCTGTTAAGTTAGTTTATCCCTCATCCTCTATATCTTGTCACCCTGGGTAGTCAATTTCATTTTCCACCATCTCCCAGGTGACATCCAATCGCCCCGGCCTGCCTTCAGCAAGGATCCTGGTAGGTCGGTTTTGCCAGAATCCCCTTACCCCTGACGTTTCCTCTTAGTAATTTTCCATCCACTGACCCCCACCCTGCTCCTTGACTCTAAATTCTCACCTTTCCTGGTTGTAATCAGAGTTGAGCCAATCCCTCTCCTCCACTGCAAGACCCCACTGTGGGGGTCCCCACACCTATTGTGATAGTCCCCCTAAATAAAGTCTGCCTTACCATTCTTTAAGTGTCATGAACTTTTTCCTTAACAACATCAACAGTTAGACGTAGACTTAGAAAGGTGACCAAAGCTTCAGTCCACATAACATATATCTGCCAAACCACAGTGAAGTGGGACCCATAATATCACAGCATCCGGTGAAATAATTGTCTTACTTTTGGACAAGTTTCCTAGGTGGATCCAAAATGGTTTTACTGGTTTCTGGCTACATTGAGGCAAACATGTTGGTGGAACCTCCAGAGGGAAGTCTGCTGCCAATTCTATAAGGAAGCCCCCTTGACTCTTCGGTTAACCTTTATTAAGTCCTGTAAGAGTTGTTCAAAACAGCTGGTCAGGAAGGATTTTGGACTCCTGGGGCTGGACTATATGTGAAACTATCAAGTGTAAATACCATACATGCATAAAGAAGACAGGAGCATATATGTCCACTAACCCATTCAGAAGGCACGATTTCATCACCTACTCTTATCCATAGCCAATCCACATGGAAAATCAAATTTGTGGGTTGTCTATATCACAAGAGCAAAGCCCTAAATGTATGGGCTGGAGAAGGGAAATGATGGAGCTGTGCGATGTCCTGGAAATAGCCGGGACTGCCTCAGAGAGATAGAGGCTCTATTACCCAGGGCCCAGCCTGTCTGCTTACTAACAATCTGCCCGAGAAAGGCTGTTGTTGGGGCTCCTACATGTGTCGGAGCATTGAGAACTGGGGGCTTGATAGCGAGCATGGAGTTGAAAATTATGCATCTCAGACATCAGCAAAAACCCAGGAACCAATCAAACGTGAATACCCGAGGACAGGCAAAATGGGATGGCATGATCGGATTTAAGCACATTTACTAACTCACACTCCAACCATCCAACTATTAATAATTGTAGGAAAATGCATTAAAGAGGCTGCTGTGAGTTACTTTGTTTTATCCTAGGTGAAAACAAATGTAATCTAAGAAACTCTTCCTTTGTCATTATAAGATAACATCCTTCTGTCTGTTCATAGCAGTATATCTGCGTCAATTGCATGATTTTAACAACATATTATAGTTACATAAGAGGTGATTGTTGGTGAAAGCTGGGTAGGGGATACATAGGAACTCTTATGCAACTTCTTATGAGTCTCATATAAAAAGTTTTTAAAAACAACCAAAACAAAACAAAAAGGTCCTTCTGCATACAAATTTGTCTCAATGTATTTCCAGTGATGGATGAGAAAAAGATTATCTACATTATTAGCAAAGTGCTTCCCTTTCTATCCCTGTTCCAGATTTCTACGTTACCTACTGTTTCAAGGTAGTCAGAGAGGAGGGGTGAGGACTAGGTCCAGTCGATGCAGGTGCAGTATCGGGACAGAAATGTATTAAGACTTTTGGATATTTGTCGCCTGGCGGTCACTCGCTCGCTTCCTTCTCAGTACCTGCTCCCGGTGGCCCCACGGGCATGCAGGCTGGGGGGTGGCCCCAAAGAGTAGGAGGCAGAGGGGGAGCAGGTGTGTGGGTCTAAGTGTCATGGTGGTGCACTTGCATCAGAGAATCGAGAATGGGGAGGAGGAGGACACTGCAAGGATAGGCCCAGAAGCAATGGCGTCCAAAGAGGAATAAGCAGTAAAAAATCTCAACATGGACAATGCCAACCAGGGAAATGAAAAAAAAAAAAAAAAAAAGGATGAAAAGGAGCAAGTTGTTAATAAAGGAAAGCCCTTGGTCCTCCCTTTGGAAGCTGGTGACTATTGTGTGCCTAGAGTAAATCCTGGGCATTTCAGTGTTAGGCAGCCCATCCTGCAGTGTAGGCGGGACATGATTCAGAGGCTTGGAGCCGCAGGCAAGGATGAGAGAAGAGAATATGGAAAGGACTGGGGAGGAGGTGAGACAGCTGATGGAAAAGCTAAGGGAAAAGCAAGTCAGTCACAGTCTGTGGGCAGTTAGCCCTGACCCTCCTCACCGTGACCATCATGAGTTTTGCCTTATGCCTTGAATCCTGATGTTTTCCCTGAAGCTAATAGGAAGACACACCTGCTTCCTAAACTTACATGTGCTTGGTGTACCTTTGTTGTAAACCTTTGGTATTACATGTCTCCTGTGGGTCTTCTATGCCAGCTTCTAACTGAACGTTGTATTTTGACCCAATCTGTAAGATTCTGTCAGCCACAGAGTTTTGCCCTGTTGCATGGCAAAATGCTCATTATATATTATGAAGTTAATAAAGCAGTTTAAAAGGCAAAAAAGAAAAAAAGAAGAAAGGAAGAAAGAAAGAAAGAAAGAAAAGACAAGACAAGACTTTTGGATATTTGTCATATGTGGGGAAACAAAATTCACAAAGCCCACGGTTTATGAGGGTGTGGTGCAGCTGGGCCCAAGCTGAGAATACCTGGGCACACAATTTATGACCCATACCTGAAGTGGGCCCTTAGTTTGGCCCAGGGACTGGCATCCCTCTCGGGGGTCAAGAAGGGAAGGAAGGCCAACCTGCTGACCCTTTTACCTCCTCTATTTATATCTCTGCCCCCATCCCTGTGAGCTAGATAAAACAAGCACAGGTCCAAGCCCCACTGGCTCACCCATCTACCCAAAGGCTGACTAGAAATTGTCCTTCTCTGAACTGGGTCATGCAGACTGATGATGCTCCCATGTAATCCCCACTGTTCAGTAATGCAGCCCCACCCCCACCTGTGGCCAAACCTTTCTCTAATTTCCCACCGGGCCAAGGCAAGGCCCTGTTATTAGACAGTCTAACTGCACCTTTAACTTCTTAAATTGGCTTACCTTGTTCACGATCATTCCACTTGAAGTGACTCTACCACAATTGCTTGGATCACCTGTTCTACCTGAGCAGTTCATCAAAGGCAGGTGGAAGGAAGCATTAACACCATGCTTGTCAGTCGGCCAATTTGGACACTGATCCCGAGTCTCCAGAAATATGCAAGAGAGATGAATAGGAGAGGTAAAGGTCTGCATCTCCACATGCATCTGCTTCCCACAGGATCTCTACTGCTTAGTTACCATGTGTGGTTGATGTGGGAAAGGTCTCAGATGAGCTATGGATAAAGCATTGAAAGAGAGTGTCATGAAATCTATCAGCCAAACCAGTTCTTCATTGTGACAGTGGCATTGAGAAGTGATGGGTAAGTGTGAAGAAGACAAACCAGAGAAGACACTAGCTGTGAGAAGACAGAAAGAGGCAAGACACAAGAAATGGAAGGAAAGTGTACAGATAATATTAACCATAGCCATTTGTGTAGGTCAAAGAAAATTATCAGCAATTTCAGTGTTTAGCCTAATAAAAGGAGGCTTGGTATGGTCTCACCTATGATATACTTCAAGAAATAAATCAGCTATGTCATGTCACTGATTAGTTTATCCATCCATGTAGTCATTCATATAACAATAATTTACTGAGCTTCTACTATGTGCCAGATATTGTTCCAGGCATGAGGATTCAGCAGTGAGCAGGACATCCAAAAATCTCTGTCCTCACAGAGTTGACGTTCTGGTAAAGAAAGATAGATAATTCACAAATTGTGTATATGTGTGTGCACGCATGTGCAAAAGCAGGGCATCTATATTATGTTAGTATTTATATGTACATATAGTATTACTCTCTAACATAAATCTAACATTTTGTATGTGTGTGTGTGTGTGTGTGTGTGTGTGTTATGAAGAAAAATACGTGGGCGAGAAAGATAGGGAGGGACAGCAGGTATGGTATACAACTGTAAGTAAGGCAAGTAAGAAGGCTTCCCTGATATTTGCCCTTTGAGCAAAGATCTAAAGGAGATAATGGAGTCATACATGAGAATATCTGCAAGAAGAACTTGCAGGCAGAGGGGACAACAGAAACATCAAGGTGACTCAAATGGACCAAGCAAAGGGGAGCGTAATAGGAGGGGAAGTCAAACCAGTAATGGGCGCCATATCATACAGGACATGGGAAAGATTTGTCTTTTACTCCAAGTGGCAAGGAAGCCGTTGGAGGATTCTGAGCAGAAGGGAACAATGCTCTGCCTTAATTTGTAAAGAATCACTCTGGCTGCTCTGTTGAGGAGAGACCCTGTAGGAGCAAGGGTGGAAGCAGGGGGAGGAGTTAGACAGCTATTAATTCAGGGGAGTTCAGGGGAGAGGGTGAGTGATAGCGACGGACATGGGGAGGCGTGGGCAGATCGCAGGGCAGAATGAATAGGCTTTGCTGCAAGATTGGACATGAGATGTGAGAAAATCAGGGGTAAGGAAGACTGAAGTTTTTGGTCGGAACAACTGACTGAATGAGTGAAATGGGTAAAACCAAGGCGGCAGCAGCCCTGGGGACATAAATTGTGAAGAGTCCAGTAGAGATTGTGTTACATTTGAGATGTCTGTTAGACATCTAAGTGTCATAATATGATCATGTTTGCTCCAGAGCCGAAGTCATAAACATTTTCACATAGGGTATAATTTTTAAGTCCCCTCAGATGATCGTGTGGCTATATAAATATCTAGTTATTTAAAATTAACTTTATTTTTATGTTATCCCATATGTTAACATATTCTTTTTCCAAATGAACAGGAATTATAACAACTGACTGCAGAGAGTGTTATACAAGAATAAACAAAAGTAGAATTTGATCCAACTTATTTAGCATATTAATCACACAATTTGGAAATCTTTGCACTAAAAAGAAACAAACATGAACACATTCTTCGCTCCGGCTAATGGTGATTTCATTTGCAAAGTCATCTGTGTTGTCAATACTATAAAAATTAAAATCTATTGATCCTACTTTATCCATATGTACATGAGAAGTAAAATCTGGCTATTTCCATTTTTTTTTAATTCATGAGCTTCTATCTGGCGTTCAGTCATGCAGGACTGTAATTTGCTCATATGTTCTCTTTATTTTTTTAAAGTTCAGCTTATTTGACTCTCCGGTGTCAGAACAAATGTGTCCAGAGTCTTCCAAAAGCATGCACGTCATCCCTTTTTCTTTGACAGAGTCCCAGAGAAGTCAGGGTCTGAGCCCCAGGCACTCAGAACACAGGTTGTGCTGACCCCAGGCTAGTGGGTCGTGGTAATGACCACGACTGTGGATCAGACACTAATGGACATGTGAAGCAGAAATACAGTTATATGCATGTCACTCTTTCTGTGATTGAACTGGTTTAACTTGGGCATTTGATCACATCAATCATTTGTTTCTACAGCCTTTCGGTAAACAATAAAAAGACCCTGGATTTCAATTAGCAGGAGAAATTCTCGGATGGCCAAAAGAATGAAAAGAGAAATGAGGGAAAGATACAGTGCAGGATAAGGATAGAATCTTTTTTAAAAAGAAAGGAAGGTAGTAAGGAAGGAAAGGAGGGAGGGAGGGATGGAGGGAGGGAGGGGGGAAAACGAGTGACTCCCCAAATCCAGCTTTGTGTTTATTATATTTTCCCCAGTTTTTATGTTGCTCCAGTTTCCTAGCTGCTATTGTGGGAGGTAGTTTTGAAGATTCTGACTAGGCTGACGTTGTGATTTCCCCCCATTTCCTTCCTCTCAACACCACCCTTTTTTTCTATTAACCTCCCAGAGAGCTTTGACAGAGATAGGCATGCCTATTAGCCTAAACATAACATTTTGATCTAAATGAAAATCCAGTGTGAGTGGCTGAGGATACAATTAGCAGCATACTCCGTTTTAACCTCAAGATGACCCGGGATTCCTTCCCAACACCTCCTAAGGAAAGACCAGACTCCTCGTAGTCAGCGAGAACGGCAATACATCTGCAATCTTATGCTCAGCCTGCTATGGGAGAGAATAAAGTGCTTGAATAGGGAAGGCTGCAGACTGGTATTTTTAAATTAAATCATCCAGATAATTGCACAATTCTTGATAGCATTACACTAATATACACATAGACCAAGCTAAAGGCTGGTCTGCCATAGTAACGTTTTATGCAACCACTTAAGTGCTTAGGTGCAACCATTGAGCTTGCCTTCCTATGTTTTTTTTTTTTTCCATTTCAAAAATTAAAAAAAAAAAAAAGAAGCAAAAAAAAAAAAAAAAAAAAAAGCTAGAAAGAGGAAGGAAAGATGAGTGATTTGATCATCACGAACCCCAGAGCCCTGTTAAAAAGTATTTGTACTTTAAAAAATCTTTTTTGCTGAAAGCTTTTTCAGGAGAAATAAATTATACTGACTCTATATAAATAAAAGCAGAAAGAGCAAAGACGAACATGAACATATATTACCAATGCCATTCATCAAATATAGTTGACACTTCAATCTAATCTGGCAAATGAAAACACAGAAGTTTATAGAGTTATAGGAAGTAAGCAATTTAAACATACCAGGGCACAAGGTCATCCAACAGCACAACTAGGAAGATGTTCCCTTTTCTTTTCTCTTTTTCTTTCTTTCTTCCGTTTGAATCTCTCAAATCCCAACCAACATCCATCCTTCTCATAGGGTGAGGGGATCTTTAAATCAGATAATTAATAATAGTGGTCCAAAGGCTCCTTAACAAGTCCACCTTCTTCTAATGTCATAAACTAAAAGGACATTTCATGCATTTCATACTGTCATTATGGTGCCAGGTTTCCTTTCCCATAATAAAGTTATACATTTCTTAACTAATTAGTTCATTAATTTTCAATGTGATTCCCAGTAAAAATTCTTTGAGATAGTTAATTTTTCTTAAAAGTGTGTGAGGTTGTAAAAAAAAACAGTTCTTGGAGCCCTGTCGCCCCCAATCACTAACGGTCTGAATGGGTGGGGTAATGCAGAGCTGCAAAAACACATCTCATTTGTTTTTGGAAGCAAACCTCCAAGGCCACTTTATAACCAGAAATCATATCCATGTCATGCAGATGCTGTGGTAAACTTTACGGTTCCAATTAGAAATGGACAGTTTTCAATGCACTGCTCAAACACTTTGCTAGTCTATATGTAAATACTTCACTAAAACCACTGAACGGTGATGGAGTTCAATATTAATATCGCAAATTAAAGATGACATCGGAATGCCTACTATCCAGAAGAGCGATCAGCACTCGTGGCAAGGCAATAATCCGCGGCTTAAGCAACTTTCAAGCACCGCGGGGGGAAAAACAAATGTGATGGAGCTTGGAAATTGCACTGGTGCATGAAGAACAGACCATATTAAAGAGCAACTGCTGATTGACCCGGTGATGAAGTCGAGGATATGACCATACGCTTCCATAAAGGACATTTGGAAATGGCTCCCAGATGATCTCCCGAGAACTCATGACTATTACCTGATGTATTCCCATTAATTGACAATGTAAACTTTATCTGTAACAGTGACATAAGCTGTCAAAATAACGGCCTGCCCTCCTGGGAGGAAAAAATTACCTGAATAATTACCTGGCCCAGCATATTTTCCCCGACAGAAATAGCAAAGTGTTATGATGGCTGGATTTCCCTTAAGCGTTGTAGGCGCTGCCTTGGAAAGAGGAATGGTTTCAACTTCTTTGCTCGGATACTTCAAAAGGGGGAAATGAGTATGTTCATGTGGGGAACAGGAATATAACACAAGAGGCAGGAGATGACTCAATGCAGAGTTTATAATCCCAAGCATGAGGCCCTCTGCCATATGTTAAGAATACTATTCTGGGTCTGTTTCCTTTGGTCAATGGTGGTTTCCTTAGAGAGCGTCATAGTAAAGACCGTGTAAGAGGGCGTACACTGATGGCACCAGGCATCAGGCCTAAAGCCAAGAATCTCCACAGGAGAAACTGTGCAGTTCTATCCAAGACACGGCACCGTCATTTCTTCCTTGATGCTGGGACAAAGACAAGAAGCAAAGATGAGCACACGTGCACATAGATGTTGTGTGTCCATGACAGTGTGAGCAGGCATCTCAAGCATCGACTCTGGAGAAAGGCTACTGGATTTCAAATCCTGGCTCTGCTACCTACCAGCTCTGTGGTACTGGGCCGGTTACTTAATCTCCGGGCTTTAACTTTCCTCTGTAAAATGTAGCTTCCTTACAGGGCAGACCCTGGTAAATGTGCTATAGCTACCACCTCTGATTATTGTCTCCTGCCCTAGAGCAGTCTAAGGATATTTTTAGGGGGCAACATAAGAGTCCCGTGGTTGTTCTGACCTCTGTTCATGCCCTCTCTGCTTCAAAAGTGAGAGGAGAAATGTTGAGACTCTCTCACGACCCCCTTCGGCTGTGTCTGCCTGGCTCCCCCGGAGAAGCCACACCGTGGGCCGCTGTGCTGGGTCCCGGCAGGGCTGATCCCCCACGGGCACCCTCTCCACCGGGGCAGAGACCTGGTTCGTAGACTGGGGCCACAGGCACCTTTTGCCCATACTGTCTTTCTTTGAACTACGTCTTCCCACAAGTTATTCTGCTTCCAAGCATGGGAAGATAGACCTAGCACCATGCGGAGCACGGAGCCACCCCACTGTGAACACCTGTTCCCCCACTTTCCCCATAACTATGGAAAGTTCCAGTTTCCTGAAGTTGGATAGCACCATCTCCACTGGTTTCCCGAGATCTCCTCCTAAATACACGATTTGTGTTAGAATCCTTGTCCCAGGGCCTTCTTCTGGGGAAACCTAAACTAAGACACCTAGTTGGTGCCTTTTCTGATGGAGAAACAAAGCCTAAAATGAGTTAGGGAACTCCAGTGTTACAGATACTGTGTCAAAGGCAACAACAAGGCAGGAACCTGTCGCAGGTGAACGAAGTGAGAAATGACCATAAACGGTGGTGTCTTATGCAAATCCAGATGACTTCCATTTACAGCCTTCCCATTTCCTGAACATTCTCATTTTCCAAGAGGCTTTCAACTCATATTAGAAGAAAAGAAACAGGATATGGAAGCGGTACCAAAGAGAAGGTGGCTTTGTACTCTAATTGCTGTGAGTGGAGAGACAGGGTGTGAAGCACAGCGGCCACGTTGGGTTGAGACTTTTCTCCTCGGCACTTCTCCAGGAGGCTGACACAAATGGGAGGATGTGACATGAGAGCAATCTCCCTGTAACAATCACCCACCGCAACTCTACAATCCATAATGGCTGTAATAGAGAAAGCCAACAGTAATAAAGGCACGTTATTACCCTGCCTCTGTGAGATCAAACAATGCTCAGGTTGATGGAGGGTACACTTTCATGTCTCCTGAAAAGTCCATATTTCTGGATATCACCGAACTACCAAGACTTTTCCTAAGGTAAGGTTAAAAAAATAATTGTGGTTTAGGCGTCTGTTTCAAAAGGAGAACAAACTGCTATTTAAGGTCTGCGCAAGAACAAGAGACCCTGAATATAGACAGAGGCTCTGACCCATTGTATAGCCGAAGAAAAATAAAGCTGGGGCTGTGCATGCATACCTGCCTTGAATTCAGGAGTCGTCCGAGTGGGTGGGACAGGCAGGAGGAGTGCTGATTTTTTAATGGCCACTTGGGCAGAGATGTTCACACTGGCATTGTTCTGGGGGAAAAAGCTTCCATTCTGTGAGATACTTGTCACACTCTAATTAAAAACAGATTTATTGTCAAGGGGTTGTAGATTATCGGTTTCCTTCCACCTGTAGCTTGCCTATTGTTGAAAAATCTTACATAATCAGAGACAAAGGGAAAAAGAGGGAGATGTGTCAGTCAGTCAATAGTATTTATTGAACACTCACTGTGTGGGGAGAACACAAAGGGCATAATAGACTCAGCACTTGTTCTCCAGGAGCTTGGAAACTGATGGAAGGACAGGTATTAACACGAGGAAAACCTTGTAAAGCATACGTTTAATTGCAACTTTGAAGAGGTGTGTGTGTGTGTGTGTGTGTGTGTGTGTACGTGTGTGGGGGCGCATTCGTGTTTGTTTGTATTTAAAGGGAGCTTGAAAGTAAGAAACAGCCATGGTAATGAAATCAGAGAATAAACGCCGCTGAACACAGGAGAAATGATTCAAGAATACAAATTATCCTGTAGCACTTTTGTCTTTCAGTTGACTCTTCTCTGAGTGTAAATCAGACACGGAAATACAACACAGGATACCTTTCTTGTCATTGGGACATCGAGTAACTGGCATCCTACCATGTCTGATAGCGAACGCTTCAAAGATATGCATCCTATGTATTACTGTTCCACCTCATGGAAGTGATCTGACTTGAAAAGGCGATGACAGGGAGCCATATTGGGGAACAGAAATTGTTTACAAAATTGCTTGGTCTGTTGGTGAATCCAGGCCTTCATTTAGAATTCATTATTTTATAAACTGCACAAAGGGATTTCCAAGTTGTCAAGCTTGGTTTGTAAAAAATAAAATAAAAAGATATGATAAAATGTCTGGCACAAGCTTTTCTGACTTTAATTTTTTTTCTCCGTACTATTCATCTTCCCAGTCATAGCGGGTACTCCATCAGCTGTGATAGCTGCTATTTTCTCTGGATTTAGATCAAACAACCTCAGAACATCCATCAGGGCCATTTTTACATCCTTTCTCCTTTGATGCCAAACCCCAAAGATCCCCCATCATGTACAGTCTGCAAGTTGTGGGGCTGACAAGCATTAGTAACCTTGGAATGTCACCCAGACACCAGCTTTCATCCTGGAGGAGGCTAATGAATTTTTGCTGCAACCAACTTGGTCTTGAAATGATTTTTCTTCAGGTCACCTTTCATAGTTAAAATAGTTTGCTTTCTTATAGTTTACTTTTCGTCTGCCTAGTGAGAGCGGTAGAGAGGATTGCGCCAAGGGACAGGAGCGTCTGGAGCACAAAACTGTGAGAACCGCTTTTAACACTGTGTATTTTTTTAAGCATCTGGGCAAAACTCTAATTTCTTAGTGTCCTCATTTGCTAAACGTCATTATAAAGGTAGAGTCCACAACGTAGGATTTTCAACTTTTTTAAGCATTAGATTCCTTAAAAAATAAATACATAACTATATATACATCATCTGCTTTGAATATATGTGAGCGTGAGAAATTAAAGTTTGGCCCAGATGGTTAAAAAATACACAGTGTTAGAGGCAAGGATCAACATTTTGTGCCCCAGATTCTTGTTCTCAGGTTCGATCTTTGCCATTTTTACTTGGCAGATGAAAAGTAAACTACAGGGGCGCCTGGGTGGCTCAGTCGGTTAAGCGTCTGCCTTCAGCTCAGGTCATGATCCCAGGGTCCTGGGATGGAGCCCCTGCTCCTGCCCTCTCTTGCTATTTCTGTCGCTATCTCTGTCTCTCTCAAAATAAATACATAAAATCTTTAAAAAAAAAAGTGAACTATAAGAAAGCCAATTATTTTAACCATGAAAGATGATCTTTAGAAAATCATTTACACACACACCCACACACACACTCACATCTAGAATTATCTACATTTGGTACACCTTAAAGGAGAAAATGCAGAATGACATAAAGTGAACTTAATAAAATGTTCAATGAATCTGTATTTTATTAAGAACAATAGCAACTCCACATACTCTTTAACAGGCCAGTACACACACGTGTGAGATGTATCAAGGGTCAATGCAGCTTGGGCATGCATAAAAATTTGCCTGTTCTTCAAAATAACAGTTTCGCAGATTTAAGAACCATTGCACTAGGTCTGTAAGAGGCAATACCTACTTTGGGGTCTATAACGTGCTCACGGCAGAGAAGTGTTGATGTGGCCCAAGTCAAGTGTTTGAACTCAGGATTCATACGTTTATGTAGTTAATATTGTCGAAGAGTAGCCACACGCACTCGCCACTGTTTACTCACCCATTGCTTAAGACAGAACAGACCCTCAAAATGTCAAATCCAAATAAATTAATGAATGCATCTTTGTAAACGAAGTTTCCTTCCCTCTCCCCAGCTTATGGTAGCTCCTGCAGTCATCTGCATGATGGGCATCTATCTTCACGGACTCCCGCCCTCCCCAGCACGCCGCAGGCCTGTTGCCTTTGGAAAGCGCCACCCACCCGGTGTTCCTCCGGCGCCTGCCCCCCGCGACTGGCACGTGCTCCGCCCGGGGCCCGTCTCACGCGCGCCGCGCCCACAGATCCGCTTGAGGGCGCCAGCACCCTCCCTGAGACGGCGAGCGCTCCCGCAGCCCGCTGTTGGCAGGGGACTGTCGCAGTCCCTGACGACTTCGCATCCACGCTTCACGGCCCCAGAAGAGGAGGGAGTGCCTCTCTTTCCCACGTTGTGTCACCCTGTCTCGGCTAGGCATCCAAAGAGCAGGTGTCTCGCCTAATCCCCCCACCCCCCGCCCGGTGAAAACAGCTCCCTGGACTTCGCCCGCCCCCGCTATCCCATCCATATCTGAAATGTGCCCCATGCTGTCCTCCCAGGCCTTGTGGCCCCTACGCCTGTCCGGGACCCCCAGCCCCACTGCTGCGTCTTGGAGACACTACCGCAGTGCCTCTCGAACTTTCCTGCATCCGAACCAACTGGGGACCTCGTTAAAATGCAAATTCTGATTTAGTCAGGCTGCCCTGGGACTGTATTTATCAGCAGGGACAAGGCTCAAAATTTAAGGGGGCTACAAAAAACTCACTACTCAAGATAAATAATATTCTAATGCAATATTAATAACACCTAATGTAATATTTGAAATATATTTATAATTAAATTATTTTAATATATTAAAGTTAATGTTTATTACCCGTTAAATATTAATAGAATATTTATAGAAGTATTTAAATAACGCAATATTGATAATATTTAATGCCATATTTTGAAAAATGCAAATCAATACCCCAAAAATCCGTGATGAACAAAATATCCAAATTTTAAATACAGGATTAAAGATCCCAAGTGATGTTGACCATATTTTCAGCAGCAAGCCCGCATAGCCAAAAACATTTTATCTTCCTCTGAGAGGTTACCCACCCCCACCCCATTTTACCAATTAGGCATCAGTCTGCTAATTTGGGTGCATGGTAAGACCATTGACATATATGGGACATCTCATCTTACCTTACAACAACCATGTGAAGCAATTATAATCAGCTGAGGAAACATATTCTAGAGCAGTGGTTCTCAACTGGGCACTTAGTAGTGCTGGAAACATTTTGGGTTGTCACAGATCTGGGTGGTCTTCTGGCATCTAGTGGGGAAGTGACGAGGTGGGACTAAGCATCATACCACACACAGGACAGCTCCTCACAACATAGAGTTATCTGTCCCCAAATGTCAGTAGTACCAGGTTGAGAAACCGTGCTATAAAAATAGGATACTATAAATAGATTATATCACAGATAGTAGACATGGTAACTGAGTTTGAACTAAAGTTCTCTGACTTTTAAGTTTTTTCTACCCATCATCTTCCTCCAGCAGAAAGAAAGCATTTCTACTTTTAACCCTGGGCATTGACTTAGTCACAATAAATATTTCCTCTTTGTGAGTAAAGGTACAATATAAGAAAATTAATACTCTGGGAGTCTTTGGGGAAAAGTCCGTTGGGTGACAAATAGAAAAGGTTAGGAAGAGTTGCTAAATGTTACCAATTTAGAGCCAATTAAGGATACAAGCCCATTGCTGTTCTGGAGAAAGTTGGCTTCAACTGTGTTTAATGAAAGTGAACCTTGAACCACATTCTCTGGTGTGGAATTTGGAAAGCTTAACTTACCTTCAAATTTTGCAGCACCTTAGATTTGAAGCCAGTGGAAACTCATCTAGTTCTCTAAAATTTTTTATATCTGCCAATTGACTCATGATGTCAGATACAAAAAAAAAACAAAAAAAACAAAACCCAAACCCTGCTTAGAACATTTCAGTGTGTGAGTATATGAATTAATAAAACATCATATAGTATTTTCGTCTCATACTATTTTAGGAGTATTAATAATGATAGAATCCAAACGTACTCTGTACTCCTTGAAATCACAAAACTCCAAGGTATAAAACAACTATAAAATGTTTTAAAGATCTTAAAGTAAATTTTGCCTGCTCGGTATAAAACATTAAATGTAAAGGTAACATATTAGTTAATAATTATTGCAGAGCTATGGATTGATGATTTGCATATTTTCTTTCAGCCCCAAAGCCAGTTTTCTATGATCTGCTTTGTGAAGCTGGGGCTGGGATTCTACGAACTACATTTCTTAGGCTCCCTTGACGTCTACCTTCTGTTAGGTTCTCTAGTGGAAGCACAGACAGGAGGTTGGAAGGCAGAAGGAAGGGAAGGTATTTCTGTCTTGTTCTCCAGTTTCTGGACACGCCCAGGCTCTGGGAGCCTCTGGATTCTTTTGGCACCTCCAGCACCAGACATGTCGTCTCCTCTAGGGGACTGACACCAGCTGTGGGTGACATGGGGACCTCCCATGAATTCCCAGGTTCTGATGACCTCTTCTCTTTTGCTCTCTCAGGCCTGGGGGTGGTAGCTGCTCCCAGCAGTTACTGAGATTGGGGCTCCTCAAGCATTTCCTTCCTGCTCTGTCAGACTTCAAACTCTTGTGTAAATAATTCCCTGTATGCAATCCCCTCTGCTTAAAATACCTGTCCTGGCTTCTATTTCCCTGACTAGAACCTACATACAGGATATCATAACAAATAAGATATAACAACAAAATGCGCGCAAGTGTGCTGATTACACCTCTTTACATACAGCGTATCACTTGTGCATTTCTCAGTGACCCTATTAGAAACAACATATGTAAAACATGACCTAGATGCTTGGGACAAACTGGTGCTCATAAAAGGGATATATATATAGCCATTCACGCTTTCCTTTTCCCCCACCAGAAGATTAGGCGGATCAAAGTGATTAAAAAAAAAATTCCAGCTGTTTAACCAAAAGAAGCAAGGTCTGGAATGTATTTCAATAATGTATCTCAGCCAGATGTTAACTAGAGTTTTCTCCCCTTTAAAGAGCAATGATGCCTGTCCAAGAGAAACACTTTAATCATCCTACTCTCCCTTTGGGACTATGGAAAATTACTGTATGCAAATGCTGCAGACCTAATTGATCATGGGTGAGTAAGGATATGTGACTGTGTATAACTTAGGTTATTCCATTTCTAACTTGCCTGTTCCATTCTAACAATACTTCTGCATTTTCCTATACATCTTGGATGTTCTTTTTTTAAAACATTTTGTTTATTTGACAGAGAGAGAGAGAAAGTGAGAGAGCACAACCAGGGGGAGTGGCAGAGGGAGAGGGAGAAGCAGACTCCCCACTAAGCAGGGAGCCCCATGGGGGACTCGATCCCAGGACCCTGGGATCATGACCTGAGCAGAAGGCAGATGCTTAACTGGCTGAGCCACCCAGGCGCCCCCATCCTGGATGTTCTTAAGTCTTAACTTGAATATTTTGGCAGCCTGGCTTCAGTCATCTAAATTATACAGTGACATAACTATAAATGTTTTCTCCAAAACACAGAATCCTAGGAATGTGGAAATTTTCTGACTAGTCTGACAATCATTTTATTCTATATAAATACAGCAGTTAGTGATTTTACACCAGTTTCAATGACATTTGGTATGTAGGTAGAAGATAAATAAATGACCGTATCTTTATAAAGCCAGTTAGACATCTTATAAAATATAATACTTTGTCATTCATGAGACCCATGGTAGAGGAAAATGTTTTCCTTGCCTTCATTCGCTTGACGGCCCTGAGGTTTGCAGTTAATGGGACTATTTATATGGCCACTTTCTGCAGGTTACTGTGGTCCAGTACCATGAACTATTCAGTGAACACAGAACAACATCTTGGATGCTACCAGGAGTACGAAGGGAACATATGATCTGGGTCTTGCTTTATTAATCAATACTCTCCAGCAGAAAGTAATGGGATAATCATGGGTCTTTACCTTAGTGTGGTAAGATTTGTAAATACATGCACCCGTGGAGGGCTCTTTGTGCTGCACTAGACATGCAGAATGATAGATAATTCATGGTAGTGAGGCCATGTGGAAGTTAGGGGCATAATTACAGTGACCTAGGGGTATTGCTCCATTTTCTTAGCCTAAGTTCTTCCCAGGAGAATAAAGCCCGAGACTTCAGCTTTGGCAGGTAGTTTATTTTGGAAAGTGATGCCAGGGACCACGAGTGAAGGACCAGGGAGAGTCAAACCAGGAAGGTAGAGAAAAAGGCAAATCAAGTGTGCATGATTGAGTTGGTCAACACTGTAGGCAGCTGGAGCTCCACCCTGCCGGTACCCTCCGAGGGGCTGGACAGAACAGTCCACATACAGGTTCACAAGGAGAAGCACTTATCCATTGGCTCTAGGATCTCACTTGGATCTCCTTTGGTTGAGGGTTGCCCATGGAGAGTTAAGTCCCTCCCACTCCCGAGGGCATAGAGGTCCCACATCAGAGCACAGGAGCCCTGGGCAGGTGAGAGAATTGATCTTGTCAGTGTAAAATGGGCACATCTTGTGCTCATCTGTTCCCAGTAGCCATGGCTACAATAGGAAGCAAGATCAAGAGGATACAGGGCAGTGCCCGAGGGGAGTCTGACAGGGCCAAAAGTCTCCCAGTGGGGTTTAAGCAGGGAGGTCTTCGGCAAAAGAGATTTGGCTCTATGTGCTACAATCAATGTTTTAATAAGGAAGTTTCTATCAGGAGGTCCTGGTTTATATTTTCCTATTTTTGTAAACCATCTCATTTCCCAAGACATTTCACTGCTAAGAACTAATTTACTTCCTAGCTCTTGTGTCAGTGATATGTCCTCAACTTTGAAGAAAAGGAAACTTTCTTGTCTTCTTTTAATCTGGCTAGGATTGTAATCCTTATTGTTTATCATAACAACCCACAGGACCACCCATACTTTGTGGGTGTGTGGGGGGGCAGATATTTTGTTTCAAAAAGCAACTGTCTATATAAACAATTTGAGTTACCCCAAATCAGCTTGTTAGCACTATTCTAATGGCCCATACATTCCTTTAACAGAAATACTGAACCTTGGGCAAGAATGATTTGCTCACCAGACTACCATCCAGGAATGGGCAGCTGACCACAGGGACCCAGGACAAGCCCACTGATGTGCGCCTGGGAGCTCCTCAGAGTGTCTAGATAACCCCCACGCCTGGGGGCGGGGAGAGGATTGCAGAGCACCGCAAAGAGGTGCAATGGAGCCCAGAGCCCACACAGGATAGTCTGGGTCAGGGCACCCCGCTGGGAAGGCACGGCCCGCTAGCTGGTCCCAGCCGCCAGAGGAGGACTTAGAACATTTTGAAGAAGATGCTCCAAAACACAAGGGAGAAGGAGGCCAGAGGACCTGAGATCCCCTTGGTCAAGGGTCTAAGGGCAGTACTAGCCTTCCTCCTCACCTGATTTTTCTAAAAGCATCTTTTCTAAGGACCAAATTGCTGTTATTCAGGCAGACTAAGCACCAGGAGAAGTGGGCTCTCCTTCGTGTGCTAATGCCAAGCATTTATAAATTGGGCTTTATGCAGTGCAGAAATATGTCTATATAGGAAAACAGTTTTTATCTGCAATACAACCAAGGGGCAACTCATTAGCAGTATTAAAACACCATCTTCATGCTTTATATATTAGTCTCCAGACGTTCATATTCCACTTACAATGTACTCCTGGTTTGAACAGGACTGGAATGTATCTCATGTTCCTTTGATCTGTAATGGAATCTATAGGTTATACTGTCTATTCTTTTCTTTATTTTTTAAGATGCCTCTTTATTACTTTATCACGTGGTTACTGCATCTTACAACCCCTATTTATACCACAGATTCTCCAGAAAACAACATTACCAAGGTCAGGCGGAACAGATACCATCACACGTACCCTTCCTTATGACAGCATTAAAATGGTGCTCTTACTGTTGAACTGTTCCTGTTTCCATGAGGTTAACATATAAAAATGTATTATTCATGAAAGAAAATGCATTTCATATATTTTGCCAATTGTTATTATTGTTCTAGAGGGGCAAATAAATGAAAATGGTGGTAGTTGTGGAAATGCATCCTTATTCAGAACTTAATATACAATACCAATTTAGACTACTTACCTTCTTCAACTTTAAACCTTCCATTAAACTGCAAAGCTTGATGTCAGCTAAACTCTATAAATGTTAATTTAAGGTCAAGGTGCTCCTGGGAAGCATTTGAATGCTTAGAGCAGAGCCCAAGAAAACTTCTTTTCAAAGATTTATGGGATGATATGGCTCCTTTTTGAAAAATAGGAACTCTATTTCTACTTTTTCCAATCACTTTCTATTTCAAGCTCTAGGACACACTTTTCTTTATGGATCTTTCTGAGATATTTAATAGCATTCTGGAGATGTTAAAATGCAAATTTTTTCCATGTGTAATGTATAGTGTCTCTCCAATTTAAACTTCATTTAGTAATGCCAAATACTTTGTATAGTGAGGGATGAATCATCCATAACTCGGGGGCACCTTCATCCATGAAAATAGCCAAAACACAAATGCATCCTTTTCAATATCCAAATTATCATGAGGTAGGATTTTTAGCCAATAATCACTTTTTCGGAATCTGAATCATGTACCAAAATGCATTCAAGTTTTGGTTCAAAGAGGCTTAGGGCCCATTTTTCTTTGTTGCCTAAGTTACTGTATGGATTAAAGTTGGGCACCAAGGAATCTAAACATGCCGCCCTGCCTTTTAGGCTACCAAAGTCTTTTTCAACAGGGACCTGGAATTGTTTTGAGGAGGTGGTTGGGGCGAGCAACACAGTTTCTTCTTTTCTGGAAGCCATGAGACCATTGCACCCATGCAGGAATATGAGGTGCCCTAAGGAGAGGGCCAGCATCGTCACCGTATTCATACCTCTCTCTGGGATATGGACTTGATAGGCCAGAGTTTATACTCTCCTAGGAAGCCCCCATCCACAGCCCGCTAGTCAAGGAAGGCAGATCTAGATGGTCCCTTACACATTTATATAACATTGTATATAACACACTAGCTCCTAGAGCAAGTAATGAAAAGCCAGCAAATATCTAGGCTCTCCAGAGGTTTCGTAGGTGGTTTGACACAACAGCTTCATTCAGAAAGGGATAATGTTCATTAGGTAGGGCAATGAGGTTTTTCTCTCAGAAATTTGAAAGTGAACAACAACAACACAGCCAAGCAATTAGCAGAGGAGTTGAAGGTGAAAGGATACACCGGGAAGGCTGTTTGCAGAAGCCATAGCAGGAAAGGCTGTGAGCGAGCCGAAGCTCTAATAATGCAGAGTCATAAAGCAGAAACTGGGCATGAGAGAGACATTCCTCTGAAACATCAGGAGAGAGAAGTTAAGTCGTGGTAATTACAAATCACCAGAATCAAAACCATTCTTGAGGCTTGGTTGTAAACCTTTCCCTAATTCCCTGAAATACTTGTCTTTATTCACTGTTTTTGCACAATATGTTTCCTGTTAATCAAGATAACCTGAGTTCTTTGCCAGGACCAACAAAAAGGTCCCCCCGCTGGTGGCCTAGGGAGCTTCGGGGTAAGGCTTTGAAATGCACTAACGAATCCCTCTGAGGGAGGACTCTGGAGGTCCCATGACTGACAGGAGGCTGAATCATGCAGACTTAACAATAGTTGTTGCATTCCGGACGAAAGTTCAAGTCTAAATAGCACCTCTTTTTGGGGGACATGGATGCAGCTGGAGGTTGGTATGGTGTCACTTGCAACAGCCTCAACAGGAATGCAGACAGTTGCATAGGAACTGCTGCTCTGAGGGCCTGGGGCAAGAACAGCCGTCCTAGACTTACCCTAGATGACACCGAGAGGTGTGATTTTCTAGACAAAAGCACACTGTGAGGCCTCTCTCTCGGTTATCTGAGTGTTGAAGGAAGACTCCTAAATGAAACAGTCTCTGGGAGGCCTTACAGGACAGACTGGCTAGAGACCAGTGTTGGCTTCCCGTTAGGAGCTCATTCTCTACGGGGAAATCTGGTCTAAAATAGTCAAGAGAATAGGAGTAAAATTCCAGGTCACTCATCCAGCCCTGCTTGTGCAGTGGTGGAATGTGGTAGAAAGAACGCTGGGGTAAGAGTGGGGAACTACGGTAACTGAGAGCACCCGAGTTCACCTCTCTGGGTTTCAGTTCCTTCATGGGTAAAACTGCTGGGGGGAACTAGATAAACATGAAGACCGTAATTTTATTTTGTTTTTTATTTTTTTCAGATTTATTTTATTTTAGAGAGAGAGAAAGAGAGAGAGCGAGAGGAACAGAGGGAGAGGGAAAGAGAACCTCAAGCAGACTCCACCGTGGAGCCCAGCGCAATGATTCCGAGATCGCGACCTGAGCTGAAACCGAGTCAGACGCTTAACCAACTGCGCCACCCAGGCGCCCCGAAAACCGTAATTATAAAAGCTGAGATTTTCTGTTTTTACTCTGACACCTCCACAGGTTAGAGCCCTGTGCTCCCTGTCACAAAGTCAGGATGGAAAGGAGTATTTTTCTAAGAGCTTTGCAGTTGTTGGCTTTAATTACCATATGGTAACTTCCGAGGTTGTGGATAGAGCTGCAGATATTGAGCCATAGTCTACTCGGACTCTATAATATTTTGGCCTGATCAGATTTATAAGATGCTTATGAGAAAGGATACAATTCTCTTTAGTAGGCAGTGTAAGCAACGGCCTATAGGGCAGCCTGGAAGGGCCAGGCTGTTCACTCCCCTCTTGAACCCTCAGGCAAAGACTTGACTAGAGCTGGTATATAACTGCTCCTCAGGTGGGATCATTTTAAGGCCCGTGTCCTGTCCCGGGTCCCAGAGTTTCCCTGGTGGGATTTGGCTCCAGCTGTCCACAGTTCTAAACTTCCGTAAACCCGCCCTCTGAACCAGCGTCCACCCTCAATCTCCCACCTGCCCAATATAATGTCTCATGAGGAGGAAAGCCTCTCATGGTCATTCCCACCTGTCTTAGGCTTCTCTGACAGATTCACGCTCCTAAATAGAGAACATGTGCTTGTTGGTAGTTGTTTTGGTTTGGGGTTCCCCTAAAAGCAAACCCTGAGGCAAGACTTGGAGTTTATGTGGGTTTGATCACAGGAAACCATGAAAGGGGGAGTAAGGGAGGGAGACAGGAAAGGTGTGCCATCAAGCCAGCTCGTACTTCCGGCAGCCGGAGCCAAATCTCACTGGAACCTCTGTGAGCCCAGGGCAGGACACATGCCCTAAAGTTATCCCACCTGAGGGGCAGTCATATACCAGCTCCGGGCAGTCTTTGCCTGAGGACTGAAGAGGAGAGTCAATTGGTAGACTACCGCGTGGGCTCTGGCAGCATGAGAAAGCGCGAAGCAAAGGAATACAGGTGCTCATAGTCTGAAGTTATGGAAGCAGTAAGGAGAAGGAGATAGGATTGGGGGAAGAGTGGGTCTGTTACGAAGATGCTAAAATGTTCACACTTTTATAAGATGTGAAAGGGAAAACCGAAAGCCTGATTCTCCCACGCTCAGCTAAGTGGCCCTGTGTTTTGGCAGTCCTACAGCCGGCTTGACGAAGCTTGCTACACTCGGCTACTCCGGCTGGGGAGGAGTGTTTTGCTTTGTGACCGTACCTTCAGTGTTTTACCCCGAAATCAGAATGTTGCCCAATTCAGAGAAAGAATCACAGAGCCTGATCATTGCTGCCCACTGGTAAGGAATAATCTGTACCTTATTTACTTAGACATTGCCTCTTTCTAGAAAGGATCGAAGGTAGATTCACAGCATCATAGTCTTTTAGAAACTTGCAGAATTTTTGAAATGGTCCCTCTACTGAGATGAGAGACATATATTTGTATGCTTACAGGGACAGGGATCTTACTTCCTTACATTTTTTGGATAACATTGTTCAAAAGTTTCCTTACTCACTTATTAAAAAAATACAGGGGTGCCTGGGTGAGTCGGTTGAGTGTCCAACTCTTGCTTTTGGCTCGAGTCATGGTCTCAGGGGTCGTGAGATGGAGCCCTGCATCCGGCTCCGGGCTCAATGGGGAGTCTGCTTGAGATTTTCTCCTTCTCCCTCCCCCCTGCTACTCCTCCCTGCTGAAGAGTGCTCTCTCTCTCTCAAATAAATAAAACAGCCAAGCACAATACAGTGTGGTGAGCTCGTCAGTGAGGTGCACACAGAAGGCGTACACAGGAGTGTACCCACAGGAGGCCAGCACTGAGTGTTGGGGCGCTGTGGACCAGAGGAAAGAATATGAGTGAATAGGCCGAAGGGCAGTGTGTGTATGTATACGTGTGTGAACACACACGTCTCTTTTTGCGTATTTGTATGTGTGAAGTTTGAGGGCAGATCAGTCAGTTTCAGGCCGAGAGCACACACGTGTAGAGGCTCAGGGCTTAGAAACAAACGATGACTTAAAACAACGTGTTAGTGACTATATCTGGAGCATAAGGTGGGAAGCAAGGAGAGAACAGGTTAGAGGTGGAAGCAGGAGCCGGTTCCGCCTAATCAGCCAGATGGCGGGTTTGGGTTTTAGTCTGTCGTCAGGGACAGTTAGCGAAGGCTTTTCAGGGAAGAAATGACGGGATCAGGTTTCCTTTTCGGACTCTGGCCGCCATGCGGGTGAAAGAGTGGGAGCGAGGCCTGGAGGCAGGAGACTGGCCCTGAGGCGGCTGCAGAAGGCGGAGGAGAGCTAACGGCCTCCGGGAGGAGGCGGTGGCCATGGAGATGCAGACAGGTGGGCAGCTCCCAAGCTTTGCTGGGTACCCCAGGCAGGGGCAGGCAGCCTGCCTCGGTTCTCTCTTTGAGAACTAGACATACCTCTGGGGTCACATGTCTGGTGACCTGTTATAATGTTGGCTTGCATGTGTATTTCTGCACCAGACCGTGACATTCCTGCCAGGAATAAATGCTTATTTTCATCTTGTGTCCAGTCCACCAGCTTTGCCCGGCACATGGTAGTTCCCTAGATGTTTGCTGAGGGAGAAATAGGTATCCCTTAGGCATTTCACCCCTTTGTCTAGTTGTACTACTTGGCAGCTGTAGGGAACATATTTAAGCCTGTTTTGTATTTGAAGTCTCTCCAGAGCTCCCCTATCTGCTTCCAGGTTCGACAACCTAATCTTTTCCACGGTTGTGTATCGGACTTGGTTTTGAATCCTTCAGCATCCTAGTTCATCTGATGACAGTAAACTCCTAGGACTATGCATCACACTTCTAGAATCTTGAGAGAGAAAAGCCAAGCGCCAGAAAGTGAGCGAGACCGAAGAATCTAACCAGTGCTATACTGTTGGCCAATGTCCACTCCTATCTGCATGATCCCTTCCTCCAAAGGCCAAGCTGGAGACTAAAGCAAAAAGAAAGTCCCTCAGAGGAGTGAACAACTTCCGCATAGGTTCTACAATGTCCTTTATGTAAAGACTTGGGAGGGGGTGAAGAGACCGGAGGAAGGGGCACGTGGGCAAGGGTGGCTCCAGCCCCGAAAGCAAAGAGGACAAGGAGAAACAACCAGTTGAAATGAGAACCTGAGAGGATCTGCATTGCAGTTTATCGCTTAGGCTGTCAAAGCACAGAATATCAACTTCAACCCCACTCACAACTTACCAGCTGTCTCCTTCCCATAAAACTAAAGCATTTAACATTCCTTGTCATTTTCCCTTAGATATACATGTATAAGCACATACTTGCTAGCAGGAGAAGGAGAAAGACAGCAATATTGAAGAATAAAAGTTCCATTGTTCTGTTGCCTCTAAAGTAAGTGATGGAAATTATAAGCTAATTTACATATGGGAGATTAGCAGGGTATCCCTTTATTCCTATTAATATATTTTCCCTTCCTAATTATAAAGATTTGAATCTTTTTAAAACAACTTTATACAAAACATTTGTGTGGATATAAGAACTGCATGTTAAATGCTAATTCTGGATGAGTTATTTGCATAACCTCACAAAGGAGCTAAATTGCTTGTATTTAATAATAAATAGAGAGTTTAAAAAGGATTGCGGATATCTTGAGAGAATGTGAAACAGAGAAAAAATTTGCTTCTATTTTAAGATATGGAATTTTTTTTTTACTTTGAATTTAAAACTACTTCTCCATCCTCTAGGGAAAACTTGTCCTAACTTTCCGATAAGCTTAATAATCCAGGGCTCCTACAACATGGCGATTCAAATACATTGAAGGTGAAGAGCTAATAAGTTTTTAAATGAACAAGGATAATTTTCAAAAGATGATAAAATGCATCTAAAATAGTTTTACATTTGGAAAGTGGAGACTTTTGAAGATTATAGAGTCTGCATATGCTAGCAAAATGGAAAGAATTGTAGAAGTGATCCAGAGAATTCAGGGAGACTCAAAATTCATAAAGAAAGAAAGATGAAAGACTTTTCTTGAAAGGATGAGGATTTGACAGTGTCCCTGACTTGGATATCAGTTGTCATTTCTGCAGGTGAGCAGGAAAAACATGTGAGTAGGGAGAACACACGAAATAACTAAGGTGATAAACATCGAATCGAAATGAGATGTATTTATGTTGTTTTGAAGACTGGAATGAGTTTCTCGTCAGCATGTACTATGATAGCCACTCCATCCTTCTCTTCCCCCTCTGCCCTTCAGCTCCATGCTTAATGGACTCTATATTCTCAATTAACTTGCCATCTCTTTGCCAATTCCTCTTCATTCTCTTTTGCAGGCCGCTCTTTCTCTCTTTGACCTTTAACTGTTGACCTCTAATTCAGTCCTGAGCTTTCTTTTCTTTTTCTCCTGTTACCCACTTTTGGATGATCTCTTCACTTTCTATGGCTTTAAATTCTATCTCTGGGCCCCAAATACCAAATTGACCCCCTAGCACCTGCCCTCTGAGCTGTGGTTTGCAGACGTTGGCCCGTCACCTCCTCTCAGGTGTCTGCCAGCGTGTTGTGTGCAGCAAGCCTGTTCAAAACTACACCCCTGACGTGGTCCACCACCCATAGCTCCCCAAACTTCTCCACTTCAGTGGCTAGTATCACATCCACCCGTTCTAGCTGCTTGATAGCAGCACAACACCTCTATCACTTCTTTTTTAAAAAATTTTATTTATTTTAGAGTGTGTGCAAAAGTGTGGGGAGGGGTGGTGGGGGAGAGAGAGAGAATCTCAAACAGACTCCCTGCTGTGCACAGAGCCCCACATGGGGCTCGATCCCACAACCCATGAGATCATGACTTGAGCTGAAACCAAGAGTCAGCCGCTTAACTGACTGAGCCACCCAGGTGCCCCTCTCTGTCACTTCTGTGTGGAAAAACCTGTCAGATTCTTCCACTGTTCATTTCCCCCACTGGCCCTCTAGGGTAAGCCACCATCTCACATAGACGATTTTGTTGGCTTCCCTGATAGCTACTGACAGTCCGGTAACCAGTCTCTCCAACAACAGCAACAACAACAGCGTAATCCTTATGTCCTAAATTGTTACCAGCTTCCTCTCCTTAGAATTAACAGGCAGATTCTATACCCTATTGCAAAATGGCCACTCTGTGTTGCTGCAAGGTTGACCTAACCTATGAACACACCACTTTCCTATTAAAACCCTTTCAATGGCTTCCTTTTGCATAAGAATAAAATCTAAACTCCTTACAATGGTGTTATAGACTGAATGTTGGTGCCACCCCCCCCAAATTCATATGATGAAATCCTAACCCCCAATGAGATGGTATTAGGAGGTGGGGTCTTTGGGAGGTAATTAGGTCATGAGGGTGGAGCCCTTGTGAATGTGATCAGTGATTTTGTAAAAGCTTGCATACTCCCTTTTGCCATGTGGAGACATGAACAAAAAGACATCTATGATCCTCACTAAACACTAAATCTACTGGCACCTTGATACTGGACTTCCCGCCTTCTAGAACTGTGAGAAATGAATGTTTGCTGTTTAAACCACCAGTCTACGGTATTCCACCACAGCTACCCAGATGTACTAAGGCAAATGGTCCATAAGGACCCCATGTGATGTGGCCCTTGCCTGACAAAATTTACCCATCTCCTGCCCCTTCTGCGTTTCTGACTTCCCTCTGGCCACACTGACCTTCTTTCAACCCCCCAAATGTCCCATGCTTTTTCCAGTGTCCGAGATGGTTTTTTTTTTAAGATTTTTTTTATTTATTTGCTAGAGAGAGAGAGAGTACAAGCAGGGGGAGTGGCAGGCAGAGGGAGAAGCAGCCTCCCCGCCAATCAAGGAGCCCGATGTGGGACTCGATCCCAGGACCCTAGGATCATGACCTGAGCCGAAGGCAGACGCTTAACCGACTGAGCCACCCAGGTGTCCCTCCAGTGTCCGAGATGTTAAACATGCTTTTCCTATACTGGAAATACCCTTTTCCCTGCATTTATGTAACTGACTCTTTGAATTCTCAGTGCATATGCAACTCTCTCAGTGAGGTCCTCCCTGCTTACCAGTTCTGAGTAAGCTTTCCCCTACAATTTACCATGTATCACTCTACCTTGTCTGTTTCCTTCAAAGCACTCATCATAATTTGTATTTAATAAATTTTTATTTACTTGTCTATTGACCGCCCCTTCTACTAGACTGCTAATACCCTAAGAACAGGGATTATATTTGTTTTATTATCTAAAGAACTTAGTATAATACCTGTCACCTACTAGACTTTCAGTATTTGTAGAAAGAATGAAGAAATAAATAAATGAATGAGGGCCATTATAGAAGTAAAGTTTTCTACAAAATTCTTGGTGAGTGAGTGAAACTAGTCAACTGCTTAGTATCTGAAAATTCAGTGGTGAGTGGCCATAGTTTGCTACTTGAGACTTAATACAGTTTAGGGAAGAAATTATGACCTATAGCAATATTTCCATGTCTGGAGAATATTAAAGGTTTTGGAAGGTAGCCTTTCGAAATGTCAAGTGCCTATTGTATTGAGGTTTTTAATGTTTTCAAATGATTTAAGCTAAATTGTATTCTCATTATTTACTCACAAAATGCTTGCATGGCCCCAAGGAATAGAGTCAAGCCCTACAAATGAAGACAGGGAAGTCAGCCCACGGAGACTGAAGTGGGCTGTCTGTGCACATCTCCAATTTTCCTAGCATGAGACAGAAAAAATCATGGCAAAGTGACTCTAGAGTAGAATTACATATCAGGGTGGATTGGGACCAAACAACTTTAGCTCTGACAATATAGGATTCAATGACTCTCAACATTCAATGAGTTGATATAGTTCCTTGCATTTCCATGCTATTTTCTCTGTTCTAATATAATTTTTCCTCAAGTCCTAAATATTGCTTCTGGAGTTATCCAGAAAAATTATCTATGCAAGGATGATATCAAACCCTAGGCATTTCCAAAAACAAAAACAAAAATAAAACCCCAAAACCAAAAGCGTTGTGACCTGCTAGGGAATAGCCTCTGCCCTGCTGATTCCTTTGAGTGACATTTCAAAGCTGATTACTTAGCCCTATTCAGACAGATATCCCACTGCAATCAACATCCTTCTTGTGTCTGCCTCAATAGGGATTTTGCCTTAATAAGAAATATAGAATTGGGTTCTTAGTGATAATTATGATAATAATTTTCAAAGGACAAGTCTTTCCCTTAATAAATAATCCTTCTCTAAGAGCAAGCATCCTTGAATCTTATCTCTGCTGTTTTTCAAATGAACATTTAAAAAAATCAATTTTGATACTTGAGACTGATGCAAGGATAAGTGGAACTCTGAGATGACAGACTCTGCTTTTATGTGGATATGAATGTGTACCTGATGCCAACAGTAGGGGGGAAACAAGCAAATTTTATTAAGGTCTTCTCTAATCTTCCAATACCAAAGATAACCTCAGATTTATATTCAATAAAATATCCCATCTCCATCCTAAAGTAGCTAATTAAAACCAACAGAGGCTACCAGATCAACATATTGCTACCATTGTAGTTTAATACAAGGCAGGTGGTGTTTGGATGGCTTGAGGTGATTTAGCGCCTATTTCCACTCACCATCCCTCAGTCTACCTCCAATAATAGACAGTTAAGTAAAAACAGAGTATTTGCTAGGCTATAGCTATAAGTCCTCTGGCCTCCCTTGAATTCACATTGCTGCCTCTAAGCTGCTCATATGTGGGAATTCTGGACCCACCACTGGAGACTGCAATATGGTGAGGTAGCTAAAATTATATAAGATTCTAAAGGAGTACAAAGTAAAATAAATGGCTGGGAGGCAGTGGGAGTACAGTATTTTCATGACATTTTCTCTGTGCCCTCACAGTTTAAGGTAGATGCCTGCATTTCACTATTACAATGGTAAGAGCACTGACCAGAGTTGAGAGAGCAGAGATCTAATTTGGTCATGCCACTATTAGCTGTGGATCTTTATCCTAAAATTGAATGTATTGTAGTTCTGCTTCTGGAAAAAAAAAAATAGGTATTGTTTTCCTTATATATCCTGTTAAATACAACATAAAAACCCTAGACATTGTATTAAAACAAACCTAAGACACTGAAAGGTGGAGAGAAGAAGACAGATCAGCAAGAGACTTTGGGACTTAAGACGTGGTGGTGAGTTCTCTACGTTTTCTTTTAGCCTCATATATCTCAGACTTGGAGTTGAAAAAGCCAACAATAAAGGAATGCCAGTGAGGGCAGGGGAAAAAAGCCACAACAAAGACCTGTTCTCAGTCTAGCCAAAGGATCAGAAAAAGGCAGCCCGGCAAGACAGGAAACTTTTAGACAATAAAAGCAAAGCATCACAGAAAAGACTTTGGCTCCATCCCCATCCCCACTAGCAAAGGCTGAGTAGAATGAGGAGCTGAGACTTCCACTCACACACCACTGTAACAAGGTGCCACAACACCCCAGTAGGGTGATGTGTGGGAAGCCAGGACATTCATCCCTGCCAACCAGTAATGAGCCCTCTCCCTCTCAAATCACTGGAGACCACACGAGTCAGTAGCTCCAACCCCATCCAGCAGTGATAAGGCATTCCTGCCCCCTCCCTCCTGGGGTGATGTCAGAGGAGGCCTAAAGGGGAATCAGGACTTTTACCATCAACCAGCAGTAACAGGGCCATCTCCCAGGATGTCGGTAAAGACCACAAGGGGAGCTGAAAGTCCCACCCCCTCAAGCAGTACTGAGGATCCCCTACCAGGTGTCAGCCAAGGCTGAATGACTACAGAGGCTACCTCCACCTGGCAGTCATAAGGTGGTACCCTCCCCTGTCCTTGAAAGAACAGTGTTCAAGAAAGAGAGTTAAAATAAAAGGCTTAAATAACATCTAGGGTCTCATTACAAAATACAAAAATGTCCAGATTTCCATCAAAAATTACTCATACCAATAACAAGGAAAATCTAAAATTAAATTTAAAAAGACTCGTGGGCGCCTGGGTGGCTCAGCCGGTTAAGTGTCTGATTCTTGGTTTCAGCTCATGTCATGAGCTCATGGTCATGAGATCAAGCCCCGAATTGGGCTCCGTGCTGGACATGGAGCCTGCTAAGATTCTCTCTCCCCTCTCCCTCTGCTCCTCCCCCCTACACTCACTCACTCTCTCTCTCTCAAAAAAAAAAAAAAAAAAAAAAAAAACCATGAAGGTCAGAAGAAAGTGAAAATAAAAACATATATCGAATGAAAATAGAACATACCAAAATCTGTGTGACACAGCTAAAGCAGTGCTGAGAGGGAAATTTATAACACTATTAGTATGTTAATAAAAAGAAACTGTCTCAAATCAATAATATAACATCCCACCTCAAGAACTTGGAAAAAGGAGAGCAAAATAAACCCAAAGAAAGCAGGAAGGAGATAATAAAGAGCAGAAGTTAATGAAATTAAAACAGAAAAACTATGGGGAAAAAATGAATTGAACAAAGAGTTGGTTCTTTTTTTTTTAAGTTCAAGTATAATTAACATACAGTGCTATATTAGTCTCAGGTGTACAGTATATTGATTCAACAATTCTATACCTTTCTCAGTGCTCATCAAGATAAGTGTACTCTTAATCCTCTTTATCTGTTTCACCCCTCCACCCACCCACCTGCATTTACGAGTAGTTTTTTTGGTTTCTTTTTTTTTCTTTGTTCGTTTGTTTTGTTTCTTATATTCCACACATGAGTGGAATCATATTTGTCTTTTTTTGGCTGACTTATTTCACTTAGCAATATACCCTCTAGGTCTATCCATGTTGTTGCAAATGGCAAGATTTCATTCATTTTTATCACTGAGTAATATTCCTGTGTGTGTGTGTGTGTGTGTGTGTGTGTGTGTGTGTATACACCACATCTTTCTTATCTGGTCATCTAACAATGAACACCTAGGTTGCTTCCATATCTAGGCTATTGTAAATAATACTGCAACAAACAAGGGTGCATACATCTTTTCAAATTGTGTTTTCATTTTCTTTGGGTAAATACCCAGCAATGGAATTACTGGATCATATGATATTTCTATTTTTAATCTTTTGAGGAACCTCTATACTGTTTTCCATAATGGCTGTACCAGTTTGCATTCTAACCAACAGTGCAGGAGGGATCCTTTTTCTCCATATTCCCACCAACACTTGTTATTTCTTGTCTTTTAGCCATCTGACAGATGTAAGGTGATATCTCATTGTGGTTTGATTTGCATTTTCCTGATGATGAGTGATGTTGAGCATCTTTTCATGTGTCTGTTGGCCATGTGTGTGTCTTCTTTGGAAAAATGTCTATTCAGGTCCCCTGCCTATTTTGTGGCCAAATTGAGTTGTGGTGTGTGAGTTGTGGTGAGTTGTATGTAAGTTCTTTATATAGTTTGGATGTTAACCCCTTATTGGATATATCATTTGCAAATATCTTCTCTCATTCAGTAGGTTGCCTTTTTGTTTTGTTGATGGTTTTCTTTGCTGTGAAAAAGCTTTTTAGTTTGGTGTAGTCCCAATAGTTTATTTTTGCTTTTATTTTTCTAGCCTGAGGAGATCTACCCATAGATATGTTGCTAATGGTGACGTCCAAGAGATTACAGCCTATATTTTCTTTTAGGAGCTTTATGGTTTCAAGTCTCACATTTAGGTTCATTTTGAGTTTATTTTTGTGTATGGTGTAAGAAAGAGTCCAGTTTCATTCCTTTGCATGTAGCGGTCCAGTTTTCCTAGCACAATTTGTTAAAAAGGCTGTCTTTTCCCTGTTGTATATTCCTGCCTTTTCATAGATGAATTGACCATATAAGTGTGGGTTTATTTCTGGGCTCTCTATCCTGTTTTATTGTTCTATGCATCTATTTTTTTTTTTAAGATTTTATTTATTTATTTGACAGAGAGAGACACAGTGAGAGCAAGAACATAAGCAGGGGGAGTGGGAGAGGGAGAAGCAGGCTTCCCGCCGAGCAGGGAACCCGATGTGGGGCTTGATCCCAGGACCCTGGGATCATGACCTGAGCCGAAGGCAGACACTTAACCACTGAGCCACCCAGGCGCCCCTGTGCATCTATTTTTGTGCCAGTACCTTACAGTTTTGATTGCTACAACTTTGTTGTGTATCTTGAAATCTGGGATTGTGATACCTCCAGCTTTGTTCTGTCTCAAGATTGCTTTGGCTATTTGGGGTCTTTTGTGGTTCCATATAAATTTTAGTATAATTTGTTCTGGTTCTGTGAAAAATATTGTTGGTGTTTTGATAGGGATTGCATTAAATCTGTAGATTGCTTTGGGTAGTATAGACATTTTGGCATTATTGGTTCTTCCAATCCATGAGCGTGGAACATCTTTCCATTTGTTTATGTCATTCTTCAATTTCTTTCATCAATGTTTTATAGTTTTTAAAGTACAGATCTTTCACCTCCTGGAAAAGTTTGTTCATAGGTATTTTATTTTGGTGCAGTTTGTAAATGGGATTGTTTTCTCAATCTCAAAGATCTGGTTCTTTGAAAAGATTAATAACTTTGACAAATTTCCTGTATGGCAAAGAAAAGAGAGAGAAGACAAATTATCAATATCAGGAATGAAACAGAGGCTATCACTAAAAGCACTGCAGACATCAAATGATATTAAGGGAATACTAAAAACAGGTATACACACAGATTTGGCAACTTAGGGAAATGGACCAATTCCTCAAAAAACACAAGTTACTACAGTTCACGTAATATGAAATAGATCATTTGAATAGTTCTATAACTATTTAAAAATTGAATTCATAATTTTAAACACTACCCCAAAATAATTCTCCACTCCTAAGTGATTCTATGGAGAATTCTACCAAATGTTTAAAGAATTAACACCAATTCTACACACAACCTCTTCTGGAAAATAAAAGAGCAAAGAACACTTCCTAATTCATTTTATGAAGCTAATATTTTTCAGATATCAAAACCAGATGAAGACAGCAACATAACAAGAAAACTATACACCAGTATCCTTCATGAATATGAATGCAAAATCTTTAACAAAATATTAGCAAATAGAATTCAGCAATATATAAAACAGAATTATTATACCATAAGCAAGTGAGATTCATTCCAGAGATGCAAGACCAGTTTACTATTTGAAAATTATTCAATGTAATCAATTTGATATCATCTACTATATTAAAGAAAAAATCAATCAATCAATACAGAGCAATCATCTGACAAAATTCAATACCCATTCATGAAATATAGGAGTAGAGGGGAATTTACACAACTTGATAAAGAATATCTACAAAAAACCCCAACAACTAACATACTAAATGGCACAATATAAGGATGTCTGCCTTTACCAGTGTTATTCAACATAGTGCTAGAATTTGTAGCCAGTGCAATAAGACAAAAAAAGGAAATAAAAGGCATATAAATCATAAGGGAGGAAATAGAACTATGTATTCTATTACAGAGGACATAATTGCCTATGTAGAAAATTTCAAAATCTACCAAAAAATCTCTTAGAACTAAGTGAATTCAGCAGTGTGGCAGGATGCAAGATTTACATACAAAATTTGATTGCATTTCCATATACTAGCAATGAACATACGGACACTAAAATTTAAAATACAACACCTGTACAATAGCTGTGTGTGTTGTGTGTGTGTGTAAATCTAATGACATGTACAGGGTTGTATACAAAAACTACACAATGCTGATATAAGATCTAAATAAATGGATAGAAATACAGCGTTCATGAGTTAGAAGAGTCAGCATAATAAAGATATCAATTCTCTCAAAACTGACATACAAGTTTGACACAATTTCTACAAAAATTCCAACAAGTTTTTTTACAGATATACGTAAGATTATTCTAAATTTTATATGAAAAGCCAAAGGAACTAGAATAGCTAAAACAATTTTGAAAGTAGAATAAAGTGGGAGGAATCAGTCTACCCTGTTTACAGATGTATGATATAGGTATATTAATCAAGCCTGTGGTATTGATAGAGGGATAGACCCACAGATCAGTGGCACAGAATAGAGACCCTAGAAAGACATCCACACAAATATACCTAATAGATTTTTTTTAAGATTTTATTTATTTATTTGACAGAGACACAGTGAGAGAGGGAACACAAGCAGGGGGAGTTTGAGAGGGAGAAGCAGGCTTCCCGCCGAGCAGGGAGCCCGATGTGGGGCTTGATGCGGGGCTCGATCCCAGGACCCTGGGATCATGACCTGAGTCGAAGGCAGACACTTAACGACTGAGCCACCCACGCGCCCCATACCCGATAGATTTTTGACAAAGGTGCAAAGGTGGGAGAAAGCTAGTCCATTCAATATTCAATAGTGCTGTAGGAATTGGAAATCTTAGGGTTTAAAACAACAACAACAACAACAAAAAAAACCCTTGACTTAAGTCTCACACCTTATTAAAAAAAAAAAAAAAGCCCCAAATGGATAACAGACATAAATGTAAAAACTATAATTTTTAAGAAAATCTACAATAATAAGAGCTAAGCGAAGACTTCTTTGACTTGATACCAAAAATATCCATAAAAGGAAAAATTGATAAATTGGACTTTATCAAAAACCTTTAAATGTTTGCTTTGTGAAGGACCCTGTTAAGAAAATGAAAGGACTAATTACAGGCTGGCAGAAAATATTTGCAAATCACCTGACAGAGGGCTAATATTTAGAACATAAAAAGAAATCTCAAAACTGATCAAAACAATCCTATTAGAAAATTGACAAAAGACACAAAGTGACATTTCACGAAAGAGGATATAAAGTGGCAAATAAGCACATGAAAAAATGTCCAACAATATTAGCCATTAGAGAAATGCAAATTAAAACTGCAATTCGGTATCACTGTATATCTATCAGAATGGCTGAGATAAATAGTGACAACGCCAAACATCCGTGAGGGTGTGGAGAAACTGAATCACTCATATGTTACTGGTGGGAATGTAAAATGGTACATTCACTCTGGAAAACAGCTTGGCAGTTTTTTAAAAGAATAAATAAACATGCAGTTACCATATGACCCAACAATTACACTCCCGGGCATTTATCCCAGGGCAATGAAAACTTACGGTTACACAAAAAAACCTGTACACAAGAGTAGATTGTAGTTTTCTTCATGATAGACAAAAGCTGGAAACAATCCAGATGTCCTTCAGGGAGTGAGGGAGTAAACTGTGGGCCATCCATAGCACAGAATACTGCTCAGCAATACAAAGAACAAGCTATTGATCTATCTAACAACTGGATGACTCTCCAGAAAATTATGCTAAGTGGAAAAAAAGCCAATCTCAAAAGGTTAGATTTCTGTAGCATTGTTGAAATGACAACATGGTAGAAATGAACAGGTTAGTTGCCACTAGCAGTTAAGGAGTGGGTGATGGTGAGAGGGAAGCGGTGTGGCTTTTGAGGCAACGTGAAATATACTTACCATGATGGAAGTGTTCATTAACTTGACTGTATCAATGTTAATATTCTGATCCTGACATTGCATTTTAGTTCTGTAAGATGTTACCTTTGGGGGAAAATGGATAAAGGATACACAGGACCTCTCTGCATTTTTTTTTTTTTTTTTTTAACAACTGTGTGTGGATTTCCAATTGTCTCAAAAAAAAAAAAAAAAAAAAAGAGGGTATCAGCCTGGGTAGTCTCTTATATCACTTTTCAATTCACTAACTCATTCAATTATTATTTGTGTTGAACTATTGTAAATACAAAAAAAATGTAAACTTAAGACACAAAGGCTAATTTAAGCTAATAAATTTTAGCATTTATGACTACAGTAGAAATAGGTCACTGAGTTGGAAATTAGTAGACCATATTCAAAATGGTAAATTCTCCTTACATAATCATCTCAGGTTGAGAATAGCAACTTTAGGGTCAACTTGTGATATTCTATATGGAATAAAGTAAAAATCTCAGGTTCATTTCATATAATCCTATAAAAAGCCTGTGGAAAAAAATTCTATCACACACACGTGGCCTGGTAGGACTACAAGGAGGGAATGAATGGCAATTTCCCATGCACTATAAACATGCTATTCTAAAGAACACAAGGTTACATAAATACTATGCTATTTCTGGCAAAAACAAAGAGAAAACAAACTGCACACATCAAAATAATACAAAATGAAACAGAAGCCAACAACCTATTTGCACCGTATAGCTTTTTCTGAATGTAACTCATCCATTCATTCTGACTAAACTCTTGAACAAGCCAGAGTTTGGCCAGATACGGACTAAGAGAGGTTGAGCTCACAATGTACTATCTAGTGCTGAACTTGTATCAAGAATCAGCCCTCAGGGGTCAATATGAAAGAGAAAGGCAGACAATCCAACTAACTGCATTCCAAGGAGTCCAAGATAAGAGGTGAAGTCCAGACTTGAGGCCACAGGTCAGAAACCAGGAGGAACAGAAATTCCACCCAGACTAGACAAAGCCTGAGGTAATTATCCACACTATTGGGGCATCACTGAAGATACTTCTATAGGATACTTGTGTTTTCACTATAGATGAGAAAGCTGCTAAAAATTCCAGGTCAGTTCAGACATATTTATTTGACAGATATTTACTAAGGACCTCCTGTCTATCTTGGGCTTTATGCTAAGTATTGGAGCAAAAGACATTAAGTGCTTACAGCTCAGTTGAAGAGAGGGACAAGGTAGCAATGACCAAGGCCTGTGAAAAACTGGAGGCAAGCATGGGTGAGCTGTGTGCCCCCAATGAGGCATTTGTGTTATTCTGTGGGTTTGTGGCAATAGAGAGACAGAGAGGGAGGCAGGCCAGAGAAAATGTTCCCAAGATCGTGCCACTCGAACTGGGTCTTGAAAGGACAAAAACTTTCAAGGAGAGAAGGATTGGGAAAGAAATTTCAGGCAGAGGGAAAAGAATCTGAAAGAGATACTGAGGCTTGGAAAAAACCATGGTGCCTCTAGAAAAATTGCATTCCGGAAGAAATTGACCAGGTGAAGCTGGGCCCTTGGGGGACGCTAGATAGAGCCACTGATTAGGGGAGGCAGAGAACTGAAAGCAAGGGCATTAAATGAAAGGCTGCACAAAGGACGGTATATCTTCAGGCTGTACTCTAGGTTCAGAATGCCAGCTTTCAGGTTTTGCCACCCGAGGTAGAGATTTAGAACCAGTGGTTCTCAAACTTTAACGTATGTATGATTCTCCTTAGGATGTTGCTAAAATGCACATTCTGATACGTTAGGTTTAGAGAAAGGCCTGAGATGCTACCTTTCTAATGGGGCCCTGGATGATGCTGACTCTGTTGATCCATGGGACCACACTGTGAACAGCGAGGGTTTAGAGTGCACTAGTCTTCAGAGTGGATGTGGAAAAGTTCCTTTGGAATGAGGGAAGCAAATGTGAGAACTTAACATTTATAGTCTTTATCAAAAAAGTAGGAAATTAAACTTTGCTGCAGTAATACACGGATCAACTCTGGCCCTGTCACTCACTCTGTCTGCTAGACAGTTGACATGTGTAATATGTAAGGTATCCTGAAGGAAAGGCAGGCATTCTATAACTTGGAGACATTGACAGTAACACCTTCTATTCTATGTCACATTTCAACTTATGGCCACATACTGCAGTTATAATATATTGTTCAGTGGATATCTGGATTATATAATGTCAACTAATCTTCATAAAATGAACGAGCGGCTTAAAAGGACTCCTATGCACAAACTACTGACTAGAAATAATATTAGGAATATAAATGCAAGTGAACAATTCAATGGTTGTGAGAATGCTTCTATTCCCAGAGTGAGCTCTTGATAGTCAGTGTGATGTCAAAATAATGATTCCAAGATCTGACTCCAAGTTGGTTAAAAATAAATCAAAATGATGAGTAAGACTATTTGCAGTATGGATTTACGTCTAGCAATAGCAACTAATTCAACCATGGGTGTGTAGTGTTCCTTGGGATATCAGTGAAACCATCACAATTAGTTGTTTTTAAAACAACTCCATAAAGCAAACCTCTACTATTTTTCAGCATTTAAGACACCCAGTACTCAATTAAATCTGATGATACATTTTTAAAAACCAGTTGTGCATTTTTTTTACATAATGGCAGAGGCAAAAAGTCACGTGTTGGGGGATGACTTGGTCTTTCTGGTGGAGTAAGAAACGGCTGAAAGACTACATGAAAACAACGTGGCAGCCAGCCACATCAAATACCAGTGACTCAAGAACCCCCCAGGTCCAGAAGTCATCTCCATTCAGTGAGAAGTTGAGAATAGTACACGGGAGGTTTTTGATAGGCCCAGAAGTGGCTTACATCACTTTTGCTCATAATCTGTTGGCCTGAACTCAAAACTTGACTACAACTCTGCAAGAGAGGCTGGGAAATGCCATCTGCCAACAGTTTCAAAAGAGCGGAGTTTGAAGTCAGTATCTCTATCAAGTAAGACTGGAGGCTGAGAAGAAGTGGGTGAGGGAACTATTGTATGTCTTTATGGTTACACTGTGTGCATGTGGGTTTTTGAAAATTATTTCAAAAAATAAGTGTAAAAAATAATAATGATAATAAAATAAATGGGCATCCAGTCAGGCATTTAGAACTGGCAACCAATCTGTTTTGAGTACATGATTTTCTTTTTTAAGGTTCTATTATTATTTTTTTGAGGGTATACACGTACTTAGACCTACTTGAAAGTGTAGATAAGGAAACAGACAGGAAAATAATGCTTAAGGTCTGCTACTATTTTATTCAAAATGCATATAAATGACTTTCTACTAGATTCCTACAAAAGTAATGACAACATTAATAGATTTTAGAGTGTATTATGAAGACTAAGCATTAAAATATATCAATCTAGATGGGTTTACTTTCTTTTAAAATTAGTCTATAAACTAGTATGTAAAATACCCATTTCTGAATACTTAATTGATATCTAATAATATTCTCTAGAATTTAGGGAATTAATCTAATTAATTTTGCTAGGCTGACAACAAAAAGCATAGAAAACAACTCAAGAAATGCAGACCATATAACAGATGACTGTTCTTATTACCTCTGGAAATAATAATTCCCAGGGAAGATAAAATGTTCATCATACTGTTGTAAAATGAATGAAAGCTGCAATTTAAAATTCTAAATCCTGATAACATAACTGTACAAGAGGGGAAAGTGAAATTTACAAGGAACAATTAGAAAAATTATAAATACTTAGGTTTTCTAAAATTATTTTATAATGTATTTGATAGCTGAACTATTAAGATTTTTCTCTCATAAAATTATAATAAATTCTAGGCAGTCTGAAAAATCCTATCAGCAGGAAGCATGTGTCTTTTTTTAATGCAATGTGGCTTTAAAATGAGCAATTCCCAATTATTAACCTTAAAACATCTCAACAGACAGAAATAGAGATAAATGCTTTGTTTTTCTGGAGCTCCACACCAGGCACTTTCATCCTCTCCTCCTTCCTTCATAGAAAGCAGTTAAATCTTTGCATAGAATGTTTACAAGTCTTTGGAAAAGCAAAATCATTAGAACAAAACCTGTGGCCATTTGAGAAAAGTACAGGTTTGGCCCACTATCCAAAAGTAGAGCCTTCCTATGAAACGTTTCCTAATCTAAAATGGCGTCAAGGCAGGAAGCAATTGCCATTAATTTATATGGAAAAATTTTGAGCATTCTGAGACTCAAAAAATTAACTCTCTTAGACTTTTCCGATACCTTACAACACATCTTGCTAACGGATGCACAAAATAAATTGAGATGAAGCACAGATGCTCACACAGTTCAAAGCTATGGCGGCTGGATGCTGAGTGCAGTTCCCAGGGAAGGAGTTTGGCGGTGCCCCTCTTGCTGGAAGGAGTGTACGCTGCTTCTGTAAAGGCTCACTCCAAAACAAATGCTGAATGCTATTTTCACTTTTCACCTTTTTTCGTAAAAGCAAAGATCCTCTTCAGATTTCTTTCCATTAGCAAAAACACATGCATATATAAAAGCAAAGTGACATAATGTGAACTTTCAAAAAGCAGGGGATATTTGTATCAGGGTAGATAATAACAATTGAACTTTTGAGTTATTAAAGCAATACATTTTTAAATCAATTTGGGAAGTATGATGAGTATCTGAAATCTTTACTCAGTATTAAATGATTTTTCTCTCCTAAGACAAGAATTCTCAGACTGACCTCTTCAGGTTTCTTCAAGACCTAACTCAATTATTGTATTTTTCTCTCAGACTTTCTAAAGCAGTGAAGTATTTTAAAAAATCTTTGTCTTATTTTGTATAATTTTTATGGTAGTTAGCTGTCAAGCAAATGTAGAATACTTATAAACATACTTCTTTTAAACCTGATGTGATGACTAGAGTTGCTAGAAGCAGTACCATTATCCCTGCTCTAAGTAGAGTTCAGGTGAATACATGCTGATGTTTGGCAGGTCCTAGTTGATGATCTCATGTTGGGACGCTCCCATCAAGAAAAGAATGAAGCAAGGTGCTGAACAGATCCAGGTTTAAAGTAAGCATATTTGAGGTTGCAAACAGGATCTGGGAAACCAAGATTGGAATTTGTTTCAGATCTTCTGGGAAACTCCTTCAGCTCAAGAGAGTGCAAACACCATAAAAAAAATCTTTCAGTTGTCGAACAGCTGAATGCTGATGAACGTGCACCCGAAGAGCTCACGCCAGCAGATTTGCTGGATCTAGTACTATTTTGGGGAGTCAGCACATGTTGTATACTCATGACCTGCCAGAGTCCAAGGACAGGCCACAGCCCAAAGACATGAGCAGCAGAAGACACAGTTCAGAAACACAGCTGTGAGTCACGACCAACTCAAAAATGTCCCAAAATATTTTCAAAGGGACGGAACCATGTATTTGGTAGCTACTTTCAACAAAATAAAAATCCTTATGATACTGCCTCTATCCTTGGCTTGACCTGCTATGAGCCCAATGTCTGTGTTGCCCCCAAACTCATGTATTAAAATCTTAACCTCCAAAAGACGGTATTAGGTGGTGCGGCCTTTGGGAGATATTCAGGTCATGAGGGTGGAGCCCTTATGAATAGGATTCATGCCCTTATAAAAGAGACACCTCAGAACTTTCTAGTTCCTTCTGCTATATGAGTACACAGGGAGAAGGTGCCAGCCATAAACCAGGAAGAGTCCCTTCACCAGAATGCAACCATGCTAGTGCCTTAAGGCTTCTTAGACTTCCCAGCCTCCAGAACTGTGAGAAATACATTTCTATTGTTTATAAGCCACCCAGTCTGTGGTATTTTGTTATAGCAGCCCAAATGGACTGAGACATGACCCTTATACCTCTTATTAAGATTACTGACTCAGCTCCCCCATCTCCTTCAGTCTCTTCCATGACTTCTCACATTTGAGTGTGAGCTCTTGCCAAGCTAATTTCCTAAAAAGATATTCTCATGATTTCCTTTTTTTTTTTTTTCCACAACGTCTGTACTTCAGTGAGGTTGGCCCTTGTGGAAGATTATTTGTAAAAATGGCTACTCCCTGTGGTCTACACCTTTGCAATGTGACTTTGTAGCTCCTTCCATTGAGAGGTAGAGTCCAATTCCTTACCAATTTAACCCGGCTTTGTGATATGCATTGACCAGCATAATGTGGCAAAAATGATAGAGTGCCAGGTTCACGTCCAGGCCTCAAGGGGCCTTGACATGCTTCTGCTCTTGCTATCTTGTACCCCTGCCCCCTGCCAAGTGAGAAAAAAACACACAGTAGTCAGCTAGAGCATGAAAGATTGTGGAGACAAGCTTGGGCACTTCAGCCAACAGCCAGCCAACAAACCAACCAGCAAACCTAACATGTAAGTGAGTTATTCTAGAACAGCCAGCACCCAGCTGACCTAGTCGACTACAGTCCAACTGACAGCCAGCCCAATTAAGATACACTGAGCCTAGCCCACATTAGCAGAACCACCCAACCTAAGAATAATAGGCAAATGGCCTTTGTTTTAAGTTGGGAGGTGATTTGTTACAGAGCAATAACTAAGGAATGTAGCCCCCATACATCTGATGTTTATTCCCAGCTCTATGTTTATATGTTGTTCTTCCTAGAATGCCTCCCTCTCTTTCCTCCACTTGCATCTGTTTACTTTTTAAGACTCAAGTCAAGTGCTGTCTCACAAAGGCTTCTTTGACTGCAACCCGTATAAATATCTCTCTTCAGTTGAGTAATACATTTTTCGTTTTTCTCTGTAATATTTCATGTATCCTGTATTCAATTATACAAACCCTGAGTTATATCAATCCCCAACACAGAGCTAGCTTATTTTGGAGGCTTCATAAAAATTTACTAGCTAAAAACAAACAGATTTGCTGTTCTCCCCACCCATCCAACCTGTGGCATGGTTTAGGCATCAGTATGAACTGCCTCAACTGACCGTGTCTTGGAACTGATTAACAAGTGCAAAAGTTTCCCTGCTGAAGATCTTTATAAAGAGAATTGATGGATATATAAATATAGTTTACTTAAACCATCAATTTCCTTTAAATCGAACTGTATTGATAGATTTTTCATATATATATATATATATCCTTAAGAGAATTCCCCCTTTGTAAGGGCTATCAGTTTTTGTTTCTGCTTATTAAGGATGTACTTCATATTCATTTTACTTGACACTACAGGAAATTGTGCATGACTCAGGCTTCATAATTCTGAGCTTATTTCTGAGATGCTTTGTCTATTATTTCAAATTGTCACAAGGTCGGTTGACTCTTTACATGCATCAGGTAAAATAAGAAATATGTATATACATACCAATTTAAATACCATAATAAATTCCCATATTCAGTATCATCCATGACCACCTCATGTTCTAACATCACCTTTTCTTTTTTTTCCAGAATGTATGCTACTTAACACATGATACTGCAAATGTTACAGCATTGGAGTTTTAGTGCAATGAACAGTTAGAGCCTTTTTATCACTTTGAATTCATCCATCACCTCAGTAAAATTCCAACAATTATAATGAGTAATTTATTTAAAAATTAATTTTGTGTAAGTGTAGTTTTACTGGCTTTTCCTTAGAAATCAAGAAATGCATGTTCATTTATTAAAAAAAAAATCCTGTCTCAGCTCAAAACTCTTATGCTTAGTGTTAAATAATGATATTACTGAATATTATATATAAGCCACTCAAGAAGCAATTTTTTTTTAAAGATTTTATTTATTTATTCATAAGAGACAGAGACAGAGAGAGGCAGAAAGAGAAGCAGGCTCCCAGCTGAGCAGGGAGCCCGATGCGGGACTCGATCCCAGGACCCTGGGACCACAACCTGAGCCGAAGGCAGACGCTTAACCATCTGAGCCACCCAGGCACCCTCAAGAAGCAAATTTAAGCCAATGTATAACTTGACCCAGAAATAGTTATCTGTTAGAAGTAATACTAAAAAAAAAAAAAAGAAGAAGAACTAATACTGGTTAGAAGGGATAAGAGTAGCTCTTCCTTATTTAAAGGCAAACATTTACTGACTTTTGGCTATGTATCAGGTTCCTGAAAAGAACTTTAGCTTTATAATGTGATTAAATCCTACAATATTCCCATGAAATGGGCATTAGTATTAGTATGAGGCATTAGGTTGCAAATAAGGAAACGGAGATTCTGAGAAGTACCTTACCCATAATCACATAGATAATGAGCTATGGCTCATATTTTCTCTTACATGCCTCCCAGGTTGCTCTTGTTTTCAGAAGTCCAGATCTATGTCTGAAGTCCTCTTGAGATCATTCTGATGGCAAAGCTTCTTCCTGTTTTCACAGCATATGACTTTATCTAGGCAGCTGCTGACTTCTGCACATAACCAGTAGAGGGGAATGGGGTGCTGCATGTAGTTTCCTTGCGTATATAATTGTAATGTGTGTGTCATGATTTAAAAGCCTGCTCAACTTACTAGTGCTAAATTACTAAAAACTTGAGGATTAAACCTTTGAAAAATATTTGTGTTTTAAAAGAAGATAACCAAAAAACAATTGCTTAATCCAAAGGAAGCAGTTATTAGTGATAGAATTTTAGGCAGCTGTGAGGATATATAATTATATCAGTGGTTTCGGTAGCACTTTGGAATCATCTGTAGGGCTTAAAAAAAAAAAAAAATCCTTAGCAATCTCCAGAGGTCTGATTCAATTGCTTTGTGTGGTGGATACTGAGTACCAGTGTGTTTTATAAAAGCTGCAAATGTAACGATAATGGTCAACCAGGATAGAAAACCAAGAGTTTGGATAAGGAAGTCACAAAATACCTACATATCTAAAAAAATGGATCTGGCCTTGGTTTTCCTCAGAGGGCATGTCAGTCTTGTGGCACTGAACTTGCTCTTCGAATGAAACACAAATTTCTCACCAACATGCCCATAGGTGCACTTCAAGATTTTTCAAAACCTTTTTCTGTGATACAGCTGGAAGGGCACATGGGGAGAAATGTTTGTAACCCTGAGGTGTGAAATGCCCAGGTTAGACAAATTCCAGAAGCCAAAACAAAAACAACTGATAAATAGGCTATAATAGGGTCAATTATTTTAGCATAGCCCAAATCACCACGGAGTCAAAAGAAAACCCTCAAACTGAGAAAAGCTATTTGCCACATTTTGACAAATTTGTCATTTTGTTAAAATATAAAGGTCTGAGAGGGCTGGGAGCAGCAATACCCTAATATAGATGAGCACACCTAGCAAGCAAGTGTTGGTTTCTAAATACCATCCTCCATGAAAGGAACAAGGCTCCATTGAGAAATGGCTGAGTCCGCTGCCAGGACAGCAAAGAACAAGATAAGCCTGGGCCAATGTTGTGCCAGAAAGTAAGGAAATGCTGAAAGAATGGTGATGACACATCAAAAGGACACAGGAACCAGGTTCAAGAGAATCCCACTGCCTAAATCTGGGACAATTTGAGTACCAAAATAAATACAGTAACTTATTATAATCTATTTAATAAAATAGGAATCCATGAACCCTTACTGATATAAATTTTAAAAACAAAAGTTAAATGAGGAACAGGATATTTACATAGTTTTGAAGCATCTCCCTGCAGAATAGTTATTAATTAAAATTGGAAACATGTAACTTTATAAACAAGGCAGACATACACCAGTTGACTTAGGTGATCAAAGTTAACATCATCAGTAAGGAGATGAATCAAAGTCACATTCCATCTGATAGGTTGCAGTGAGAACAGCATCTCTTCTGTGATATTCCTGCCAAAGACGCATAACATGAATCTAATCATGAGGAAACAAAATGAAGGGGACTTCATTTTTCAAAAAAATTGTTCTGTAATCTTCATCACTGTTGAGATCCTGAAAATCAAGGAAAGACTGAGGAACTATTCTAAACTGAAGCACACTAAAGATACATCACAACTAAATGTAAACTTGATTCCAAACTAGATCCCTTTTCTATAAAGGACATCATTGGGAAAGTTGGAAAACCCTGAATGGGGGCTGAGGATCAGATGGTAGTAAAATGTCATTTTTGATCTCCTGATTTTGGTATTTGTTGCTATATAGGAATATGCCTTTGAACTAGATACCTAGGGATTATGGAACATCAAGTCAGCAACTTACTCTTCAGTGGCTCAGAAAAAAAAAATCTTTTATTGTATTTGTAGTTTTTCTGTAAGTTTGAAATTGTTTCAAAAAATTTCAGTGCACTGGAATTTATTAGGAAAGCTCAGTGAGGTAGAGAGTTGCATTTACATACTTTTCCCCAAGGAAAGCAGGAAAATAACAACCCTCTAGATACTAGATATGCTAAACTACATGAGAATTTGCTAGGTAAGTATAAAAAATCTAACCTTGAGTTTCCAATCACTGGTCTTACTTTGCTTCTAGCATTTAGGACTTCTGGGAGTAGAAGGAGCTCTCATAAGGAGTATGACTATTTTATTTCTTTCTCAGAATTCAGTTAAAGAAGGAAAGCATCCTTCTGAAGGATTGAAGAGAAAGATATGTCAATAAGCAAAGCCCAAAGTTTCCGCAGCAACTCTCTAACAAATTTCGACACTTAACTGCAGTTAAAAAAAATTTTTTTTACGTACAGATGTTTATGAAGTTTCAACAAATATTTCACATTTTTTTTCAGAAGTACACTAAGTTTTTTTTTTAAATGCTACCTCTTCTCGGAGATAAGAAAAACATACTGTTCATTGTATCAGACCTTAAAGAGACCTCTGGAGCTCATCTAACCCAAATACCTCCTGCTGGATTAGAGCCCCATCCCTTTTGTTCTGCCCTGGTGGGTATAGAGAACAGATGGAAGTCATCCTCTGATCCCGTGAGCTCCAGGGTCTGCAGATTGAGAGCCTGACCCCCGTGCAGGGTGCAGCCATGCCATGCCTGACTCCCTGCAGATCTCCTCCAGCCCGCGTGGATGTTGATATTTCGTGGTTCACAAGCTCCACGGGCAACAAGTTCTTCAGGACAGCAATGCTTACCTCCCAGCTGGTGGTGTTAATCCTCCTGAATTGTGTCATTTGTGGACCAAGCTAAATGCAAAAGGGCGGAAACTGCCTTTCATTATACTCTGAGGATATCAAGGGGACACACAATGGTCATAGTTCAATGCTTCCCGGAGTACAATCATCTTTCAAACAGGATGGCTTCTGAAAGTCATGTTTCAGCTTCTCTTCCCAGACTTCACCAACCCTGCAGAAAGAACATACATTCAGTCTCATGCTCCTCCTTCCTCACCCCACCCTCCTGTAAGAGGTATTAACCAGCCATCAAGTGGATTGTCTGAATTATCCTTTCGATTTTTGCTGTCACCTATTATGAGAAGAGGACACGATGTGGAAAGCGCCACAGGAGAGGGAAGCAAAAGACAGAGATATTGCTAAAAATAGAGAAATTAGCAGGGAACTCTGTCCCTGGGAAACCTGAATTCAAGTGTTTTATACCTGAAATAAACCCCAGGAAATCAATGAATCTTCATAAAACGACAGAGTGGGAAAAGCCAGTGTAGTCATTTGTTTCAGCTGAATCCTGTTCACCATGGATATTCACAGAAGTTCTTGAGCTATAATCCATACTTTTCATTTACAAAAGCTTTTTTCTTTTTTCCTTAAATGCAGAGGAAGCAAATGTGTGTAGTATGACCCAGTCCCTAAAATTTAAGTCCTTGTTCTCTACCTGGGTAAGGATGAATAAACTCTGTATTTCTGAAGCCACTTGACCTCCTTATGAGTTAGGAACTATTAGTTCCCCCATTTCTCAGATGAAAAAATGGATTCTTAGAGACTTGAGTCACTTACCCAGGGCCACACAGCTTATTAGTGGCAGAGCCTGGATTTGAAGCCAGAACTGTCTAATTCTGACCAATTATTTTAGTAAACTCATTTTTGAAAAATAATCACATTTTTTGATGTGTACAAAAGAATATATGTAACATGTAATATTCTGGTTATCTATTACAAAATAGACCACTTCAGACCATGTGACTTAAAACAGCAATTAGTTACTATCTCACAGTTCTAAGGATTGATTCAGCTCAGCGGGGCACATCCCATTTGGGTTTCTCATGTCATTGCAGTCCAGTGGTGTCTGGGGCTAGAGTCATCTGTAAGCTCAACTGTGATAGACACGCATAATGGCTTCTTCACTCTTCTATCTGGTGCCTCCAATGGGACAGCTGGTCAGACATCTTCTTGTCTCCATGCAGTCTCTCCATGTGGCTAACTTGGGTTTCTTCACAATATGGTGGTCTTGGGGTAGTTGGACTTCCTACATGGTGGCTTGCTTCCCCAGAGTGTGTGTTCTAGGAGGCCATGAAGGCAGACCCAAGTCTTCTTATGACTTAAGCTTGTAAGTTGCAGTGTCACTTCTGCTGCATCTTCTTGATTATGCCCCCAGGTTTAATGTGGGAGGGAGCATACACAAGAGCATAAATATTGGGAAGCATGGTGCTCTGGAGGGCCATCTTTGCAGACCGGTTGCCAAATATAAGCTGTAATGTATAATCAAAACAACAGCGGCCATCAACCAATGTTTCCACCTGACCAATCCCCTTGTGCTCTCAAAGTGGTCAATGCTATCCTGAATTGTGTGTTTTTATACCCTCACGTGGTTGAAAAACTGTGTGTGTATACAGACTATTTAGTTTTGCTCATTTTAAAATTCTGTTTGAATAATCTCATACAGTATGTAGTCTTCTATTACCTGCATTTTTACTCACAAAACTATTTTTAAGATTTGCTTATTCTATTGCATACAGACTTGACTCACTCATTTTCACTGTTGCAGAATATTCTGTTGTGGGAAGATACCAAAATGTATCCATTCTTCTATTAGTAGGTATTTGGGGTGTCCCTGTTTTTTGCAGCTATACACACCACAGCTGTCAACATTCTTGTTTATCTCCTGAGGTCCATATATTAGACTTTTTCTCAGACATATCCCCAAGAGGGGATGCCAGGTTATGGGTCACAGGGAAAATAGACTTTTAATTGGCCTCCCTGTCTCCAGGCTCCTGCCTCTCTAGTCCATTCTCTACACACTTGGTAGAGTGCTCTTTCTAGAATACAAATATGGTGTTATTCCCTTACCTCAGGGCCTTCAGTGGCTCCCCACTGACTATACCAGTTGTTTTCAAACTTTTGTGTAGATCAGAAGAACCTGAGGGGTTTGTCCAAAACATTAGTGTCTTGGTCCTGCCACTGGAGATTCTGATGCCATCACTAAGAGCAGACATACATGTTTTAACAAGCTTCCCAAATAATTGTGTTGCATGTCAAAATTTGAGAATCACTGGATATATGATAAAGTCTCAACTCCTCAGTATAATGGAAAACCCACTCCATGATTTGTTTTCCTCCTATAACTCCAGCTTTATCTTTTGGCCCACCTTGTCAAACACCCTCGAAGCAAGCAAGGCCAAAGGGCTTGAAGTTTTTGAAATACTCCTGTCCCCATCCCGTCCATTTCTTATTGTCGTACCTGTAGTTCTTTATTGTGATTTTTTTTTTTTAACTGTGAGTCTCTCTTTACTAAGGGGAAAGAACTTGAAAGTCAAGGAGCCTTTCTATTGCCAATGTATCTTCGAACATCTTGCATAGTACTTACATGCTTAAGGAATATTTATCAAATTCATTGATTTCCCCCAGGTCACAAAACTAGTTAATGGTGCATCTGGGATGAGAACGTGGATTTCTTCATTTCTAGCTCAGTGATCATTCTGTACCATGCAGTGGGTCTAATGACTAAGCATCACATTATTGTACTGTTCTTAGTAGGGAAGGGGTGAACTTCATTCCCCATTCTTAAGAAAGGAATACACATTCAGCCCTGAAGGATTATATTGAAGAGAGTGTAGAAATAAATGTAAATCCTCAGACCTCAATTTCATCCCCAAAGGACTAAATTATTTTTCTCCAAAGCATAGGAAATTTTGCTTCTATTTGCTTTGGTAAACACCTTAACTTTGACAATCTACCATTGTTTTTAAGGTTGCTTTTGGAAAATCGTATCGACTTAAGTAACCACTCATCTTGCTCCTATTTGTTATAACCTTATTTACCTTCACTTACCTTATACATATTTACTGTATTATTTACAGTAATTTCCATTGTTTTAATAAAAACCCAGGCAGAAAATGTGTAATCTGTATAAAACTACCCATATTCCATAATGTATTTTTGAGAGATGTTTTTTGAAGATCCTCCATCAAGCCGAATGTGAATGGGTTGTCATTGTTGTGTTTTGATTTGGCTTCTAGCTTTAGAATTCTCTCCAAACGCTTTCTCAATCAGACTTTGCAGCTCTTCTACAATGTAGTGTTTTCATCCTTCTGAATTCCTGCTCTTTGTAGAAAAGCCATGCTGCATGCAACTTCAAAGAAAATATAAACAACAAAAAGATTTATCTGGAAAATCAATTAAGGTGATTATTGGTTAAATGAGGTTAATTCCGTGTTGAAAGAAGCCAAGATGTTTCCCTTTTAGTGACAGATCCTATTTTGCTAATATAAATTCTTGCCCTGACCGTGAGCCACAGCAGACAATTTGAGACAAGAATACTTAATTAAAAGATACATTTCATGAAGCGGATGACATTGGCAGAGTAAAAAATAAGCAAAGCAGAAAGGTAAAGCAGAATTCACCATCTAAGGATAAAACACCAAAAAATGTTCAGCCCTTTCAAGTGCTAAAGGTATTTTCTTCTGCGGCACAAAAATGCAGAGAGCAATTCAACCCTTTAGAGGTCTGTTTTTCATCAGCTTTGATCTGAAAATTGAGACAAGTGTTTGGAGTACTGTCGCCGATAAGGAGGAAAGTGGAAGCGTGCTCGAACAGAATGTGGTTACTCACACCCTGAACGATTAAACACTCACTGCATTTTTTTTAAAAGGCAAATTCTACAAGTCACACAGTTTCAGAAATCATTATGGAGAAAAAGAACAGCACACACAGTACTTTCATAAGAGCAAAAGCCGTCATGACCACAGAATACCAAAGCATAAGCTGTGCACATATTCCCAGTTTCATGTTTAGTTTTTCTTATTTGTTTCTAGACACTGTTTTCTCTGCCACCAACAGTGTTTATAGTCTCTGACTGTCACATAATGAAACAGAAGCGGAAAGCCTTTATTATGGTGTTAGTACTTTAGAAAGATACCAACATAGCTGGGTATCAGACTTCCTTTTGTTTTATTTTATTTTGTTTTTATTCTCTCTCCCGCGGCGGGGTGGGGGGGTTGGGGGAGGTGGGGATGCTATTTCCTTGATCTGAGGATCCTAGGGAATCGTCGGTCAGCAGGTTGTTGGTAATTGAAAGGTCAAATTCATAGACCAGTTGCGTGGTTGAGATGCAATCCAGTTTCTCCCTAGAAGGGGAAGAGACCTTCCATAAGCCAACCCCTCACTACAATCCTGAAGTCTTAGGGTCCAGGCAAGAGGTAGACTGATAAAGGGTGAAATTTCCTCACCTGGCCCAGGTTCAGCTTGTGGAAAATCTGACCATTTTTTTTCAGGGCCCCTCTCAGGTTTTAGGGAGGCAAGTCTTCACACTCCACAGCTGAAACACAGAAACTTCTCACTTACCCGTTGGGCTCTAGTTCCTTCTTTTGCATTAGCAGAATGTGTGAAATCGCTTTAGAGTTGTACCTCTTTAGTATCTGTGCTAACAGTGCATGTGAGACAAAGCAGTATCGCTAATGAAATCATTGAAACATTCCTCAGCACCCACTATGTGGCAGATACCACAGGGCACTGGAGATATGAAGAGGAGTAAGACAGAATTATGCCAGGCCTCGAGCAGTCAGGGTCTCGGCTGGGAAGACAGATCTGCAAAGAGCCGATTACAATCTAATGACAAAGTGTGGTAACTGCTAGAGTAGGGCCTGCCCAGGGAGCTGCAGGAGCAGAGAGGGGGATGAACTCACTCTGCTGGGTTTTGAGGAGCCTGGGACCACGTGGCAGAGGAAGGGATGTATTTTCAGCAGAGCTGGAGTTCTCCGAGTTCTCCAAGTAGAGAGGGCACAGAAAGCCATTACAGAAAGACCTGCAAAAGCCAGGGTGGGTTGAGTGGTTGAAAAGGTGTATGGGAAGCAGATGGTTTGGAAAGTTTCCTATCATAAGTGACCTCTTCCGATAGGAGGAAATTTGGAGAAAAAAATTAATCCCCACCTGTCACACCGGCAGATAGAGGAAAGCAGATGAAATGAACATCAGAGTTGCTTTCCGAAAGAAGAGGTTAGAGATGGCTCAGAGGCACCAGGCAGCAGAAGCAGCACCACCGGCAGGGGGGGGGGGCGGGGGGGGAGTGGAGGGGAGGGTAAAGCCTGTCGCGGACCAGTGCCCTTTCTTCCCCTGCTGTTCCTCTGCCCATACACTTATCTGGTGGATTCTGTTTCCTTTTTGCACACATTACCCTAGCAATCTGGTCTTTGTAGCAGCACTGATCCCTTGAGGGTTGGATTCAAAGATGTTTCCAGGCTTTACGAAGTCCCAGGGAAAGTGTTGTCTAAATCCCAGGAGAGAGAGATAGGCTAGGGGTCTTCTCAGAAGAACAAAACCAGAAGAGGGACAAACACTGCCTCCATAGAATTGGGGATCTCAAGGGGGTCAACTCTTTGGGAGAACTGAGGCTTTGACAGCAGTAAAATTAAAAAGAAAAGCAGAAGCCTGTTACCTGAATGACCAGGGACACCCAGCCAGAATTATTACTGATGGTGGGAGTAGTGACTGAGGAGATGGAATTTCCAATCCAGCTGGGGATCCTCAACAAGATTAGGGGCAGATTGAAATTTGAATGGAAGAAAGATTTCTCAGGGAGGCCTTCCCTTATCCCATAATGGATCAAGATTCTTTGTTATATTTTCTCCAACAACTGCTCCTCTTATACCTCAGCACTTGCCTCAGTTTAGATGATTCAGTTTCATTTTTAGGATTATCTCTTTAATGTATTTCTTTGGTCCCATTAGACTAAAAGCTCCATGAAAGAAAACTATTTTTGTTCATTACCGTGCCCTCAAGTGCCTGGCACAGAGCCGGGCACATAGTAGGTTCTCTCTGATGACTAAATGACAAGTTGGCTGCCCTCTTTTGGGAGATTGATCCATAATTATCTATGTGATCATAACGGTGGAACAGATGGTAGGTGTTTGACCTACGAGAATGCTATAGATGACTTGCAGGGAGGAGGGTAGAATTTGGTATGTGCAAGCATCAGGGATGGAACCGAAACCCTCTGGTAATATTGCTGAGGGCAGGTGGTCTTCATTCAAACTTTTCTCCACTCTACCCTCCACCACATTGAATATCTTTCCATTCCTTGAATGTGGCGTGTTCTCACTGTCTCCAGGTCATCACACATACCATTCCATCTGCCCCAGCTGACACTTTATCATCATGTTTCTGTAAACTGTTTTATTGAAACACAGTCATGCCTCTGCATTTAAATATTTCCTATGGCTGGTTTTTTGCTACAATGGCGCAGCTGAGTAGTTGTGACAGAGAACTTACAGCCCATAAAACCTCAGATATTTGCTGTCCCTTCCTTTTTCCAGAAAAAACTTGCCATCTTCTGTTCGAGATCTGTCTTACAATTTTCGGGAAATATAGTGGATATAAGATCAAGTTAAATGATGCAGCAATGATGCAATCAGCCAAATCCAGAATGTGGCACATTCTATCCCAGTTTCTTCAACAAATCAATAAAAAGAAGGGAAGGATATGATAGTACACAAGAGACTTAACAAACACAAATGCATACAAGGGGACAAGGAGCAAAACAAATGGGTAAAATTCTGTCACATATAAAACAAGAGGGAATGAGTAGTAGGACCTAAATGCATTCAAATGCAGATTTAAAAATATATCATGGCTCCAACAAAACACATTGACTAGCTGAGTTCGACCAGGCAAACCTGATTTGTGAGCTCCTGTGTGGCAGAGGAATGCTCCTTAATGCAGTTGATCGCTATTATTCATTTGTTTCTCAAGCATCTTCAGATCAAATATCTGTGATTTTATAGTATTAGTTATTAACAGGTCTATATCACCCCCAAGCCCTGTGGAATTGTATCCTCTTGGATTTCTTTTGACTTGCAATACCAATGTTCCCCCCCAGGCTCCCGCAATGAATATCAGTAGGTATTTTCCCAAAATGAATCATATGTCATGATCATCTACCCACACATTTGGAACCTTGTTAGTTCCATATGTGCTGTGTCTCTATTCTTCCCTCTGTTGAAAACACCTCATTTAGTACCATCTGCAAAGTATAATAAATTTTTTATTTGTTCTTTCGTAGAACTCACAAGAATATTAAATGAAACCCTTTAAATAGTAATCAGAAGTTGCACAGCTCAGCCTTTGACTAGGTATGTGATCTTAGTAAAGCTGTTTAATCTGTATTAAATCTCCATTTTGGTACTTTTCTCCATTGTTTCACTCTTTCCACTTGTTTATTACCTTGAGTGCAATGACTTATGAGGCCCTCTCCTATTTTTTAGAAGAATGAGTGTCAGAGTCACAGAATGGCCAAGTTGATATACCTTCTTTTTAAAAAATGTTTGTTTGTTCTAAGTAAATATTTCTTGAAGGAATTGCATGAAGGAGTTCTTGCATGAATTTGTTTCTTTGGTTCTGCTGTCATTTAGCCACATTGTGATAAAAATGTGTGCTTGTACAACGCAAATAGTATAACTACAATAAAATATGTGAAGTGCCCTAAATTTCTTCTAATGAAAAAAAAAATGGGATATGTACACTAAATGAAACTATATAAGATAAATGGGAATTTATCACATAAGCAGTAAAATGTGTATAGAATTTCAAATGACCCATCTATAAAAAGTGGTCTAAATAGCCCCTTTGCAAGTTGAGGGACAAAGAACAAAGAACTTAATAGAAAAATGGGAAAAGATACAAATAGTAATTCCCCCAAAAGATATAAAAATGGTCCATAGTATATGAAAATATGTTCATTAATATGTTTCTCATAATTAGAGAAATTCAAATTAGGACAACGTTGAGATACAAGTTCTAACCTATGTAATCGGTGGTGTTAAAAAGTATGACAGTATATCCTGTTGGCCATGCTGTGGGGCGACCAGCACTCTCAGATGCCGCTGGGAGAATGTAAGCTAGTGCAACCATTGGGGGGATAATCTAACAATATCTAACCAAATTACGTCCCACTTCTAGGAATTTACCCTTTAACAATATGAAGAAGTACATGCACACAGTTATTCATTTCAGCATTATTTATAACTGCAATACATTTGAAATGTCTAAGTGCCCATGAATCAAAGAGTGGTTGAATAAGGACGGTATATCCACAAAGTAAAGTACCATGAGGCTATTAAAAAAAACAAAAACAAAAACAGTGAGGAAGATCTTTATTAACTCATATGGATTAATTTCCAGGATATACTTTTAAGTGAAACATCTAAGTACAAGAGAGTATCATAATATATATAATACAGCATGGGAAAATATATGTATATGTTCTCATGCAAACAGAAACACAGGAAGGATAAACCAGAACTAAGAAGATTGGTCACCTAAAGGAAATGGGAAGGGACCGGGTGGACAGAATGCCAACAGGTGTGAGGGCTGAGGGAAGGGACACCTCTCTGAGTATACTATATATATATATACATATATATATAGCTCTGACTCTGGGAATCATGGTAGTTCCATGAGTAATGTTAGTCATACTCATTAAATAGTTAAATCAGGAAGCAGAGGAAACTCAAAATACACACAACAACAAATTTGAAAAATATATTGAAAAAATATAGAGTCTTTGAACTCTATATTGTAAGGCTAAAGAAAAAAAAAACACTGGGTTGTTAGTTACTAAATTTGTTTTTCACTGGGGTATGGGTTAGCAATTCAATAACTATGTGTATTCTAGAATCAAGCAAATAAATAAATATACTGTGGATAATAAAGACTAGTTTTTCACTGTTGGAGAAAGGAATGAGGCAGGGTAGAGTGAACCACGAGGTGATGGTTTGGAATCAGAGGTTTCAGTATGAACTCATGGTCTTTAATATATTTAGAGATAGAGAAAAAGTTAGAGATGAGTGTGTATGGAATGTATATACATATATACATGCACAAAGTTCTCTCCTCTTTTCTCTACAAGAGCCCAGGAACAGTGACACCTCAGTGAGCCCAACTGGCACTTGATTCTTCAATAAAAGGAGCCAGGGCTGAGGCAAGAAAAATAAACAAAGTGTGTCTGAAGTATCTTGTGGTGCCAGAAAGTAAGGGAATCCTCAAAACCTGATGGGCGCCTGGGAAAAGGACACAAGAGTTCATTTGAGGGAATTCCCATGGTCAAAGCTGGGAAAAACCACAAAATATCTAATGAGATTAATAGATTATAACCTATAGAATAAAATAAAATTCCATGAGTCCATGCTGATAGAAATAAATAATGAATATTTTTATGTGAGCCTTTCCTTCCCACAATATCTTCATCTATAAAGATAGAGCCAATAGTATTTATCTTGCAATACTGTCATAAGGAGGCATTGAGACAGAGGGTTCAAAACAACAGTTCAAAGCACATGGAAAGTGTCTGTAAATGTTAACTTCTTTTCCCACTCCATTTTTTTTTTAACACAATCTTTTCCCAGAAAACCAGAGTTCACAATTTTGAAGTTAAATAGCTGGTAGAGTTTTGATTTAGTTTTAGAAACATCGTCTTAGTCCTTTTTAGGAGCCTCCTTCAAAATGGCACCTTCTCCCTATTGTCTTGTTGGTGATAGTTAACCTAGACTAGCCACTAGGAATCCATCATCATTTCCCTATGTATTCTGCCACCTGGTTCATCTCGCGTCCAGGTAAATGGTGGAGGGAACTCTGTGATTCTGTGCATGCCCTGGACAGCTGGCCATGAGGGAGTACTGCAGGCTTGGAAGAGGTGACTCATCTCCTCCTTGGAGTACAGCCCTCTGGGTAGAGCAGGTGTCATCTGCATAAAGATGCTGATCTCCCATGGAAGAAGTTCAGCCGGGCCCTTAAGCATTTTTCTCTTTTCTGACTTAGTATTTGGGTGGTCCCTTTTTAGGGTTGTTAAAGTGTTTGATGAACCTGTATTTTCTATGTGTATTGTCTTCTCCTTCAGAGTTAGTATGATCCTTAAAGGCAGAGAGTGTTTCTACTTTGCTTTGCTAATCCTTTGGCATCTAATGTAATAATCTGCACACTGGACTTGACGCTATCAATCCAGCTTTGGGTGCAAACTAATCTTAGGAAACAGATATAAATCCAATTCTTCTGTAAGAAACAGATATAAATCCAATTCTTCTTCTGTTACAGAGAGATAATACTACCTGTTTTTTTACCTATTATATAGAAATGTGTGGTCACATCACTTTTTAAGTTAGAAAAACATACTATGATGTATGTATAAGTGCTTTGGACTGTTTGGCATAAAGACAGATAATTCAGTGAATATACTATTACTTCATTTATTCAACAAATATTTACCAAGCATTCATGATAGCCCTGGCACTGTGTTACACAGGATAAGAATAAGACTCAGAGGCAGATAAATGATAGTATCTGCCCTCACTGGGTTTGCAGTCAAATAGAGCAGGACAGATGTGTAAATGTGTGCAGCGAAGTGTCATGCTATACATACGATGATAACCGTCTGTACTAGACACACTAAGGCACAAGGAAGGTCAAGTAATTCCACCAAAACTATTGAAAAAGTCTTCACCAAGAACCTATCAATTTGAGCCAAGTTGGAAAGGTCATCGAGCAGCAGCATGAAGAACAGATAAAGAGAGACTTGACTGCAAGCAAGGAGATCAGTTAGGGGACAATTGCAAGAGCCCAGGCTGGAGACTATGAGATCTGGCAAGCAGTGGCACTATGCAGGGCTCACAGGAGGGGCTGAGTAAATATTTACTGAATATGCACAAGAGAGAACTAAGAAAGACAATAAATGTTAAAGTAGATGTGACAGGAATTCATCATTTATTTACCTAACAAGTATTTATTGTGCATCTACTAAATGCCAAACACTGTTCTAGGTGATGAAGACAGAGAGTTAATAAAACAGACTCTGCTGTCAAGAAATTTACATTCTAATGGGGAAGGGAGAAGAAACAAATAGATAAATATGGACAAGTCAGGCATGTATAAGTGCGATGAAGAGAAAGGAAGCAGGACGGGAGCACTGGAGAATAGGAGGGCAGTGGTTGCTGTTCTTGGGTCAGGTGGTCAGGGAGGGCCTCTCTGATAGTTTTAGATCAGCAGACGGCTGAATGAGGGAAGGTGGCGAGCCATGCGAGTATCTGAGAGGAGAAAGGTCCAGAGAGAAACAGGAAGGCTAGTGTTTGTGGCACAGAGGGAGTGCAGGGGAGAGAGGCAGCAGAGGAGGCCCAAGGGGAATATTATGATGGGAGGATCTTGGGCAGAAACCTTGGGGAGAGGTCTTTTCAAGAGTGCAGGTGTCCTAAAGGTTCTGTGAGCAGATATTGAAGGGAGTTCTGGGGCCTCCACTGACAGTTTCACTTTATGGCAGAGGCATCCCTGGGAGCATATGGGACTAGAGAGCCCCAGACCATTGAGGAAAGGGAAAACCAAAGAGTGACTCCAGTAAGTATCCACTGATAAATAGATAAAAGTATACATACATATACATAAACACACACACAAACACACACACACACTGGAATATTATTCAGCCATAAAAAAAGGAAATCCTGCCATTTGCAACAACATGGATGGACCTTAAGGGTCCATCGTAGGTGAAGTAGGTCAGACAGAAAAAGACAAATACCTTATGATTTCACTTATATGTAGAATCTAAAAAAAGGTGATCTCATAGATACAGAGAACAGACTGGTGGTTGCCCAAGGTGGTGGTAGAGCGAGGGTGAAATGGGTAACTCTGTTCAAAAGGTACAAACTTTCAGTTATAAATAAGTTTTGTGAATGTAATATACAACGTGGTGACTATAGTTAATATTGTGTTGTACATTTGAAAGTTACTAAGGGAAGAGTTCTTGAAAGTTTTCATCATGAGAAAACACATATTTATAACCATGTATGGTGATGGTTGTTAATTAAGCTTATTGTGGTGATCATTTTGATACGTACATCAAATTGTTATGTTATATACCTAAAAACTAACACAATGTCCATTATTTCTCAATTTTTTTAAAAAAAAAGTGACTCCAGGCTTCCTTGTTTGATTCCTTGTGCCATCCAACCAAATATTTAATACAGGGAAAACAAACTGGGGAGGTGGCAAATGATTTCAATTTGGATATATTGAGTTTGAGGTGTCTAGGGGATGGCCAAGAGGAGATGTTTAACGTGAGCGGTTTATGTAAGAAACTGTAGCTTGGAGAGACTGTGGAGCTGAAAAAGATAGTCATGTACTTATGTATGACAATAATATCATGGGAGTTGATGTGGTCACCAGGGAGATGTGGGGGGTGGGGGGGCAGGAAGACGACTGAGGTCAGCGCCTGAGGATTACCAACATTTGAAGAATGTTGAACCTGCAAACAAGACTGAGAAGGAATGCTAAAAAGCAGGAGGAGAAATGATAGAAGTGTGGTCTCAAAGAAGTCAAAGGAGAAAAGATTTCTCAGGAAGACAGGAATAATCAGCATTGTCTCATGAGGAAATGCCAAAGGGGAGGGGAGAACATAATGACATTGAGGTTATTTTTTCAAAAAGCTCTAGTGTAAAAGGAAAACATGAGGGAGGTGCTAGCTAGGGGGGAATCAAGGCAACTTGAAAAGTTTGTCGGCTTTGGAGAAGAAGCCTTCTTTCAGAGTAAGCTGAAAATCTAGGAGAGAGAGGAAATGGCTAACCGAGCAAACTCTCACAGGAGCCAAGAGAGAATGGGACCAAGAGCGTTCCACTCGGAAGACTGGTTTACAAGTGGGAACGCCCACCCTTTTTACTAAATTATGATCCTGTCATTATTTTAAAATTTGATATTTCAAAAATTGTGGGTCCTTTGCATGAATTTTGATTGTTTAAACACTAAAATTTTTAATTTAATTTAAAAATATTGTTTATCTTGATTATAAAGGTTTTTGGTGCCCCTTAAACTTTGCACCAGAAGCAAGTGCCCCACTTGCCTCATCCTAGTTCCCAGCCCTGTATTATACAGACATACACCTTAGCCACCAATCCTAACATTAGGATTCCTCATCCAGAAAAGAGGTTATTCTAGAGCAAGCACTGGGGACTGGAGTTATAGGACTTAGACAGAGAGGGACACTGAGGCTTAGGGGTGTGAGGCCTAGATTCCAGGAAGGGAGAAATGGTCAGTGACTTCCGTGGAAGGACACTATACAGAAAGGCACCCACAAGGGACCCCCGCCCCCCCACTCCGACAGATGGACCTGGCTTTGAATGTGAGCACATGTAATAGTCATTAAGTGCTCCCTCAGTCATTCTTCTATGATCTAACCCCTGTGTCTTCAGTAAAGTCTTCTTTCTGTTTACTGCCCAGCAAAAATATCCCAGACTCCTGATAATGAGCTTACATTATTACAAAATTATGAACCTGTGCAGTACATTTCCTTATTCCAGTACATTCCTTTCCTTCCACATAGCACAATTTATGTCCTTCCTCTTGTGATGGCTTTTTCTCCATCTCTGTCTGATATATTCATGCAATAGATTTATGAGTTTCATATCTTTATTCCTTTTCTAACCGTATAAAGTGCTACCCACACAGTTGATTGGCATAGTTTTTATTTCTTGTTGAAACCTAACCTAATTCTTTATTGCTACTGACTTAAAATTTTCACTGGTGATAAAGAGAGAACGAGGGAATCCACTTGTGAGTATCAGAGTTCACAGCATTATAAAAATAGCTAGTTGACGGCAAAATGTCCCACTAGCCAGTCATGTAAACTTAAGTAATTGTTTTGTCAGGTGTTGTCAAAGGAGTCGATATCTATTCATATGCTTCTTGCCAATGGTGTGATCGTAAACATTTAAAAACCAGCTCTCCAGAAAATAAAAAAGCTCCAATTTTTTGTGTTTACCAAATTTGATGTTATAAATCTATGACTGATTTCAAGCTGTCAACCTGACAGGGCAGGATATGAAATATCCTTGCACACTTTTGTATGATATTTCCACCATACAGATACAAGGGACGGTTAAGGGTAGAGGTAGTTGTAAAATAACTAAGAAATGATGAGTTTTGAGCATTTGCTACTCTTTTCTACAACCAATTTTATTTAGTTCTAAGTTTACACAATTTAATTTTTAATAGTGGCTTGCGAAATTCCTGAAAATTTAACAGTCAGCTCTAATGAGCCTGTGCTTTCCAGCTCTGAGACATGACATCACTGCCCCTTACTGACTTGAGTGAAAAGGAGTGAAGCATAAAATTCCTTATTTAAAGGACTAGCAGCAACTCTGAGAGATGGTGGCTGCCTGCATGGAAGAAACAAGAATAGAGAAACTGGAAGACTCGGGAAAAGAAACTTTCGATGCAAGGGGTACAAGAGTAAAGTATATTATCTTGACTGTCTTGTCCTCTGAGAAACTCATGATGCTTTGACACATCTAGTTTTGTGCTACACTGGTAGGGACATGCTACTGGATCTGCCTCATTCCACTTATCTGCTGGGTAACTTTCTTTAGGAACTGGAATGTTTTTCTTCTCTAGGTTTATAAAAACCAAGGATCTCATTCTGGAGTTGGAAAATGAAGGCTTATCATAAAGATGGTGAGTCTTCTTAAAAATAATATAGGAGGTTATTATTTGTAGAGTAATGCTTCTAGGATCAAGGCTTTTTTTTTTTTTTCTTAACAAAATAAGACTGGGCATGCTTGGATAGGAAGAAAAGTTCCATCCTCCCCAGTCTTATATACAAGTCAGAACAACTTAGGAGATGGTGTTTTGTACTATCTCTGCTATAGGTTCTTCCAGATGGGCCATATTGTGAACATGGGCATGTGCAAATTCTATTTATCGGGAGGAGAGTCATTTGGGAGAGAGGCCAACTGATTCTGTGTTGCTCCAGAGCTCTAGCTCATCACACCTGGAGGAAAGTAGGAAATGCAGACTTGAAAATGTAGTCTTGAACCTGTCGCCACTTCTATTTCTAGTGATGAAGCATAATACTGTCATGCAACTTCTTCATGAATGTAGTTACTATACATGATTAGGTTCTATTTGTGTGCTACTTAATGAATTTCCATTCTTTGAGCAAATTACATTTTGATGGCATCTCTATTCCGGCTGTGAACTCTGCCAGTCAAACAAGGCACTTTTGGTATAGGGCAGTGGTTTTCCAAAGATCTTCCTCATAGGAGACACTTGCTGAGCAGTTCCACTCTGCTGTTGAGTTCTGAGTAAGAGTCTATTTGATAAAAGAGTTTTCAGTGCTCAGAAGTCAAGTTTGAAAACCACCAGTCAGAGAAAAAAGAGGGTCTACCTGTGCCGCATGACAAAAGTAAGAAAGAATTAATCCGGAAGCGCTGGAAAATCACTGTTGGAATTTAGACTAGGATACAAGCCAGTTGGTTTAAAGCTAAAAGAGATGTGAATAAAGCCCTTAATAGTAAATTGAAGATTGTTGTCCTGATACCATTCGTACTCAAGGACTACTGATTTTTTTTTTTTTTTAAATCAAGCTGTTTAAAAATGTTGTGCTGGGGATGAAACCATATTCAATGACAAAGGGACTGCATAAACTGTCTTCACGCGGGCCTTATCAAAGCTTTTCACATGGTGCTTGGATGGTTTGTTTTGATGGGCAGAATCTGAGTCAGGCACCCTTATCTGGCTTCATTATTATGGATATGAACATGGTTCCTGAGACTCTCACTACTTCCACAAAAGGAGATTTTTTAAAAATGCAGCCTGATAAATTCTCCATTCAAGAGAGCTGGAGAATGTTTTCTTCCACTGCACTGCAGCTTAAAGACATCTGACCTGAGTTTCTGCAGAAAGTTGTTTTTTATAGGGAGAATATTGAGGTTACAGTGTTTGCATATTACTCTCCTCTCTTCTCTTCTCCAAATGGGGTTTGAGAGATCCCCCCTCCTCCCACATTTAGTAATCCAGAAGAACCTAGAAATGAAAGACTGCCATCAGGAAAGATGGAAGCTCTGCCAAACATCTGGAAAAACATCTGGAACATCAAGCTCACTTCATCACTGTATTAACTCAGATTGGTTCAATTCACTCAGAAAAAAAAAAAAAAAAGACAGAGTCGCTTTAGATCTGAAGCCCCACAGCACCACGTTTTCTGCTACTGATGCTTCCCCGTTTGTACGGTTGTTTTCATCTGTGTTTTTGTAACTCGAAATTTGGAAAGCACTTAGCATGGAGGTCAAGAGAAAAAGAAGCCTGTCATTGGGGTAAGCAACATCAAGCTTTCCATTTACTGGCAGGAGTATTCACTCTAGGCGGGGCGTTGTGCAGAAATCATCTGATTTCTTTCTTCTAACAACACCGAGAAAGGAAACCTTATTACCCCTACTTTGTAGACTAGGAAATCAAGACTTAGCCAAAGTCACTCAGCTGGTAAACAGTAGAAAAAGGCTACAAATCCAGGCCATGGGACCCCAGGGTCTGAGCACTGAACTGCATACTATACAAGAGTAGAGTCAGAAGAAATGGTGGGCAAGTATCCTGGCCGGAGACCCACGCAGGGACTGAGAGACCTCGGAAAATGAAGAGCAATTGCTCTTCTCCCAGGGGGGCCTATTTTGGGCCTTGCTTCTGAGCATTCATCTATGAGCTAGACTTCTTTTTGTCTCCCTACATAATGTGAAATTTTCTTTCTTTCTTTTTTTTTTAAAGATTTTATTTATTTATTTATTTGACAGAGAGAGACATAGCGAGAGAGGGAACACAAGCAGGGGGAGTAGGAGAGGGAGAAGCAGGCTTCCCCGTGGAACAGGGAGCCCGATGCGGGGCTCGATCCCAGGACCCTGGGATCACGACCTGAGCTGAAGGCAGACGCTTAACGACTGAGCCACCCAGGCGCCCCATAATGTGAAATTCTCTACATCTCTAAAATTGCATTAGGTACCTCATGTAATCATTTTGTATAAGGTCAACTTTGCCTAAGTCAAGTGCTGAGTCACCCAGTGAGCATCTGTACATCATTATGCTGTAACTACGTAGAAAGGGAAAGGAGAAAGATGGGGAGGCTAGGGTTTTTTTTATTTGGAGACTCAGGGAAAGGATTGTATGGCATAAAGAGTGGGAATGGGAAGGAAAAACAGAAATGAGAGGAACAGCGATTGGAGAGAGCAAGTTAACTCTTAGAATGTACAAATGCTTCAACAGCCTCGTGGCCGTATATCACAGCTTATGCTAAAAGGAAGTCTAATTTATTCATTCTTTCATTCAAAGAATATTCAGCTTCGATCAGTCATCGCCCTTGTATATTCCCTTAACTCTCATTTCTTCCCTGTGTGAATACTTTTTAGAACATTTGACCAGCTCACAAGAATCCCCTTAACGGTCCCTTCCACCCCCGAAATTGGAGACTCAACAGTCGTTTTGTGCGGCCTGATCCCCCCCAAGGACAGCCAAGTCCTTGCTCCTGGCCTTATCATAGACTGTCATATTTTGCTCCAACACAGACAGAATTCAGCTCTCTCACTAGTTTTCATGAAAATTTCTGGTCATCTGTGAGGCACCTGGGTGGCTCAGTGGGTTAAGCATCTGCCTTCAGCTCAGGTCATGATCCCAGGGTCCTGGGATTGAGCCCTGCGTTGGGCTCCCTGCTGAGCGGGTAGTCTGCTTCTCCCTCTCCCTCTGCTGCTCCCCCCTCACTCTCTCTATTAAATAAATAAATAAATAAATAAATAAATAAATAAATAAATAAAAGCTTAAAAAAAAGAAAATTTCTGGTCATCTGGAGTATCTTATAATTTTTGTAGTTTCTACAGTAAGTTTGGTGAAGGGGAGAGGGGTCATTCAGACTCTTCCCTCCCTCTCCTTCTTCACTGTCTTTCCTGGGTCACACTCATTCTTCTCATGTCTGCCGAGTAAAGTAATCATCTTTTGCAATTTGAGCGTGCCCTGAGGGCTGACCCCCTAAGCCAATCAACTTATCAAAGTATTACATTCCCCCTCAGGGGAGCTCTGGTCAATATAATGATCTTCTTCAGCTAGGTTTGTCCTTGGAAGCTGTGACCACTTTTATAATAGCACTGATTGGTGAACAAAGAAGTCAATCTTTAGGAAAAAAATCAAGACAAGTAGAGAGCAGAGTGAGAAAGAGAACACTTCTTGGGGAGACAATGGCCCTCCGGTTCCTGGTTTCTGTTCTCCCTAAGGTGGGGCTACGTTCTGCCCCTTGTGTTCTGTGAAATAGCCCATTACCTAATAATTCCCTTTTTAACTTCGATTAGCCAGGCTATTTACTTGCCATCCAATAACCTTAATTAAATTCTTTCCCTATCAAAAAGCATCACTTTTTATTTTCATCGCCAGTTATCTTGTCTGTGCTTTCCACTTGACTGAAAGCTTCTTAAGGGCAAGGACAGCATTTGTCTTGCTCACTATTTTATTATCAGCACTTAGCATATTTCCTGGACGCTGAGTAAATGTATTTGATTGACAGCCAACTGGGTATCAAGCACTACTTTGGGTACTTCGATTATCAAGATGAAAGACATGATCCTAGATCTTCCATGGTTTAGAGTCTAAATTATTCCCGAATCAGCCCAGTTCTACTGCTATTCTAATCATCTCTTGTACTAGTTTGGAATCTTTGAGCTTCAGTAAAGGGGGCAGTGTTGGCTCAAGTGACCAAATCTCACAAGGGAGAGGGAAAAAAACTGGGCTTTGGAGATAGCTGGAACCAGGGACAAATGTGCTCAGAACTCTTCTCCCTTTCTTCTCTTTACCTATGGATTGCCTTCACCATGTCAGACTTCTTTCCTCCTGGGATGTAATAGTAACCACCAGCAGTTTTCACACTTGTGTTATTCTAGCTTTATCATGATTCTTCATGGTTCTACTTCGGGGGGGAAAATCCTGGGGGTGCCCCCTCACCCCCAGGTGGTTCAGCTTGTGTTAAATGTACTTCTCTGGGCCAATTACAGTTGAGGGAAAGCACTGGGATTATTTCAGTTTGGATCATGACCAGTAGGATCTGTAGGACAGTGGGAGCTTCCAATCTCAGGCCCATGGATGGGACATGGCCAGAAAGGGAGTGGGTGCTCTTCTGGGTAGACAAAATCATAGATGTCTGCCCACTCTATCCCCTCTTCCTCACATCCATCAACTTCTTTCCTTGGCTTTATTTAACAGATATCTATTAAATGCTCATTTAGCATAAAGCATTGTGCTAAGCTCTTTGACTAAGCAGTTACATTTTATGTCTCAAAATTAACTTTTTCAAGGAAAACAAACATCTTTTCTTAGTCCTTATAATCATAACCTAGTTTTTCCTGCATTTATTTTTCAGTCACAGCATAGCAAAACCTTCAAGCACTGGCTTATTTGGGCCATCCCAGTGCACATGAATCAAATGATTTTATCTTTTGTTCCTATCCTTGCCATCCCTAATCTGTCAGGCAGTCCTGAATCTATACCATCAGACTTGTTTGTTCTACTTCTCTATCCTTTTATCATGGTTCCATTAACTCACATCCAAGGATGTCAAGAGAATAAATAGCCCAATAAAACAAAAAGAGTATACTTCCAGATTTAAAAAGAAAGAAACATACAAGAAATACATAAATCATGCTGTATGACAATAGCCTGGAAGATTGCATGGGAGGATCTTTGTGTTTTCTGTAAAAGAAAAGAAAAATGGAATTTCCATGCCTTGCATCAGCACTTGACAGCTGGAGTTATTGTATACTGGGCACCAAAAAGGAAGGATGGTCATCAGGAATAATTTTGCTGGAATAAGCATAATTCCATGGAGGATGACCACACATTTCCTTTGGTGATCATCTTATAACTGGGGATAATTGAAGCATGAATCTAACCTATGTGTTGTCTAAGAAATGCCTAAACATGAACATTTCTCCCTCATAAAGCATGGTTCCTTACAACATGGGTTTGGCATACCAATGTCCTATCACTTAATGTCACATCTATATAATGGAGACTCAAGTCTCAATGCACTCTTTCCAGATAAACAGAAAGTGCTTGTTCAAGAGTAATAAACACCTGGCACACAGGTTGCTAAGAGCTCAAATAAAGATAAATTTGTTAGCCTGACCTAAATGTTCTCAGGATCTCAAATTAATCTAATGTTATCTGACATTTGGTACTTTCTCTATCTAAACTAAAAAGACCGCTCTTTGATCAAGGTCTCATCACTCTTTTTCAAGAAGCAATTGTCATTTTGCCTCCCGGTGCTCACCTGCTGCTCCTATACGGTACTTTGTGATCTGCAACTGTAGCACCCAGACTCAAGCAGAATATAATTCTAGGGCATTCTGAATCTAATGTTTGGTTCTTGGGGTCAATACGAACGTCAGGCTAAGCCTAACATCAAAGGGGAACTTTTTTTTTTTTTAAGATTCTTTCATGACTTGAATTTGAAATAAATTATATTAGCATTTAAAAATGCACTTTAGAGATGTCTTAATTTAAGCTCATAGTTTTACAGTTGAGGAAACTCAGATTCCAAGAAGTAATTTCCCCAAGGTCACGCAGATCTTAGTAACAGCACTAACTTACACTAGAACATAATTTTCTTTTACCTTAATTATGGAGAAAGTGAAACTATTTAACTGTTCAAAATATGTTCTATACATTTTAATATGTTTAGTTGTGAAAAACAAAGAATTTTTTTCCCGTCAATAGAAAGCTGGACCAGCATGCAGCTAGCCAGCTTACCTGCCGCTTTCTATAGATTCACAAGTTAGTAATTACCTTACCTTTCTAGGTAAGGAAATAAGGATTCAGTACACCAGGCTCTGAGAGGGAAAAGGCAATGCCGAGTGAGAGAGAAACCACTGAGAAGGTCACCAGCTGTCGATGCAGGAAACACCTGCCCCAATCTCCCCATTCAATAAGAACAGACTTACACTACTAATATTATTGCCTCCGTGACTGTTATTATTTAACATAATCTAACTTTGGGTGTTGTCCCAGAACAAGCTGTGAATGCTCTGAATGTTTGCAGCTCCTAGAAATTTCTTCTCCTTTCCTGACCAAAGGGTATCTGCTGTCTGGAAGCCTGAGGTTTACAGAAGCCTGAGGTCACTCCCACTGAAACCTCATCTGATCTTGTGCCTGAAACAAGGAGATGGCTTTATGGTAGGACAGGACAAGACCACTGCAATCATGCTGCGTGTGCCTCACACCCACGAGTCCAAAGGGCAGTGTGATCACCGTGTGTTTCCTGCAAATGCTTCCGGGCTTGCAGAGTTCCCTTGTGTACCATTTTGGCCGGCGAGTCAATCCCTCTCCTCTCTGGCTCTGCCTACTCTCTGCACAGGATCACCATACACCGCTACAGATTTCCCCAAATATCAGTCCATTTTATTGATTCAGAAGTACCAGGTCTCCAGCTGACTAGTCTGACCTCCTATGGGGACCAACTGCATTTAAGGGAATTTTTTATTATTATTATTTCAAACTTTCTCCTCTTAAGATAGTTTATTTAATCACGCATTTGTTTAACATCAGAGTGAAATTTAAATAAAAGGAAATTCGCTAGCCTTTCTATGTTCTGCAGGAGGCAGATGACAGAACTTGTAAATCCAGTGACAGTTCTACAAAGCAATGAAAAACACAGACATGCACGTCATGGACAAATCTCCCAGATACAATGGTGAGCAAGAGAAGGGGGACACAAAAGAATACATGCCGAATAATTCCATGTTTATCAAGTACAAAAGCAACAAGCCTATCTATGGTGAGACAGGTCAGAGAGCGGTTGCTGTGGGCAGGGCTGTCAGCTGCAAGGAACACTGTGCTCCTGCCAGGACAGTTCTGTCTTGATCTGGGTGGTGACAAATTAATGTATACTTATATAAATATTCACCCATTTACAGACTTAGGATTTGTGTACTTTACTATATATGAATGTATATATTGATATATGAACACACACTTACGAATATTTATATATAATGTGGACTACACTCAGTTGTATATACTATATATAAGTATACATTTACTATGTATAAATGTATATGTAGTGTGCTTTAATTTTTAAAACTGTAAAAGTATACCTCTATTTTTTAGAAAAGTTTTTTAAAGAACTAGTGACATGCTTCAGTCTCCGATTCATATAAGGTGCATTCTTGAGGCTCGTCATTGCTGTAATTGCAGATTTCCTTTTCAGGCTGCAGTTTGTAGTCCTAGCCTTTGTCAGTGGGGAGGTTCAGGGCTCCCTCCCAGGGAGACTGCTCCTCTGGGGCGATCCCAGCCAGGCTGCTGTGCGGAGAAGGTAGGTTCCCCACCTCCTCGCCGCACTTGGTTTGGTCTTCCAGGGTCACTATGGTCACCTCATGTTTTCTCCTGGTCAGAATCATCTAGACATCCGATTACCCGCGACATCTTTCTGGATATGCCAAACATAGCCAAAAGAACACTCAGATACCCTCCTTAAATCCTCCTTCAAATATTTAAAACGTATTTTACTTCATTTTATTGTTTTTAGAGAGAGAGAATTTTAAGCAGGCTCCACGCCCAGTGCGGAGCCGGATCTCACAACCCTGAGATCATGACCTGGGCCAAAATCAAGAGTTGCTTAACCAACCAAGCCACCCACGCACCCCTAAAAATTATTTTAAATATAACAGCATCATAGTAGCAAAGAACATTGCAGTGGATTCAGATTCCTCACAAAACTAATGTGAGAAACACAGGAATGGGATCCCAGGGATTACAGCATACTAACAAATCACTTCTTTTCCTGTGTCCCTTTTCTTCGTCCAGGTTTTCCTATACGTATAAATAATTTAAAATGTCTAATCATTCATATCTATCATGTTTTTCCTTAACAAATCATCATAGAATTTTGAAAAATATTTCATTAAATTGATATGCTAGTATTTAACTCCCTAGTCTCATTTTGTAAAATGTTTGATGTGTTTTCAGTTTTTTTGGAAAGAGTATCTTTGAGCATGTAACTTTTTCATTGTTTTGACAGTGAGCATGGCCTAATTTCCCAGGTACAGGATTATTGTATGGGAAGATCTGTACGGCTCTTGGAACATACAGGCAAATTTGTTTTAGAAAGGATTGTACTAATTTCTCAGGTGCTAGCAATGTATAAGATATATTATATATTGTACATATTGTATAAGACCAGTTTCACCAGTCTTTTTTTTTTTTTAATATTTTATTTATTTATTTGAAAGAGAGACAGCAGGAGCGAGAGACAGAACACAAGCAGAGGGAGTGGGAGAGGGAGAAGCAGGCTTCCCTCAGAGCAGGGAGCTTGATGCTGGGCTCAATTCCAGGACCCTGGGATCATGACCTGAGCCGAAGGCAGACGCTTAACGACTGAGCCACCCAGGCGCCCCCAGTTTCACCAGTCTTGCCAACATTAAATAATTTCTTTTTTTAACTAATAGCTTTATTGAGATATTCATATACCACCCACACCTGTTAGTAGTCATTCCCCATTTTTTCCTCCTCTCAGCCCTTGGCAACCACTAATCTACTTTCTGTTTTTATGGATTTGCCTATTCTGGACATTTCCTATAACTGGAATCATACAGCATGTGATCTTTTATGTCTGGCTTCTTTCACTGAGCCTGTTTTTTAGGTTCATCCATGTTGTAGCATTAACCAGTATTTCATTCCTTTTAACGGCTACATGATATTCCGTTGCATGGATATAATACACATTTTTATTAATTCATTAGTTGATGGACAATTGAGTTGTTGCTGCTTTGGGGCAATAATAAATACTGGAGCTATGAGGATTTGTGTACAAGCTTTTGTGTGGATATATTTCAAATTCTCTTGGATACATAACTAGGAATGGAATTGCTGGGTTGTGGTAACTCTATGTGTAACTTGATGAGGAACTGGTAAACTGTTTTGGAAAACATCTGTACCATTTTACATTCCCACAGGCAATGTCTCAGAATTACAGTTTCTCCACATCCTGGCCAATGGTCATTATTACCAATCTTTTTTTATTGTAGCCATCCTAGTGCATGTGAAGTGGTATCTTATTGTGGTTTAATTTGAATTTGCTGAATGACTACAGATATTGAGTATTTTTTCATGTGTTTCTTGGCCACTTATAAGTTTTCCATGGAGAAATATCTATTCAAATCCTTGTCATTTTCGATTGGGTTATTTGTATTTTTTTGTTGTTTTTGATTTGTAAGAATTCACATACGATTTGTAACTGTTTTCTTCCATTCCTTAAGTTATTTTTCCACTTTCTTAATAGTGTCCTTTGAAGCACACATGTTTTTAATTTGGATGGAGTCCAATTTATTTATTTTATGTTTATGTCAATTGCGCTCTTGCTGTATAATCTAAGAAACCATTCTCTGATCCCAGGTCATAAAGATTTATGCCTATGTTTTCTTCTAAGAGTTTTATAGTCTTAGCTCTTACATTTAAGCCTATGGACTATTTTGAGTTAATTTTTGTGGGAAGTAGTGTCCAACTTTATTCTTTTTATGTGAATATTCAGTTGTTCTAGCATTCTTATTTAAAATCAGTTGGCCCTAAGTGTAAGGGTTTATTTCTGGATTCTTAATTCAATTCCATTGATATATTTTTCTATCCTATGCCAGTTACACACTGTCTTGATTACTGAATCTTTGTAGTAAATTTTGAAATCAAGAAGAGTGTGTCCCGCAACCTTATTCTTTATCAAGATTGTTTTGGCTATTCTAGATTTCCATATGAATTTTATAATAAGCTTATCAATTTCTACCCAAAAAAAAGCAGCTGAGGTTTTGATAGGTATTATGTTGAATCTGCAGATTAATTTGGGGTGTGTTGCCATGTTGACCATATTAAGTCTTCCAGTCCATGAACATAAAGTATCTTTCCATTTATGTAGGTCATCTTTATTTTTTTCAACAATCTTTTCTGGATTTCAGTGTACAAGTCTTACACATATTTTGTTAAATTTATTCCTAAATATTTATTCCTTTTGATGCTATCACAAATATGATTGCTTTGTTAATTTCATTTAAAGATTGTTCATTGATAGTCTATAGAAATGCAATTGATTTTGGGATATTGATCTTATATCTTGCTAAACTTCTTTATAAGTTCTGATTATTTTTTGTGAATTCCTTTAGATTTTCTATATGTAAGATATATAAGATTATGTCCTGTGCAATTCATATAATTTTACTTCTTCCTTTCCACTTCATTTTTTTTTTTCATTTTCTTGCCTACTTTTTTGAACCTCTAGTACAATATCAAATGGAGGTGGTGAGAGCAAACATTCTTGTCTTGTTCCTGATCTTAGGGGAAAGCATCTAGTCTTTCACCATGGAGTATTATGTTAGTTATAGATTTTTATAGATGGTCTTTATTAAGTTGAGGGAGTTCTTTTCTATTTTTAGGTTATTGAGTGTTTTTCTCATGAAAGCATATTGGATTTTGTCAAATGCTTTTTCTGTGTCTATTGAGATTATTATGTGCTTTTTTCCCCTTCATTCTATTAATGTAGTATGTTACATAGATTTATTTTTATATGTTGAACTACTCATGCATTCCTGGGATAAAACCTATTTGATCATGGCATATAATCTTTTTTACATGTTGCAAGATTTGGTTTTCTAGAATTTGTTGAGGATTTTTGCATTTATATTCATAAGAGATATTGGTCTGTAGTTTTACTATGATGTTTTTATGTGGTTTTAGTTAGTATCAGGATAATGGAAGCACATAGAAGGAATTGGGAAGCATTCTCTCCTCTTCTATTTTTTAGAAGAGTTTATGAAAGATTGATGTTAATTCTTTTTTAAACATTTGGTAAAATTCACCAGAATATAATTTCCTTTACACATCTAAATGATATGGTATTGATACAGTGTTATTTTAGCTTGTATTTTTTTGATAACTAGCAAGGTTAAACATTTTCCCATATGTGTGCTTGCTAATTATCTCTGTTGGCATATATTGTTTGTTCATGTCCTTTGCTCCTTTTCATATTGGGGTCTCAGTGTTTTTCGTATCAACTTTAATGAGCTTTGTATAATAGTGACTCTCCGACCATTATATTTTAATCTAGTAATTTTTCATTATCCGGAAATATTAATGTGTTTTAGCCATAAGGAGGATAAGTCAGGTTTTAAAAACTTCCATTTACAATAATTTTCTCACAATTTATCCTGTTGACATACAAAAGTATTTCATATTTAAGGGAGGAAACAGGAGGTCAAAAATCTAATTAACATTTTTATATTCCTTGATGCCCAGACCAATTTCTAAAAATTTATTTTCTTGAATATTTATTTGTTTTTACTACACCAAGCTAGGCATATATATCAGACATATCAGATCTATAAAGTTTTATCCTTCCTCTGTTCTTGCTGATAGTTCCATGTGTGGGTTTGGCTTATTGAGTACATGCCTACACACTCAGTACAACATCAGATTCAACTTCCCCTGACTTTTTTACCCGAGGAAGATGTCAAAATGGGAGATAAACAATTTAACGAATATGTACATTAAAGAATTAATTTTGTTTACCATGCTAATGAAGAGGACTTGATGAATCTTTCTAAGGTGTCTGTCAAACATTTGATTAAGAGAACCAGTTGGCATAAAGTCTAATTAGAGGATTTTAAGCTATTATAGCATTCCCCACAGGTCTATCACAGTGCCTAGGACATCTCCCATTGGAAATGTATTATTAATGATTGGATCTGGAAAAGTCTTATTCCACATATACTTTGTGTGTGGGGTATGTGTGTCTGTGTGTGCGTGTGTGAGAGAGAAAGAGAGAAAGAGAGAGGGGATGGGGGTGTGTGAATTTAAATGCAAGAAAAGTAAATAAAACACTCAGAGGCAGAGGGTGCACAGATTATGAGCCAAATCACTCTTAGAGTCTGCTTTAAGAAAGTAATTTAAACTAGCTAGTGTAGACATTTTTTGGTTTTTTGCTTTTTGGCTCTTTGCATTGTCACCAAAACAAAACTGCCATTCGTGTTAGAAAATTTTTTGGTAAATGTTCTTCCCTAATGCATTTATTAATTTTTTTAAAGATTTTTAAAAATTTATTTATTTGAGAAAGAGAGAGAGAGCACAAGCAGGGGGAGTGGCAGGCAGAGGGAGAGGGAGAAGCAGACTCCCTGCTGAGCAGGGAGCCCCATGTGGGACTTGAACCCGGGACCCTAGGATCCTGACCTGAGCTAAAGGCAGATGCTTAACCCCACTGAGCCACCCAGGCACTGCGTGTTAGGAAATTTTTATCTCTGACTCTCTTGTCACATTATATGGGTATGTACATAGTTATATGCCTTTTCATCCCACATCTACGCAAAATAATGTTCATGCTGACTATATGAAGGGTGGGGATAAAATTTTGTTTTAATTCTTCCTATGTTTTTCCTTCCTCTTTGGTCCATTTCTCTTGATCATAAATGTTACTATTCCTATAAATTTTATTCCTTTAAGAAGCATCTCCAGAGAATACATCTCTATATGTGCAATTTAATCAAGTATGACTATTGCTAGAAGCTTGCTAGACACTATATTTGACAAAATTCTTTTTTCCCTAAGTTATTCTCATTCCATGTTTCAAACTAGACAAGGCTGCAGGCTCTATCATTTAAGTCTACATGATCTTTGTACAAGGAATCTAACCTCTCTGGGTCTCAGTTTCCTCTTTCTTAAAGAGAATAATTCTTTCCTTTCAAGATTGTTGAGAGGGTCCACCACACATTTGCTCTAGCCCTCTTGGCACATGGCGAGAATAGAGGCCATTAGCCAAAGGACAGATAAAAGGCAACATAGGACAGAGGAGTATCATCAAAGACCCAACCCTGTCTACTCTGCTGCTCAGATTATTTATAACCCTTGCCCATTAACTGAAAAATGACTCCAAGTGAAGGGAAGGAGAAAAGAGAGAGAAAAAAATCCTGAAATAATGTGACTATGTAAAACCACAAGTAAGCCAAGGAAACACAGGAGTGCCTGAGTTCACCATGAATTGGCCAGATTGACTCTTCTTCATTAACCTGCAGTTGTGAGGCTCCTTCCTTATAGTTTGATAAATGCCTCAATTCTCAATATTCTCTTCAATCATAGTTGGATCTAGCTTGAGAGACTAGCTGGAAGATTTGGGGAGGAGGGTCTTAAACCCTGTTTTTTACCCTGTCTCCTTATTATATCCTTCATGGATATCCTATCCATTATTATATCCTACGTGTTGACATCAGCACTTAGGCATCTGCTTCCTTTTGAAGCAAAAAAGTCTGTGAGTCACTGCTTGGAAACTTTTCTCAAACCTTAAGTCACCATTTATTTTGACCTATTACTAATGGAAATATTCTGCCCAAAGTCCAGGACAAATGTCCCCTTTACTCACCTTACTCATATAATCATCAAATTATGAAAGTCTCTACAGTCCTGACTAAGTGTATCAACATTACAAATAATTCCAACTAGGTCAACACAACTTCAGATAGTAATAAGCATTACCATTAGCAAGAGCCCAGAGAGCAGAGGTCAGGAGTTAGGTTTTCATACAAACTAAAGGCTTCTGAAAGCTTTTACATAGGAAACTGTTTATCAACTCTTTACATCCAATCACATGGATATGTTTTATTCATCCGGGGAAGTACATATCAATGCAGCAAAAGAAAAACTTCTCTCACTAAAGACAACTTCTTTATTGCCATTGGTGATGATGCCTCCTGATAAGAGTCAACACTGTGCCTTCACATTATCTCTTTCTATAACTGTGAGAACCTTCCCAGCACATCAGCAAGAGCAGAAAAATGAAGAGCAAATGAAAACCTGAAAACAACTTGAAGAAAATGGAAGCACCTCCTGTCTCATTACAGAGTTTAATTGAACTGAAAAGTTTTCCCAAAGTTTGGTGCAAACTCATTTGGCAGCAAAACTCGAACTGATATAAGACTGTTTAAAGACTATTTATCCTACTTAGTATGAATATTCATATCATTCTGGGCCTAAATAACAATGTGCTTGATTACAGGACACATACCCATTGGGGATGTTCTATCTCCACACACCACATAAGGTATATGCTTTTAATTACCTTCCTGAAACTCAAAAGCTTCTGAACTTTAAAACTCTTCTAGCCTCAAAGGTTTTAGATAAAGAAATGTGAATTAGTGCTAATTTTTCCACCTAGGTTATATAGAACTATTCTAGACTTTTTTTTCTTTATAAGGCATTGTCCTTGGCCCATGTTCCCGATCCTTGTTTCCTCATCTGTATCCATAGATTATAACATCTCTAAATGAGAGTATTAGGTAATTAATGATAACTAAGCACTTAAAATGATAATATGTGCACATACATATATAGAAAACATATATATGTTTATGTGTATACAAATACACACAGAATGGCTATGGCAAACACCTTGAATTTAGCAAACACAAAGGATATAACTGATATTTTCATTCAACAATCTATTCTCAGAGGCAAAGCTTTAATCAAGAGCCCTGGCAGCAGGTAGGAAGGAATACCACTGAAATGTTTGGCTTTAGAGGGGCTATCTTCAGGCAGAGAACTCGTAGATTTCTCTTCGGATTGCTAAATATCTCCGAGGAGCCTGATATTCATGGAATCTCATTTATCTATATATTGTTTAAAGAGCTTATATGTGGCATCTATACCTACGCCGAGCACTGCAAGCATTTCTTCTTGATTATATTGCAGGAGCAGCTAAGGTTTACATTATGTTTTTCAAAGAGCTGTAATATATATTCTCTATATTTCATTTTGCATAATGGGGATAATAATAGTCACATCAAGAGTTGTTTTGCAGATTGGATAACACCTTAAATGTCAAGCCCAACACATGCCACAGGATACCACTGTGAGGTAATATAGTTAGCATTATTATCCCCAGCTTACAGATGAGGACCAGAAATTGTAGGTGGCTTGCCCAAGGTCATGTGACTAGTAAACTGGAAAACTGACACTTGATCTCATTCTGCTGGTGATAAGTTCAATGTTCTTTCCATACCCTCTCACTTTCTAAAATAAATAATGATAACTTTTACCAGTTTGAAAATGGAAATGGCTCTGTTATTTTTGTTGATTATTCAAATAATACATGTTCATTATATAAACAGTTGCACAGTTCTAAAATTGGATAGATATAAAGAAAAAAGTACAATAAAATCACTCATCATCGAATCACCCAGAGAGAACCATGTCTAATTGGGAGTATAACCTTTAAGACATGTTTTCATGCATACACACATGTAAATACAATGTAACAATTAAAACAGGATAATACATATCATGTTTGTAGTGTGGTTTTTTTCATATAAAATATATTATAGACATGTTTCCAATAAATAAATGTTTTAGTTATGAATTTCAAAATATTTACTAAGATGACCAAAACTGTACCTTTTTAAACAAACAACACAGAAACAGAATCATAAATACAGAGAAGAAACTGGTATTTGCCAAACTGGAGGGGTTCTGAGGGGTAGACAAAATAGGTGAAGGGGATTCAGAGGTACAAACTTCCAGTTATAAAATAAATAAGGCATGGGAATGAAAAGTAAAGCATAGGGAATACAGTGAATAATATTGTAATAGTATGGTGAAAAAAGCCTGTACCTTTCTGAAACACTACTTAAATTATTCTTAAGATCTACAGGTTAATCTGTCCAATTCATGGCAGAATCAGTCACTCCTGTGTTTTCTTGGTTTTACATAGTTACATCACTTTAGGACTTTTGTTCTCTCTCTCTTTTCCTTCCCTTCACCTGGGGCAATTTTTGGCCAAATTTTGGCCAACAGTTTTACTCTTGCCATATCTGCTAAGAGGGTTGCAATCATTTTTTGACATCTGGCTGTCAGAGGGTACCTTCTCCATCCGCCTTATTCCAAACACAAGGTGTCTTCAAGTTTGCCCACCATCCCGTCTGTCTTAGTCTGTTCAGTCTCCCATAACCAAACTAACATAAGCTGGGTAGCTGAAACAGTAGACGTCTATTTCTCATGGTTCTAGAGGCTGGGAAGTCTAAGATCAGACACTAGCAGATGTGTCAGTGCCAGAGGAGATCCCACTTCCTGGCTCATAAACAGCTGTCTTCTCACTCTGTCCTCACATGGTGGAAGGGACAGGAGAGTTCTCTGGGGCCTCCTTTATATGGGCACTAATACCATTCACGAGGGCTCCCCCCTCATGACCTAATCACCTCTCAAAGTCCCCACCTCCTGATACCATCACATTTGGGGGTTAGGATCTCACATATGAATTTTGGGGGACACAAACATTTGGTCCATAACCCCATCTGTGTCCTCTCAACTGTTCTCTGCATGCCAAAGGACATTGCCCATGGGGCCACCTGCTGACAGTCATTGCCGTTCTACTACTAGGGTACCATGTTGTGGTAGGGCTGAATAATAACCCCCCAAATATTCACATTCTTCTCCCCAGAACTTGTGAATATGTTACCTGACATGGTAAAAGGGACTTTGCAGATGTGATTAATTAAAGATCTTGGTAAGGAGAGATTATAGTGGATTCTCTTGGTGGGCCCAGTAAATCACGAGGCCTTTCTAAGAGGAGAGCAGAAGGGTCAGAAGCAGAAACGGAGAAACGGTGGAAGCAGAGAGAAAGAGAGAGAGACTGGAAGATGTTATGCCGCGGGCTTTAGAGATGGAGGAAGAAGTCATGAGTCAAGGAATGTGGGCAACTTCTGGAAGTCAGAAGAGACAAGAACAGATTCCTCCCTCTAGCCTTCAGAAGGAAGGCAGCCAGCCTCTTAACCACAGTCATGAGTCAAGGAATGTGGGCAACTTCTGGAAGTCAGAAGAGACAAGAACAGATTCCTCCCTCTAGCCTTCAGAAGGAAGGCAGCCATCCTCTTAACCACCTTGATTTTAGGGCATTGAGACTAATTTTAAACTTTTGACCACCAGACTTAGGAGATAATAAATATGTATTGTTTTAAGCCACTACGTTTGTGGTAATTTCTTGTAACAGCAAGAGGAAATTAATACACATGTGAAACATAGAGTTTCTTTAAAAGTCCCACAGTGTCCCTGGGCTTTATCTGGGGAAGTAAAACATAGGTGTCCTCTCCATTGGTCCCTCCCCCCAGCCTGCTGCCAAACTCAACTGGACTTCTATTGTCCCCACTCATCCCTCCTTCAAAGCTTGGCCAAGAGAGATGGAGAGAACTACATTCCCTCTCAGAGAGCACCACCAGCAGCCAAGTCTATTATCCTACTCTCTGTGAAGAATGAACCTGTTTCCCTCCCTGACACAGGAAAAAACTGGCCAATCATTCCTCCAAATCTGTCATTTGTTTTAACACTTCAGGGCTTTGGCTTCTAATATGCAAAGCCAAATTTTCAAACTAAACCTCTTTCTCTCACAAAGCCCACTCTTGCAAACCTAAAGCTTCTCGATTTGAGTTTAAATTTTCATTCACAAACATATGTGTTCTGTTATATTTGTCCTTCTCTTGAGCCAATGAATGCACTGCTTCAGTGATTTGTGGAGAGAGAAGCTGGGCAAATATCATCGTAATCGAACCTTGTTCACGTAGACCTCCATCAACATTTTTAATATTTGCAGAATATTTCATTACGTGGTTACTCTAGAACTTATTTACTCAATTCCCTTTTGATGAATATTTTGATTGCTGTCAAATTTTTACTAGTATAAAAAATGCAGACATGAATATTCTTGTATATACATTTTTGATGAGTTATAAAATCATCTCTTTAAGGAAAAGCCCTAGAAACAGATTTTCTATGTGAAAATGTATGCACATTTTACATTTAGAAACTTATTGCCCACTTGCTTTTCTTTTATGGTGGAAGTAAAAGAGGAATCATCTTTTGGTTGTACCAATTTTTGCTTTTGTCTGTACTCCAGTGTGTGAGGTGCCAGTTTGTCCATAATCTGTCTAATTACAGGTGTTATTCATTTTTTCTTTATCCTCAGCAGACCAAAAATAAGATCAGATTGGTATTTTACTTGTCTATCTTTATTAGTCAGGTTAATAATTTTTTTTATGTTTGTCTGCCATTTTTATTCCTTCTCTAGATTCACCAATCATATTCTCAGCCCATTTTTCTTTCCTTTTTTTTAAAAAAAGATTTTATTTATTTATTTGACAGAGAGAATCACACAGCGAGAGAGGGAACACAAGCAGGGGGAGTGGGAGAGGGAGAAGCAGGCTTCCGGCTGAGCAGGGAGCCGGATGCGGGGCTCGATCCCAGGACCCTGGGGATCATGACCTGAGCCGAAGGCAGACGCTTAACAACTGAGCCACCCAGGCGCCCCTCAGCCCATTTTTCTACGTCTTCTTCAGATTAGCCTTTGTACACCATCCCAATTTCCCCCCATGCTTGTCACTTACCTTTCTGCTTTTTATTTATTTTTCCTTTTTTATTTTACTTTTTTTTTGTTGCTTTTCTTATTGAAGCATAGTTGACACACAGTGTTGCATTAGCTGCAGGAGTACAGCATAATGATACAACATCTCTGTATGTTGCGCTGTGTTCACCTGTTCACCGCAAGTGCAGCTCCCATCTGTCACCAGACAAAGCTATTGCTACACCATTCCCTATGCTGTGCCTTTATTCCTGTGACTTATTCATTCCATAACTGGCAGCCTTTGTCTCCCTCTCCCCTGCACCCATTCTGCCCATCCCCCAGCCTCCTTCCCTCTGGCAACCAGCAGTTTGTTCTTTGTATTTATGGGTCTGTTTCTGCTTTGCTTTGTTTTTAGATTCTACATATTTTAAATTTTACTTTTATGGTTTCTCTGCCCCATGAGATTGTCAAGTATGTCAATCATTCCTTTAAATGTTCTGATTTAGGTAGTACTCCAGCTTTTAATTTTAGTGCTGTTTGTGATTTGCAGAATGTGGTATCTGAATGCTTGGATCAAGGAGGCACGTTTAAAAAGAAAAACTTTTCGGTGACACATGTCAACAGGCTTTATTTCATAATAAATAAATAAATGTACTTTGATTTAACTGAAGATTCAGGGTCTTTAAAAGCTGTCAGGCATAATTGAATGACTTTCTGAAGTTATATAGTTATTTTTATAACAGCTTGTCCCCAAGAAAGGACAGTCATTTAATGTTGTGATTCAACTAATGAGTTATGTTTCACATTCGGCATCTTTTCCTTCTACAATAGACTTTCTAAAACCCATTCACCTGATACTTCTCTTCCTGCCATGCCTGTTCTTTGCAGAATTGTTTGGATTTTCAAAAGAATTTGGAACACTTAGTCTCTAGACAGTTTCTCCCAATGTAGCAGCCTCTTGCTATTCATACTTAGGTGACAGGACTCGAATCACTGTTGAGCCTACCAGAGTTACCTTTGTGTCCCCTGAGAGGTTAGACCATTTTGTTAGGTAGATGTGTATCTCACGTCTTTGAGGGAAATGTATCCTCTACAGTGACCGGGGGGAAGCCCTGTGAGGGTGTTTACACCAGATTACCAGATTAAACATTTGGACTAAAATGAATGGTTAATTCAGTGAGGGGATTTACCTGGCAGTTACCGAAGCAGGTGTTAGTGTGGATTAACAGAAACAACCAGTGATTTGGTATTTTGTGAGTACAAACTCTATTTTGGATTTTGAAAAATTAAAATCGCTGTCATGGCCTTCATATTTTATTTCAATACACTGTTGCCTTGGTACTTTGGAGTGTGTGTGTGTGTGTGTGTGTGTGTGTGTGTGTGTGTGTGTTAGGGAGGAGAGGCAGGTGGTAAAGAGAGAAATCCATGCATGTAATTGTTTTATAGGTAAAAGTGTTTTAGCATGGGATTTTTGTCAAATATCAGTAACTCCTTCAAAGACATTCTTGATTAACTGATATTAATAAACAATTATCTAAATAAACACTAGTGTTATTATGTTCCAGATAACTGAAATAGCCCTACTTAAAATAAGTAAAAGATGCTGTGGAATATTACACAGCCATTAAAAAGAATAAACATAAATTTAGAACTCATGTTTGTTGAGTTTTTTCCCCTAATGTACTTCTACCAAGTGAAACCTACTAAATCCAACTGATAAACGTTTAAGACTTGTTAAACTATGAATGGAAGCAAAACCAATGCATTATTTTTTTTAAAAAAAATAATAACTTCTGGCTCAAAAATACTGTATTGAATATTTTTAAATGTCAGATAACTGGAATGTTAGAAATCTTTAATTTGATTTTGTTAGAACAGCTTGGTTAAAAATTGAGTCCATAGGTACTATGTTTTTCCCCTGATAAATTCAAGTAGCTTGTATGAAAAATATCTGATATGTTTTCATCTTATAATCTTTTCTATAGACATTCAGAAAACTTTGGTTCCTCTTGACCGCATTCTATCTAAATCAAATTCATTTTGTCCAACAAAAAGTTTAGGAAGACTGCACAGAAATATTATTAATGTTGAAATACCAGACATTTTCTAGATAATTCTATAGAAAAGATAATTCTGAATAGGATGTTTTTTTCATCTTGATAATGTGCTGTTATTCATTTCTCTTGGAACTATTTTTTCCTGATATGTACAGTTTTTGTCCTGTGGGGGTAAAACCACTATTTTGCTAATAGTTAACAATGTATCTTCCACATGGTCATTCCCTCTCCTTTGGTTCCTTGACCTTTTTCTTCAACAGTGAAAAATTCTTTTCAACAGATTCTTTCTAAAGATATCCACTAACTTTTAACAGTGAGATTTCCAAGCAACTCAATAAATCCTCTGACTAATTGCTTTTCATCTCTGACCAGCTTGTCATTTTTGGCTGCTGATTTATGTGTGTCCAGAATACCTAAATTCCTTATGGTTGTTATGAATTGTTACTTTGGCAAGATCTTTTCTATTTCCAAATTGCACAAATTCCTTTTCACTTCTCTTGTTAAAGAAAGATTTTTTAAAAAACCAATTTCAATATTGTAGACATTTAAGGGACATAATTAATTTCATGCTTGTCCTCATTTATTAGCAAGCTTGCTTCCTTTTTTGGTGTCTCCTTCCCCTGATATATTTGTTAACACCCTACTGAGTAGTGTTAATCCTTTATATTATTAGAATATTTTGCTTACTTGCAAACACATATCTTTTCAATGAAAGTTGTCTCCTTATCTGATGTGTTCACTTGGCTTCCTTCTCATCTTCTTATTTCTCAAACAGATTTTGTTTGTCAAAATCTTTTAGTGGTATGTACTCACACCATTTGTTCTATAAAGTTCTTTTCCTGAAGGAGTTAAAAGATAGGCTGGGTTTTCATTAAAATCCCTTAAGCTGAATAGTTCCTCCACACCTCTTGATTTTAATACATTTATTTCCTGAGCACTTGGATTATTTAGGATTTTTTGTGTGAATTATCATATACTCAAGTTTCTACTATTATACTGGAATCAATGATTTTCTGCACCATATCTGTTTTTATATCCATAATGTTCTATAAAACACCAATTTATATTTCATCAGCAAAATCTTTTATTTTTCTAAGTTTTTATTTAAATTCCAGTTAGCATACATTGTAATATTAGTTTCAGTTGTACAATATAGTGATTCAGCACTTCCATACATCACCAGGTGCTCATCACAACAAGTGCCCTCCTTCATCCCCATCACCTATTTAACTCGTCCCCCCACCCACCTTCCTTCTGGTAACCATCTGTTTGCTCTCTAGAGTTAAGAGTGTGTTTCTTGATTTGCTTCTCCTCTTTTTTTTAGATTTTGTTCATTTGTTTTGTTTCTTAAATTCCACATATGAGTGAAATCATATGGTATTTGTCTTTCTCTGATTTATTTTGCTTCGCATTATATTCTTCTAGCTCTATCCATGTTGTTGTAAATGGCAAGATTTCATTCTTTTTTTGGCTAGGTAATATTCCATTGTTTATATACACCACCACCTCTTCTTTATCCATTCATCAGTCAATGGACACTTGGGCTCTTTCCATAATTTAGCTATTGTAGATTATGCTACTACCAACATTGGGGTGCATGTATCCCTTTGAATTAGGTTTTTGTGTTCTTTGGGTAAATACGTAGTAGTGCAATTGCTGGATCATAGGGTGGTTCTATTTTTAACTTTTTGAAGAACCTCCATACTGTTCTCCAGAGTCACTGCACCAGTTTGCATTTCCACCAACAGTGCATGAAGGTTCCCTTTTTTCCACATCCTCACCAACATGTTATTTCTTGTCTTTTTGATTTTAGCCATTCTGAGAGGTGTGAGGTAGTATCTCATTGTAGTTTTGATTTACATTTCCCTGACGATTAGTGATGCTGAGCATCTTTTCAAGTGCCTATTAGCCATTGCTATATATTCTTTGGAAAAATTTCTATTCAGATCCTGTACCCATTTTTTAACTGGATTATTTTTTTATTGACTTTTATGAGTACTTATATGTTGGATGTTAACCTTTTATTAGATACAGCATTTGCAAATATCTTCTCCTATTCAGTAGGTTGCTTTTTCATTTTCTTGATAGTTTCCTTTGCTGTGAAAAAGCTTTTTATTTTGATGTGGTCTCATTTGTTTATTTTTGCTTTTGTTGCCTTTGCCTGAGGAAACAGATTAAAAATATATACCTATCACTAAGATGAATATCAAAGAGCAAACATATTGCCTATGTTGTCTCCTAGGAGTTTTATGGTTTCAGGTCATATACTTAAGTCTTTAACCTATTTTAAGTTTATTTTTATATATTTTTGTGTATGGCATAAGAAAATGGTCTATCTTCATTCTTTTGCATGTTGCTGTCCAGTTTTTCCAACACCGTTTATTGAAGAGGCTGTCTTTTCCGCCATTGTATATTCTTGCCTCATTTGTCATAGATTAATTTACTGTATAATCATGGCTTTATTTCTGGGCTCTGTATTCTGTGCCATTGATCTATGTGTCTGTTTTTGTGCCAGTACCATTCTGTTTTGATTACTACAATTTTGTGGTACCTGTTAAAATTTGGGATTGTGAGACCTCTTTCTTTGTACTTCTTTCTCAAGATTCCTTTGGCTATTTGGGGCCTTTTGTGGTTCCATATAGATCTTAGAATTATTTATTCCAGTTCTGTGAAAAATGCCATTGGTATTTTGTTAGAGGTTGCATTGAATTGGTAGATTACTTTGGGTAGTCTGGACATTTTAACAATATTAAGTCTTCCAATCCATGAGCACAAAATGTCTTTCCATTTGTTTGTGTTGTCTTCAATTCCTTTCATCAATGTCTTATGTTTTTCTGCATCTAATGAGATGATCATTATCCTTTGTTTTATTAATGTGGTCTATCATATTGATTACAAGAAGTAATTTTGAGAATAAAATAAGTGCATATTATTGAAGGAATTATGTAAATTGCAATACACTCTGCATAAATTAATTTTTATTAAAACTCCCTCTTTGTTTATGTAAGGGATCAGAAAATGTGATGTTAATTGATTTATTGGTAAAAGTTTGACCTAGGGGAAGTGTATACATTAAAATAAGATTAGGCACAGAAATTGAGGTTGGAGACATGAGGGAAAAGAGAGGGCTTCCCAGTCTCCTCTTGGAAACTTTAATTCTCTTTTTTTCACTTCTGAGTGGTTAAAGTTAATTAAAAGGGCCCCTGTAATCTCTCCCACCATCTTTGTTTTCTACCTTTCTACATATTCTGTCACCTCAGAATAGCTTTGACCTTGAGCTAGACAATGCAACCAGGTCATATCTACACTGTAAGACAATGTATCATTATCACTACTCCAAGGAGCCTTCATAGACATTTTATACCTAATAACCTCTCCCCCATAAATATTTAATGCTACAGATTTAGTGTATATACGTTTCTCTACTCTGGCCTTTTGGAAAGCCACAAACCATTGCAACTGGCTATAATTTTTTTGGCCCTAAGTATCAATTTTCACCCTCTAGAGGGTTATTATTGCCCCCATGGAGAATATGTGTGATGGGGACAGGTGGGAGAATTAGTACTTCAAGTTCAGCATCTTTCTCCTGTCCAATGTCATAATAAGGCTCCCCTTAGCTGAAAATAACTGAAAGCCAGGAGGCAAAGGAGTTCACAGAGAGTCTATGCAGGTCAACCTCCTAGGACACAGAGCTGGATGAAGAAGGATCAAGAGTGGATCTGGATGGGTGAATAGAAGATATTAACACAGACAAGAAGCCAATAGCCATGAAATACATTTTCTACGTGTGGTGGTTTTGAGAACAGGTAAAGTCAAAAGTCAGAAGAGCCAATATATCTAGCAGAGACAGAGCAGATGGGAAATCAGGGTACTAAAGAGAGCTTAAGGGGCGCCTGGGTGGCTCAATCAGTTAAGCATCTGCCTTCAGCTTGGGTCATGATCCCGGGATCCTGGGATTGAGCCCCAGATTGGGCTCCCTGCTCGGTGGGAAGCCTGCTTTTCGCTCTCCCTCTGCCTGATGCCCCCCCGCTTATGCTCTCTCTCTCTGTCAAATGAATAAATAAAATCTTTAAGAAAAAAAAAGAGAGAGGGAGAGAGAGAGCTTAACACAGAAAACAAATAAATAATGGTGGCTAGACTGATTCAAGAACTAGCTCTTGTTCCCAAATCTTAAATGCAGGAGTCCTCAAGCCTCATGCTGGACCTGACTCCTGGTATCTTGAGTTCTTAGTTCATGAAGGTTCTGTTCGGGATGTGGTCCAAGAGAATTGATTACATTTCATTTGATAGAAAGATGAAAGAGGCTTAGGGTATCTCAATGAGTTCTTAGTTCATGAAGGTTCTGTTAGGGATGTGGTCCAAGAGAATTGATTACATTTCATTTGATAGAAAGATGAAAGAGGCTCAGGAGAAGAAGTGATGTGCAGGAATGAGAACTTGTGTCCAAATCTCAGACTGCGGGGCTTTCCTGGTCCACCATATTATACCACTATATAGCTCTTGCTGGCCCAAATTTTCCAGCTCTTCCCTGAAGGCTTCTACTTCATTCTCTCCCATTTCACTTGCCTTCTCTTTAGATTTTACAAGTAGTAGAGTTGACCCTTGAACAATGCAGAGGTTAGGGGTACTGACCCTGGCATATTAAAAAATCTATGTATAACTTTTGACTCCCCAAATACTTAACTACCAATAACCTACTGTTGACTGGAAGCCTTATCCACACCATGAACACATATTTTATATGTTATATGTATTACATACGATATCGTAAAGAAAAGAAAATGTTATTAAGAAAGTCATAAGGAAGAGAAAATACAGTTACAGCACTGTAGTGTATCTATCAAAAAAATCCGCGTATAAGTGGACCCACATAATTCAAACCCATGTTGTTCAAGGGTCAACTGTATTAATAAGCTATAAACATTTACATTGGGAAATCACATGTAATAAATTATTCTCAAGCCTTCACAAATTTGACTTTTCCACTTGCAACTAATTATGAATGACCCCAAGTTTTCATGTCATACAGTAATTTGTAATTTTTCTAGGGGTACTGGTTTTAGTTGTTTGTGTTACAAAGTAGTTGTCCTTTAGCTAGTGAGTAAGGCTAGCTTACTGTCCTGCATTCACATTCAAATCAGCTTCATGTTTAGCGACTTTCATGGCCATACACAAAGTGAAACATAAACACAAAACCTTTGTGTGTAGTGATTCATATTGTCATTTTATGGCGACAATTATGCATTATGGTGGTATTTACAAATGGAGGGATTTGCAAAGATATGGTGAGGGTGTACTATAGTTGAATATCTAAGGCTATAAAAACGTAAAAGAAAAATTTTCTCACAGGATTTTAGTTTTGTTACTGTTTTAGATAGCACATAAGAGAAGTCTTTAAAAGTGCACAATTAGAAAGAAAAAAGAAGAGAGACTGAGTCATTATTTTTCTCCCTTATAAAGTCCTAGAACAAGCTGAGTTTTCTTAATTTATCTAACACCCTTTATAAGAGGCACAAAAATGAAACAAATGGTAATTTTAAGAGAATACTGACTCTGTTCCACTTAAAATTACATATTCTCTTGTAAAAGAAAAGATGTCAGAGTTAGCACAGAAGAATGAATTCATGTTATTAAGAATTCACAATTAAAATATTAAAATTCTGACATTATAAAAATGCTCATAAACCCACAACCATCATTTGATGTCAAGATGATATTGTAGTCATTTAAAAATAATATTACCCAGACATTCCATTCTGAACAAAGGCATCAGATAGAAGAAATTTATTAAATAAAATTAGCATTTGCAAAGATGTTTGAAATCTACTCTGAGTAACTTTTGTGATTGTGAACTGTAAATATGAACATTAAGTACATATTTAAACTAGGTGAGTTACATTGACTTTTTATTTTAATCACATATTGAGTTCTGCAATTTGTAGGAAATAGTAGCAAATTTATATTCAGAACAGCTTTCAATGTTTATGTGCATATTTAAACGTTAAAGGTACATTTCTTAGCGATATGACACTTCAATAGGCACTATATATACCCAACTTAGCACTGTGGATGAATTGTATTCATGTATATGTTCATCAGTAAAATACAGAACATGCTTATTTACTTATTTTTGTCTACACAGTACAACAATATTGGCAGGTAGTCAACCTTTAAATGAACGTCTGAACCTATTCCTTAGCTTCACTGTCTGGCATTAGAAGCAAGAATCAACTAGTGATGAAGTTTACACAGAGTTGGAAATGTGCAATTTAACTGCAAACTTATTTACTAATACTAATGTGTTTAATCACACAAATGACAGTGTAACAATAAATGGGCATTTTATTTTATTTTTTTTATTTTTATTTTTTTAAAGATTTTATTTATTTGACAGAGAGAGAGAGACAGCGAGAGAGGGAACACAAGCAGGGGGAGTGGGAGAGGGAAAAGCAGGCTTCCCGCCGAGCAGGGAGCCCGATGTGGGGCTCGATCCCAGGACCCTGGGATCATGACCCGAGCCGAAGGCAGATGCTTAATGACTGAGCCATCCAGGCGCCCCTAAATGGGCATTTTAAAACTATGTTTTTCCCTATGTCATGTAAAATAGAAAAAAATCATCTACAGACCATTGTGAAAGATCAACTTTTTTCATTTGCCAAGTTTCTTTCCATTCTAGGCTATATGCATTAGCAATAAAATTCTACAAAATGCATTAACAGAGATAATCATTCTGTGGAAACACATCTTTTTTCTTCATGACAGAGAAAATAATATTTACTAGTTTACGAAGCATGACATTTGGCGTTACCATACTGCGAATGTGGAAACAAGGATTTTATGAATGGTTTTGTTTTCAGATTTTAGGGGATAGTTAAATTTTGTATAACAAAGTTACCATTTGCAATACACTCCAGGAAACTCTTATTCTCTCTGTCTTCATACATATGTTGACTCTCTAAGGAAACCTATTTTAAAATCTTAAGGTTCATTATAGATATACTGCATATATCTTCAGTTTAACCAGAAATATCTTTGCAAATCATACCATGTTTCTTTTTTCCACTCCTATTTTTGGCTCCAATAGTATACATTTCTTTGAGGTCACGATCTCCCTTAATTTGTAAGTAAGGCAAATACATAAGTTCTGCCATAAGAATATTTTAGGTGCTTTGAAGTAGAATGTTCTGAGACATAGGACATTCTGACTTCAGTTATTTATTCTACCTCTATGATGAAGAATTAATATTCCATATTTTCTTTTTCACCACTACCCACATAATACCTTCCTCTTCTCGTCAAGTATATTTCCTCACCTTCTTCATAGTCTTCCTGAAGTTCTGTCATTCTTTTATAAACCTTTTCCCGGTAAATGGCAACAGATATTGACCACTGTGGAATTGTACAGTCACTTTTCCCAGTAAATGGCAACAGATATTGACCACTGTGGAAGGCAGAATAATGGCCTGCCAAAGATGTCCATGTCTTAATCCCTGGAATATGTGAATAGCTTACCTTACGTGACAAAAGAAAACTAAGGATGCAGGTGGAATTAAAGTTACTAATCTGTTGACCTTAAAATAGGGAGATTATACTTAATTATTGAGGTGGATGCTTAAAAGCAGAAAGGGAAGACTGAAGAGTCAGTGAAAGATGTGATGTTACATAAAGAGGTAGGTAAGATTTGAAGCATGAGAGAGTCTCGATCTGCTCTTGCTGGTTTTGAAAATGGAGGAACAGGGCTGTGAGCCTGGGCATGAAATTGGTTTCTAGAAGCTGGAAACAGTCTTCAGCTGACAGGAAGAAAAAATGGGAATCTGTCTACGATAGCAAAGGCATGGATTTTACCAACAACTTGCTTGAGCATAGACTGAGTTCTCCCTTAGAGTCTCTAGGAAGGAATGTGGCTCTTCTAATACTTTAATTTTAGCCTGGTGAGACCCATTTTGAACTTCTGACCTCCAGAACTCTAAGATAATAAATTTCTGTTGTTTTAAACCTAGTTTGTGGTAATTTATGTGACAACAGTAGAAAACTAAGATGATCATATTCACCTCAAAGCATTAATTTATTAATTTAGCTATCCTATAAGCATCTGTTAACTGTCTGATAGGTAGATAAGGTTGGTTTGCTTCACTATGGCAAACTAGGTGAAAGGATTTAGCTCCTATTCCTTCCAGAATTCTATTGAAATATTAGTCAAGAAGTAAATAGGAAAATACATTCATTAAAGAATAAAAAACAAGAGTGGGAACATCATCAGATAAGAGATTTTCATAAATTTGTAGAAGAGAGAAAGTAGATGGGAGCCTATTAATGAATAACCTTGAGTAGAAGAATTGACCAAAACCTATGCAGGAAAATGTGTAGTGGAAGTGGGCATCACTATTTCCTGCCAAGTCCTGGGCGATTTCAGATTCCATATTGGAAAGTTTAGGAACGGAGAGTGAAAAGTGAAACAGAAATTGAGGTGATTGTGTGAAGCAAACTCTATAGATCAGCTATGCAAGTTTCCTCATCTGCATCCCCAGGCTAAAAATAAATGAGATAATCTGGCAGAGAAGGGCTAAGGTGTCTAGTGTGGTGGCTGTCCACCAGAATAAGCCTCCCTCAGACTGAAAGATGGGAGAAAAGAATCCTGCCTATTCCTTCACTTAAAGTGAAGATAGTCAGTAGATTTAATTATATTTGTCAGGTAAATGTTATAAACACTGTCAATGTAAACACTGTAATCTAACTGATAGAAAAGGCAAGTGGGAGCTGCCAAGAGAGAGGTAGAAGGAACTAATTTCCTCATTTTATGGTAGTTGAGAGATTTCATCTAAAGATGTTGAAATGAGAAACAAGATTTAAGTAGGTATATTATTTAAAATTATGAGTGTAACATATTGCGCTAAGCAGCCTCCAGGATGGGCCCCAGTGATCCTTGCCTCCTGGTATTCACATCTTTGTGTAATCTCCTCACTTTGAGTGTGGGCTCGATTTATTGACTGACTTCTAAGGAATAGAATATAGCAGAAATGATGGAATGTCACTTGGGATTAGATTATAAAAAAGGACTGTGACTTCCACCCTAAGTGCTTTGTTGTGTTGCTCAGCTGCCAGGTTGTGAGACAGTCATCTGGAAAGACCCGCAATGATCTTTCTCCCATAGGTGAGCCTTCAGACACGGACCAAGGTCCTGGCTGGTAAATTGACTGCAATCTCATGAGAAATCTTGAATCAGAGGTACTCGGCTTCGCCACACCCAGATTCCTGACTCAAAAGAAACCTTGCAATAGTAAATCCTGTTGTTACATTAATTTTTTTTATCATTATGTAGGTAATTTATTATGTGAATATACATATTTATATATATATTTACATATATACACACATACATAATTTTCTATTGACTTTGTAAATAAATTTTGCCATATAAAAGTTTTAAATTTAGGGGCGCCTGGGTGGCTCAGTCGGTTAGGCGTCTGCCTTCGGCTCAGGTCATGATCCCAGGGTCCTGGGATTGAGCCCCGCATCGGGCTCCCTGCTCAGCAGGGATCCTGCTTCTCCCTCTCTCTCTGCCTGCCGCTCTGCCTACTTGTGTTCTCTCTCTCTGTCAAATAAATAAATAAAATCTTAAAAAAAAAAGTTTTAATTTTATAGTCAAGTATGTCTCATCATTTCTTTTTTTTAAAAGATTTATTTATTTATTTTAGAGAGAGAGGGAAAGTGAGCAGGGACAGGGGCAGAGGGAGAGGGGGGAGAGAGAGAGAGAGAGAATCTCAGGCAGACTCCCCACTAAATGTGGAGCCCGATGTGGGGCTCAATCCCAGGACCCTGAGATCATGACTTGGGCCAAAATCAAGAGTCAGTCACTTAATTGACTGAGCCACCCAGGTGCCCCCTTTTCATCATTTGTTTCAGAAATTTTAGCTTCTCTATCCATAGATTGTACATATAATATACTACATGTTTGTGTAGGAATGTTTTTAAAATTTTACATTTTAACTTTAATCCATATGACATGTATTTTTTGTTTAGAGTCCAATTTGACTTTTCACATATGCCTAGTCAGTTTTGTCTGCAAAACTTATTAAATAATCCATCATTTTCCCACTTAGGTAAATAAATACAATAAATTTAATGAGTTACCACGTACACTCGGATTTGTTTCTGAAGACTGTTCTGTTCTATAGATCCATTTGTCTCTTCCTGTACCAATATCTTACTGATGTGATGAATGCATGCTCTAGCTAATTAGTAAAGCAAGTTCTGACCTCATCCAAATTGCTTCTCTTTTCTACATTTATGGGTTATTCAATCTATAACATACAAAAAGCTCAGATAGACAAGAAAAAGACAGTTCAATTCAAAAAAATCAGCAAAGATCACAAAAAAAGGTTATTTACAAAAGAGCAATTCCAAATGACCAACACACATAAACCTATGAAAGAATTCAAATTCTCTAATGGTCATTATTAGCTGATTAAATTAACCATGAGACATAACCTTACCTTATCTGACTGGCAACAATTTAAGTGCTCAAATATCTATTTCTGTTGAGGTTGCAAAAGAAAAGGAACACTTTACCTTACTTTACTTACCTTACTGTACTGACAGGAAACTGAAATATGCATTGTTACAGCCTTTTGGGAATTGTTATAGCCTTTTGGTGATATCTAATAAGAACAGTATAACTTTAACCTAGAAATTCCACTCCTGGGAATCTATTTCATAGAAATAAATCAACTAGTAGTTGAGAATATTTGCACAGAATGTTTATTGAAGCAATGATCATTGTGGTACAAAACTAAAAGCATTTTTCATACCCATTAGTAAAAGAATGGTTCAATAAATTGTGGTACCTGTATATCATGAAATTTTCAATAATTTAAAAAGAATTCTTTAAAATTATTACAGTGATTTGGAGAGATTTCCATAAAAAAATCTTGACTGAGAAGAGAAAATGCAGAAAAGTTCAGTAACATGATCTCAATTTTGTGTAATAAATAGTGACGAAAAAAACCCTATACAGGCATTATCTTTTTGCAAGTAGAGTAGGACCCCCCCAAACAAACATGCAAGCTAAAACCATGCAAATTGATCTTAATAATCAATGGAGAAAACTGTGATTGTTCTAAAGCCTTAAAAAATTTAGTCAGAATTAAAACCTCTGGGTCAATTGGTCATAAATGTATGGAGAAATTCACAAATTGTAAAACTAATGTTTATTGAATACACTGTAAATTAAAACATGAAGAGCATTAAGAGTTAAGGCATTTTATTTCTTTGTAAAAAAGTTATTAAAACAAACTCATCAAGAATAATGGGAACTAGAACAAGCAATACCAAAACTTGTATGGAACCACAAAAGACCCCAAATAGCCAAAGCAATCTTGCAAAAGAAAAACAAACTGGAGGTATCATAATTCCAGATTTCAAGTTATATTGCAAAATGGTAGTAATTAAAACAGTATGGTGCTGACATAAAGATAGACATATAGATCAATGGAACAGAATAGAAACCCAGAAATAAACCCCCAATTATATGCTCAAATAATTGACAAAGGAGGAAAGAATATGCAATGAGAAAAAGACATTGATTTCAATATATGGTGTTGGGAAAACTGGACAGCTACATGCAAAAGAATGAAACTGGACCACTTCCTGATATCATACACAAAAATAAACTCAAATGGATTAAAGACCTAAGTGTGAGACCTGAAACCATAAAAATCATTAAAGAGAGCACACGCAGTAATTTCTCTAACATTGGTTATAGCAAAATTTTTCTAGATATGTCTCCTCAGGCAAGACAAATAAAAGCAAAAATAAACTATTGGGACTACATCAAAATAAAGTTTCTTCACAGCAGAGGAACAACCAACAAAACTAATAGGCAACCTATGGAATGGGAGAAGATATTTGCAAGTGACATATCCAACAAAGGGTTAGTATACAAAATATATAAATAACTTATACAACTCAACACCCCCAAAATAAACAATCCAATTAAAAAATGGGCAGAAGACATGAATAGACATTTCTCCAAAGAAGACATCCAAATGGCCAACAGACACATGAAAAGATGCTCAACATCACCCATCATCAGGGAAATGCAAATCAAAAAGTTATCACCTCACACCTGTTAGAATGGCTAAAATAAAAAACACAAGAAATAACTAATGTTGGCAAGGATGTGGAGAAAAAGGAACCCTCATGCACTCTTGGTGGGAATGCAAGCTGGTGCTGCCACTCTGGAAAACAGAATGGAAATTCTTCAAAAAAGTTAAAAATGGAACTATCCTAGGATCTAGTAATCTCACTACTGGGTATTTGCTCAAAAAATACACAAACATGAATTCAAAGGGATACATGCACCCCTATGTTTATAGCAGCATTATTTACAATAGCCAAACTGTGGAAGTAGCCCAAGTGTCCATCAATAGATGAATGGATAAAGAAGAGGTGGGATATATATATATATATATTTATAAAATGGAATATTACACAGCCATAAAAAAGAATGAAATCTTGCCATTTGCAACAACATGGATAGAGCTAGAGAGTATTATGCTAGGCAAAATAAGTCAGTCACAGAAAGACAAATGCCATATGTGATTTCACTCATATATAGAACTTAAGGAACAAAACAAAGGATCAAAGGAAAAAGAAAAGAGAGAGACAAACCAAGAAACAGACTCTTAACTGTAGAGAACAAACAGATGGTTACTAGAAGGGAGGTTAGTGGGGGGATGGCTGAAATAGGTGATGAAGATTTTTTATCACTTATCATGATAAAAAAAAAGAATAATTGGAAAAGTGCTGTCTTCTTTTCAATGTATAGCATACAAAACAGAGCAAATATCTTTTCCATGCCCTGGGGAGTTGTCATACTTCTTTATGACTTTGGATCAGTTTCTGACACTTTATCCTTTGCATTTTCAATGTTGTGAAATATCTCCAGAAATGCCTTTAATGTGAAGTTTTTCGATGGCGTCACTCCTTCTGGGGCATGATTCTATCAATCACAATCACTTTCCTCATTTCTTTTGTTAAGTCCACCTTCCTAAGTTCCTCTGGGTGCATAGCTAGGGTCTCCTGAATGGCTGCAGTGTCACCATTCCCATGGCCAGTTATTTCTCTTATACTCCATTTATATTTGATTTGAATTTCACTTTCAGCATTATTACTTTTTATATCTTTGCTGCTATTTCGTCTTTGTGCCATTTCCCTCTCTTGATTATTTAACTTTTGTGAAATATCATATGGTTTTATGACCGGCAGAGAAAGAGGCCACACAACTAGAGGGATCCCAGTCTGTGGGGCACCTGAATTAAAAATGTGCAGTGACCAATCAGCAACAGATTTTGAAAGAAGGGATGTGATTGGTCACTGATCATAATGTACATTTGTTATTTACATGGTGATTTGTAGACTGACAAGCTAGCCATGAAGTGTGTGCTTTGTGCAATTATTCACAGCTAATACATTGCGGTAACTAAAATTTGAATCATGTTTTTGGGGCACTGGTATTATTTAACTGAATTGTGTTAAGTGAAATTCCTTTATGTAGGAACAACGCAAAGTGAAGACTTCCTGTATATGAACATATGTGTGTGATTATATAATCATGTATTTATTTATTAATTTTTAAACATTTTAAAATTTAAATTCAATTAACCTATAATGTATTATTGGTTTCAGAGGTACAGGCCTGTGATTCATCAGTCTTATATAATACCCAGTGCTCATTACATCATATACCCTCCTTAATATCCCTCACCCCTCCAGCAACCCTCAGTTTGTTTCCTATGATTAAGAGTCTCTTATGGTTTGTCTCCCTCTCTGGTTTCATCTTGTTTTATTTTTTCTTCTCTTCCCCTATGATCTTGTTTTGTTTCTTAAATTCCACATATCAGTGAGATCATATGATAATTGTCTTTCTTTGACTGACTTATTTTGCTTAGCATGATACCTTCTACTTTCATCCATGTCCTTGCAAATGGCAAGATTTCATTTTTGATGGCTGTGTAATATTCCAGTGTGTGTGTGTGTGTGTGTGTGTGTGTGTGTGTGTGTGTGTGTGTATTACATCCTCTTTATCCATTCATCTGTCAATGGACATCTGGGCTCTTTCCATAGTTTGGCTATTGTGGACATTGCTGCTATAAACATTGGGGTGCACATGCCCCTTCAGATCACTACATTTATATCTTTGGGGTAAATACCCAGTAGTGCAATTGCTGGGTTTTAGGGTAGCTCTATTTTCAACTTTTTGAGGAACCTGCATACTGTTTTCCAGAGTGGCTGCCCCAACTTCCATTCCCACCAACAGTGTAGGAGGTTTCCCCTTTCTCCCTATCCTTGCCAACATCTATCATTTCCTGACTTGTTAATTTTAGCCATTCTGACTGGTGTGAGGTGATATCTCATTGAGATTTTGATTTGTATTTCCCTGATGCTGAGTGATGTGGAGCATTTTTCATGTGTCTGTGGGCCATTTGGATGTCTTCTTTGCAGAAATGTTTGTTCATGTCTTCTGCCCATTTCTTGATTGGATTATTTGAGTTTGATAAGTCTTTATAGATTTTGGATACTAGCCCTTTATCTGATATGTCATTTGCAAATATCTTCTCCCATTCTGTTGGTTGTCTTTTGGTTTTGTCGACTGTTTCCTTTGCTGTGCAAAAGTTTTTTATCTTGATGAAGTCCCAATACTTAATTTTTGCTTTTGTTTCCCTTGCCTTTGGAAACGTGTCTAGGAAGAAGTTGCTGCGGCTGAAGTAAGAGACGTTGCTGCCCATGTTCTCCTCTATGATTTTGATGGATTCCTACTCACATTTAGGTCTTTCATCCATTTTGAGTCTATTTTTGTGTATGGTATAAGGAAATGCCAGTTTCATTCTTCTGCATGTGGCTGTCCAGTTTTCCCAACACCATTTGTTGAAGAGACTTTTTTCCATTGGATATTCTTTCCTGCTTTTTAGAAGATTAGTTGACCATAGAGTTGAGGGTCCATTTCTGGGCTCTCTATTCTGTTCCATTGATCTAAGTGTCTGTTTTTGTGCCAGTACCATACTGTCTTGATGATGACAGCTTTGTAATAGAGCTTGAAGTCCAGCATTGTGATGTCACCAGTTTTGGTTTTCTTTTTCAACATTCCTTTGGCTATTCAGGTCTTTTCTGGTTCCATACAAATTTTAGGATTATTTGTTCTAGCTCTGTGAAAAAAGTTGATGGTATTTTGATAGAGATTGCATTGAATGTGTAGATTGCTCTAGGTAGCATAGACATTTTAACAATATTTGTTCTAATCCATGAGCATGGAATGTTTTTCAGTTTCCTTGTGCCTTCCCCAATTCCTTTCATGAGTGTTCTATAGTTTTCTGAGTACAGATCCTTTGCATCTTTGGTTAGGTTTATTCCTAGGTATCTTATGGTTTTGAGTGCAATTGTAATTGGGCCCAACTCCTTAATTTCTCTTTCTGCTGTCTCATTATTAGTATATAGGAATGTAACTGATTTCTGTGCATTGGTTTTATATCCTGCCACTTTGCTGAATTCCTTTATGAGTTCTAGCAATTTTGGAGTGGAGTTTTTGGGTTTTCCACATAGTGTATCATATCATCTGCAAAGAGTGAGAATTTGACTTCTTCTTTGCTGATCCAGATGCCTTTTATTTCTTTTTGTTGTGTGATTGCTGAGGCTAGGACTTCTAGTAGTATGTTGAACAGCAGTGGTGATAGGGGACACCCCTGCCGTGTTCCTGGCCTTAGCTGAAAAGGTCTCAGTTTTTCCCCATTGAGAATGATATTCACTGTGGGTTTTTCATAGATGGCTTTTATGGCATTGAGGTATGTTCCCTCTATCCCGACACTGTGAAGAGTTTTAATCAAGAATGAATGCTGTACTTTGTCAAATACTTTTCTGGACCTATTGAGAAGATCATATGGTTCTTGTCCTTTCTTTTATTAATGATACATCACATTAATATTAATTCTTTTATTAATGTGATGTATCACATTGATTGATTTTCAAATGTAGAACCACCCTTGCAGCCCAGGAAGAAATCCCATTTGGTCATAGTGAATAATCCTTTTAATGTACTGTTGGATCCTATTGGCTAGTAACTTGGTGAGAATTTTTGTGTCCATGTTCATCAGGGATATTGGTCTGTAATTCTCCTTTTTGGGGGGGTCTTTTTCTGGTTTGGGGATCAAGGTAATGCTGGCCTCATAGATAGAGTTTGGAAGTTTTCCTTCCATTTCTATTTTTTGAAACAGCTTCAGAAGAATAAGTATTAATTCTTCTTTAAATGTTTGGTAGAATTCCCCTGAGAAGCCATCTGGCCCTGGGCTCTTGTTTGTTGGGAGATTTTTGATTACCGCTTCAATTTCCTTGCTGGTTATGGGTCTGTTCAGGTTTTCTATTTCTTCCTGGTTCAGTTTTGGTAGTTTATACATCTCTAGGAATGCATCCATTTCTTCTAGGTTGCCTAATTTGTTGGCATATAGTTGCTCATAATATGTTCTTGTAATTGTTTGTATTTCCTTGGTGTTGGTTGGGATCTCTTCTCTTTCATTCATGATTTTATTTATTTGGGTCCTTTCTTTTTTCTTTTTGATAAGTCTGACCAGGGATTTATCAATCATATTAATTCTTTCAAAGAACCAGCTCCTAGTTTTGTTGTTCTGTTCTACTGTTCTTTTGGTTTCTATTTCATTGATTTCTGTTCTAATCTTTATTATTTCTCTTCTCCTGCTGGGTTTAGGCTTTATTTGCTGTTCTTTCTCCAGCTCCTTTAGGTATAAGGTTACGTTGTATATTTGAGACTGTTCTTGTTTCTTGAGAAAGGCTTGCATTGCTATATACTTCCTTCTTAGGACTGCCTTTGCTGCATCCCAAAGATTTTGAATAGTTGTGTTTTCATTTTCATTGGTTTCCATGAATTTTTTAAATTCTTCTTTAATTTCCTAGTTGACCCATTTATTCTTTAGTAGGATGCTCTTTAGCTTCCATGTATTTGGGTTCTTTCCAAATTTCCTCTTGTGATTGAGTTCCAGTTTCAAAGCACTATGGTCTGAAAATATGCCGGGAATGATCCCAATCTTTTGGTAATGGTTGAGACCTGATTTGTGACCCCGTATGTGATCTATTCTGTAGAATGTTCCATGTGCACTCAAGAAGAATGTGTGTTCTGTTGCTTTAGGATGGAATGTTCTGAATATATCTGTGAAGTCCATCTGGTTCAATGTGTCATTCAAAGCCCTTATTTCCTTGTTGATCTTCTGCTTAGATGATCTGTCCATTGCAGTGAAGGGGGTGTTAAAGTTCCCCACTATTATTGTATTATTATCAATGTGTTTCTTTGATTATTATTAATTGGCTTATATAACTGGCTGATCCCATGTTAGGGGCATAAGTACTTACAATTGTTACATCTTCTTGTTGGATAGACCCTTTAAGTATGATATAGTGTCATTCCTCATTTCTTACTACAGTTTTTGGGTTAAAATCTAATTTGTCTGATATAAGGATTGCCACCCCAGCTTTATTTATTTATTTATTTATTTTGTCCATTAGCATGATAAATGGTTTTCCACCCCCTTACTTTCAATCTGGAGGTGTCTCTGGGTCTAAAATGAGTCTCTTGCAGACAGCATATCAATGGATCTTGCTTTTTTATCCAATTTGATACCCTGTGTCTTTTGATTGGGGCATTTATCCCATTTACATTCAGAGTAACTATTGAAAGATATGAATTTAATGCCATTGTATTACCTGTAAAGTGACTGTTACTGTATATTGTCTCTATTCCTTTCTGGTCTATGTTACTTTTGGGCTCTCTCTTTGCTTAGAGGGTCCCCTTCAATATTTCTTGTAGGGCTGGTTTGGTGATCACAAATTCTTTAAGTTACTGTTTGTCCTGGAAGGTTTTTATCACTCCTTCTATTTTGAATGACATCCTAGCTGGATAAAGTATTCTTGGCTGCATATTTTTCTCATTTAGCACCCTGTATATATCATGTCAGTCCTTTCTGGCCTGCCAGGTCTCTGTGGATAGGTGTGCTGCCAATTTAATGTTTCTACCCTTGTAGGTTACAGACCTCTTGTCCTTAGTTGCTTTCAAGATTTTCTCTTTGTCTCTGAGATTTGTAAGTTTCACTATTATATGTTGGGGTGTTGAACTATTTTTATTGATTTTGAGGGGGGTTCTCTGTGCCTATTCTTTTCTTGGATCTCTGGTTGAGTTTGCAGGTATTCAGATAGCTATCTAGCTGAATTCCTGGGACCAGATGAAATTAAGGTCTCCTACTCGTCTGCCATCTTGGACTCTTCTATAATCATGTATTTAAAAAAAAAGTTTGTGGCAAAAACACATAACACAAAATTTACCCATTTTAATCATTTTTAAGCACACAGTTCATTGTGTTAAGTATATTCACATTGTTATATAACAGATCTCCAAAACTTTTTCATCTTGCAGAGCTAAAACTCTGTACCCATTAAGCAAAATGAATGTTGTATATGTTTATACAATCATGAAGAAATATCAAAGGATTCTTAATAGGTTGTAAACATTTGTTAATGGGGAAAGGCTGTGTTTCTGAATTGAGGGAGGGAGAATTAGGCAAAACAAAAATGAAAACAAAACCCAGGAAAAACTGCATTAAGCTATAATATATATCATATTAGCACATTTATTTGCTTATAAATGCAAAAATATTTGTGTGACTATATGTAAATAAAATTAAAGGTAGCTAATCACACAGAAATAAAAGTTAGATTAGCAAAAATTGAGCATAGGAGATAGCAGAGGGAGTAGAAGTAAGCTAATTTTCTTTCATAATAGAGTTGGTTGATACTGTTGAGTACCGATAAATTTAGAAAACAAGGCATAAGTATAATATTCAGTAATATAGAGGTAATGACCAGAAGAACTTGAAATTAAAATGGCTAAATGTGGTTATCTCTGCTAAATAGAACTAAGAGTAAAGAATGGGAGATTTTTGCTTGGTGTTTTATAATCTTCTGTAATGTTGGATTTTTTTACTACCATATTTATTTTATTTTCATAATTTAAAAATATGGTAAACTTAGTACATATTCTCTGGGTGCTTACAATCAAGTTACACACCACATAAGAATTAAAGTACCACATAAGGCAGTTTCATTCAACAATATAATTATCTCTTTCTAAATATGTATATAATATGATCATTTTTCCTTAGGAAGTGAAGTTTAGTAGCAGCATTAATAAGGAAAAACAAGGCACTACATTTAAAACTTCTATGATTATTATGCAGACAGTAATGTCTAACACCGTAAAATACTAAGATGAATTAACATGAGTAACAGGACAGCAGTAAGAACATTAACCTAAAATTTGAAACCAATTTAAATATCCTATGGTCAGCTATACGATATAATGGAAAACCATGTCAGTTTCCTCCTTAAGTGGATCAAGGCACTTTAGCACTACTAGTATTAGTCAGACATAATAGAAAAATGGATCCTGATCTAAAAGATTTTCTAGAACATGCTTGATCTTGAGTAATTTTAGTAGTAGTCATTCATTTCTTTCAAAACTAGTCAGATTTAAATTACGGCTTTAAATATAATTGTGGGCAATTTTCCAGACTTCCAGAGAATGAGAATATGGGAGGGGGGCAGTGATTGAATTTTGTCAGAATTTGTGGGTAAAAATCAAATCACCTTTTAGAGATGTGAAATCTAACATGATAGTGTGATAGCAGCTGGGTTTGTTTGCTTTCCTGCTGCTGTCCTTAAAAGAGTGCACTTGGGCATTTTTGTATGGACCTAAAGAATGGTGTGGGTTTTTAATCTGTGCATGGCGTAAGGTGGTGGTTGGTAATACACATTCTTGTCTGTAAGTTTTGGTATTGAAAGATGACATATTAATGTGAGAAATTAGATTTTGTTTACCAAGAGGAGCAGAAGATTCGATTACACTTTCTCAATACTAATTTTCAGAATGAATCATGTAAATGGACAGAAAGAATGAAATAAATTAGCAAACCACATGTAGGAGAACATCTGTTGTCCAATCTTACATGGTAATTAAGGAAGATAGACTATTTATTTGGTCCCAGCTTTCTCTGAATGGTTGTGAAAATCCAGCCTGAAGCTATTGCTTTTCCAGGACCATTACAAAGACTTTGACTCCTCAGAGTTGAGAGAGAGAGGGAGAAAGACAGAGAAACACTGGTTGTATATTAAACACTTAGCATGCTTTCTCCATGAGAAAATAAGGATTAAATATATACAGAGAAGTTTCCATGAATCAGTACACATGAAAAACCGTATAGTATATTTTCAATTATATTTTATATTTTGCAAATATGTACACACAAAAACCTGCTAATCATCTACCATGACTAAAATGTTTTTTATTCCTCAATTTAGTTCTGAAGGTATAGTCCATAGTAACAAAAGTAAAGCAGAGTCTAGGATTAAGGTAGTTAAATAATTTTCAGAATGTGTAAGCTTTTTAGAAATCTGGCTGTTTATACTGGTGATTGGGCAATTCTCCATGTTACTCTGTGTAATGAAAGCAAAACATTGATTCTACCTTTATGTTTTTCTTTTACCAATTCTCTTGTCTGTAATTCCCTATTCAGCTCTTCCTAGAAATTAAAGTTAATTCCTTTTTCTCTGAAGGTGTAGAGAGCTCTTTCTAATCTTCAATAAATTTTCAATAATGCATGGGTTAAGGTATACTCATATGTAAAAATAAAGGAGATTCTGGAATATAGCTCAAAAGTTGAATGAGAAAGACCCAGAAATAAAACAGTCTGGATACCTGATTAGGTGATGGCAGCTGGGGAATGTCCATAAAAGTGTTTCTTAGGATTCTTAGGAAAGTTGTATCTGGTAAATTTGTAAAATTCCCTCTTGTTATATGTCCAAATCTTCAGAAGAGTTTGTTTGTCATTGCGGACGTTCATCTTTACTGAGGGGAACTAAAGGACAGATCAAATCTTTACAAATAATGGGCATTGGCTGTAGTTATGAAAATCTGCTCTGGAAAAAAGAGTCATAGTCTTCATATTATCACACAGAGTTCTTAACATCTGCCCTGCCATTTGTTCTTTGGTTTTCTCTCAACCATTCTATATGTGGGTTTTGCAGAAAAGGTTTAGAACCAGCCAGAATCACTGTGCAGTCTGTCTTTATATATATATATATATATATATATATATATATATATGTGATTTGAAAGTTGTAACGCTATCCGAAATTAATGATAATTTTTTTTTTATGCCCGGGATCCACACTAACATTAGAAAATGTAAAAGAGACTAATAATTATTGAATGTCCATATGGTAGTATTATCATCTCATTTCATCTTTATAACTGTGGACCAGAAATATTAAAAAACTACAGCCAGTTAGCGTGACAAGTCAAACCCAATGTTTTGGGGTTTTTTGTTTTTTGTTTAGAGAATGGAGGAGGAGCAGAGGGAGAGGGGGAGAAAGAATCTTAAGCAGCCCCGATGTGGGGCTCAATACAGGTTCAGTCTCACAACCCTGAGATCATGACCTGAACTGAAATTAAGAGTTGGTTGCTTAACCAACTGAGCCACCCAGGTGCCCCAAACCCAGTGGGTTTTTGTGGTAATTTCAGTTACTTGAAATTGCCTGCTCAAGATACTGTTCTGTCTCACTTTTATTGTTTCCTATGAGGAACTCCACAATTCCTTGTTGCTTGAACGTATCTGTGCATCCCAGGATCCCACTTTAGCATTCCACCTCACCCTGCTGACTGCCCTCAACAAAGTAAGGCATTTCACTCCGGTGTGATCCATCAGAGCTCTCTCTCAACTTAATTTGTTTGAATTAGCAAAGAAGAATGATTTGCTAAGCCACTGCAAGTAGGACAGAATGAGGAAATCATAAAAAAAGAAAGAGAACAGTAGATGTGAGAGATGTCAGGGAGAAAGAGAGAAGGGAGGTCCTGGTTGGCTGGAATCTCTAGCAGGACTAGCTTTATGGGCACACAACCTGCACAGTCATACAGGATTCTGAACTTGGAAGGGTTAATGCATAAGGTTTCATGCTTTGCTATCGCCATTTTGAAATTCTTAATGATTTTTAAACAAAGCCATCTTGTTTTTTCATTTTGTAAATTTTGTAGCCAGTTCTGATCTCCAGATCCAGTTTCTGAGATCTAGTTCGTCTATAATGAGAACTTCCTCAGTATTTTTCTCTGTTTTGTAGGAAAATAAAAAAGTCCTTCCGTGCTTATGCTAGTTTGAGTTGAGAATTCGTAACTTGCAATGGAAACAGTTGCGAGAAACATGTCTTCAAATCTGAGCTTTCTATCAGTCCTCAGGTTGTGATACCAAACCCTGATTATCTCTGAAGAATAAATTATTCACTTATGAATGATTTATGACACAGTTTAACACTAAATCTTGTTTCCCTGCCATCTGTCTTGCCTTTAGCTGACTTCATAGCATCAATTAGATAGTCCCTGGAATGAAAACTAATGTTAACTATTCCTTAAAAAATATATATGTATTTCATTTATATGTAATATTTTAATATGTAATATAAATACTTAAAATATATTTTTGAAAGTAGAAATATATATGATACCCATATAGCATGTAATAAATACATGCCAGGGAAAATTATAACATTTTTAGAGTATTTTCCAGTTTATAAAATGCTTTTATATACAATATATTACTATAAGAAGTTCTCTATTTTGAATAGAGCCACTGGGCCATTGATGGGTAAGCCATCTCCCTAGTAATGGGTATATTTTCACATTTTAATATTTTGAAAACAAATGAAAATGGTATCTTACTGCCATATAAAAGCAGGGTTTATCTACATCTGAAATTCGGTTTGTGGTACTGGTCATCATAAGTTAGTGCAGATCTAGAGAGGCAGAGAAAATTCCATCTATGATCAACCAAAACAACAGAAGGGATCAGGTGCTGCTTTATCGAAACAGAACTCAAAGACACGGATGCTTTTGGAGGACATGGTCAGGATGCGAGAAATCTCATGCATTCATTAGATGGAAAAGCCCATGTGCTTCACATTCTGAAATATTCGAATGAGCTCCTGTCCTCTGAAACCTCACTGTAGTAAGCCTGGTAGAACTAAAAGTACTACTTAATTTCAAAAAACATGTGGGCAGAAATATGCGGTTATCAAAGTAAATAGAACAGGCCTGAACATTAAGGTTTAACGTAGATTTGATGGAGGGCTGACACAGGTTTCCACAGTTTTGTGGATTTACCTGCCAGGAAATTTCTGGTCTAGACTGCTCTGAAGGTTCATCTGGCCAGAGGACTTCAGCAGGGCCCCGAAATGTCTTCCCAGCATTGTCCATAGCTCTCCTTGTTTCTTCTTTTGCCTGAGCAGTTTGTCCTTGCTCAAGACCACTCTTCAGGAAATTAGTAAGGTACAGCTCTTCCTTGTCACAGTGTAAATGAAGAGAGGATGTTTTATTTTGTTTACAACAGTTCACTCCTTCCTGTTAGTAAGAAGTGGAAATTAGGTTGAGGGACTCATATAACTGAGAGAGGTGAGGAATAGAGATATAGCAATGGCAAGACCTTAAAATGAATTCAGGATTTAGTAACCAGCTGAAGGACAACAGCAGATGGTAAGTTTAGAAGTGTACAAATATAATGGGAGGAGGTCAGATGAATTTCGATAGCAATTGCAGAAGAACTGCGTGATATTTTTAAGGAATAAAGAAGAGAAGAGAAACCATATGGTGAGATGATAATTAGGCTCCAGTGTTTGCCTTTAAGAAAAGGAAAACCTTGGAAACTTATTTATGAAGACACAACCTAAAGTAAAGGAAAAGATTTATTGGAAAAGGAAAGAAAGAGAGATGGCAATCTAGGTCTAAGCTGCAGAGTTTGGGAGAGATTTTACAGTAAAATTAAAACTGGGGGCACGAACACAGGAAATACATAGTAATTTAAACAATACAGAACTATGAATCGGGCTTCCTTATTACAGGAATAGTAGAATAGTACTGAGAAATGGAACAGAGCTCACAAAGAAATTATTTGTAAAAGGCAAATCAGAAACATTTTGACATTGACAATAAATGAGTGAATTCTGTGCTTATTACAATGCAAATCCGTTCTTCCTGTCCAGGAAGAAAAGTCAACATCTTCTCAGAGTGCAGATCGGATAACCTTTGCAGAGTGTGGTGGCCTCGGCTTGCAGAGTGCACGGAGGGCTCAGAGTGGAGTCTGAGAAAGCAGACTGAAGGCTGGCTCAGCCGGGAGGGTGGGCAGGCGGCAGAGCCTGATCTGAGCAGGGGCAATAGTGTGGAGAGAATGGATTTGAGGGGCATTAAGGAGGAGGAATGGACAGGATTTAGAGACTGGATGTGAAATGGAGCAGGTCTCTGCTTGGATAACCGGGTCGGCTGCGTTGCGATTCACTGAGGTGAGCTCATGGTGTGAGAGGCAGGTAGAGAAAGATGTTGAGTTCACTTTTGTTTGTACATTTTAGGTGTCTGTGGGATAGTGTCATTTCTTTCTCCTTCCCAATCCTGACCACCAAACTCTTGATGGATATTTTTCTTTATATGGATTAATTAATATACTTTTGACATCGAAGTCGTCAATCTTCTAACCCAGAGACAACAACTTCCCATTATCTGTTAATTAGTTCGATTCTCAGAGAGACAACCTTATTTCATTTCTCCTTCCCAGATTTTGGGGTGTCGCTCACTGTTCACCCTACATCCCCTTGACTTGGGTGTAGTTCATCAGAGAGAAGGAAAAATCAAAGAGAACTTTCAGGAATTCTGCCTGGAATCCTGAAGAAGGGTGGTGGTGTTGGTGAACATTGGCAATTGGAAATGGAATTGTGAGAGGTTCAGTTTTGTTAGAATTGGGATTTCATAGAGTGACATACTGGATAGGACTTTCAAGGGGAAGGAAAATTAATACTTATTTTTTTTTTTTAAAGATTTTATTTATTTATTTGACAGAGAGAGACATAGCGAGAGAGGGAACACAAGCAGGGGGAGTGGGAGAGGGAGAAGCAGGCTTCCAGCGGAGCAGGGAGCCGGATGCGGGGCTTGATCCCAGGACCCCGGGATCATGACCTGAGCTGAAGGCAGATGCTTAACGACTGAGCCACCCAGGTGCCCCAAAATTAACGCTTATTGATCATATAATATGTACCAGGCACTTTGCCAGAGCTTTTTCATATATGTCACCTCAATTAATCTTAATAATATGCTTGCAAATTATTTCTCCTGTTTTGTAAATGGAAATAAAGATTCTCAGAGAACAAGTAAGTAGCTCAAAGTCACTTAGTTATTTGGTGGGTTATTAGAGCATTTTGAACATAGGAGGAAGGTTGATGCCACCCTTGATGCCCTATACCAAAGGTATGAAAATTGGTTTTTGGAGGGCAAAAACATGGTCTCTTTTAATATATATATATATATATATATATATATATATCATAATGTATATATATAATTATGTATATAATATATGTACTATATATATTATATAATAATATATATATAATATATACATAATGTATATATATAATATATATATAATGATATATATATATCATATATATCATTGATATATATATATCAATGCTTTATGTATATATATATATACACACATAAATAAATATATAGTATATTTAAGGTATTAAAATTTCATGGGGGTGTATAAGGAAATACGTCTGCAATAACTCTTTTTTTTTTTTTTTTTAAAGATTTTATTTATTTATTTGAGAGAGAGAATGAGAGACAGAGAGCATGAGAGGGAGGAGGGTCAGAGGGAGAAGCAGACTCCCTGCCGAGCAGGGAGCCTGATGCGGGACTCGATCCTGGGACTCCAGGATCATGACCTGAGCCGAAGGCAGTCGCTTAACCAACTGAGCCACCCAGGCGCCCCTGCAATAACTCTTTAAGGGGGATGATAATAAATAAAAGGTTGAAAAACACTGATATAGACCCATTTCACTTAAAAAAGGTTTTACTCTTTTTTCCTTTTTTGCAGAATTCTTTTTTTTTGTTTCATGTGAAATCTCATATTAGACAATAATACATACAACAGGTAAAAACAGTGTTGGTTTAAATGTCACTGGGAAGAGGGCCCGGAAACATACCATTTCTATGCCTTTTCCCTCACCTTCTGTGGCAGCCCGTGAGGTACTGATACGAAGCTTAGAGCTCTGAGCAACTTAGTTGGAATATCTGGGGGATACAATTTAACCTCTTTATTATACAGATGAGTAAACTGAGGCGAGCTAGTAATGTGTAAGCCTGAACACCTATGGTAATTTTATTATTCACACAAAGTGGAACTGAATCAGGCTTTCTATCTCAGGGCATACAATGGAGGTGAGACCGCCAAGGAGACGGGAAGAGAAAGAAAAGCCCGAGCAGAGAGCGGATAAAGAATGTTTAGAGAGATGATGTGAGAAATAAGTGATAAGAGATATTCAAGAAGGATACTCATCAAAAGAAAAAAAAATTGGGGGGAACTGTGTATGGTGACTAAGTGTGGTGAACATTTCACAATATATACAAATATCTAATCATTATGTTGTCTATCTGAAACTAATACAATGCTATATGTCAATTATACCTCAAAAGATAAATTAATTTGAAAATGGATACTGTACTTAGCAACAGCAAACGGAGAGGCTGTAGTTTCAGGACGCTGTGCGGGCAGAGCTTGGTTTCTGGCTATTTCAGACACCGTCAGCAAATAGGTAAGGATGTTAACTAATGCAACTAATTGCCCTTCCACAATCGAACAGAAACATCAATACGTTAATCACAGCAAATTGAGAAAACAATTTTTAGTCTATTGTATTAAGATGGGTTCAGCTAAAGAATTAGAACACAAAACAAACAATGCACAAAATGAATGCATTCAAGACAGACCTCAATAGAGACAGGCCTTATGTACATTTGATTTATAAAGTGTCTGGAAGACAGCAGTTCACCCGAGGCTAAAAAGGGAAAAACATATATGATGATGAGATAGAGACATAGATGAAAGAAAAAAAATTTGAAAATCTCTCTGGAGCACCACAGAATTCTTTCAACTTATTTTACATGCGTTTTTAGCTTTGAGTGACATCATTACTATTTGCTATTGTCAGACAAATTATTATCCAAGTGACTCAACAAATTATGTTTGGGCTTTAGTAATTGTGCTTTAGTATAAGGGAATTAAACTGTAATCTTACAAGAGTCTTAATAATTACTTAATCCTTTCTTGCTATTTATTTCAGATACTGGAGTGCGATCTGATAGTGACATCTAACACTTTCAGTTGAACCTTAGTTAAGTGTCTCACACTAATAGAAATATTCCTGTCCTCCTTTACACAGCTCTGTCATCTACAAACATGGGCAGATTAATTTTCTAATCAAAACATTCTGGGAAACTATTAAGCATGACATTAAACTGTGTTCTCCTAATTATATTCCCTATGAAAAATTTCTATCTGAACTTACAGCATAAGACCCTGGAGAAAAACTTATCAGAGCACAAATTGCTTAAATGTATTTTAAGAAGAATCACATATACATATAATAATTTTGCTTTTCATCCCTACCTTAAATCAACTCTGTCCTCCATAGTGATTCATTATGGTGGCAAGATCTGGTTGACCTTGTTAAACAGATTTTTTCTTTAAAGGTGTTAAGGCCTATGTAAGTGTGTAACAGGGCAAAGGGAAGTATTTAGCTCTATTGTGAACATGTGTCCAAAATTAATATTTGCTTTTTACTAGAATACTACTCTCATTGAAGTAAAAGAAATAACGGAACAGAATTAATTGTGATATACCAAAGTGTGTGTGTGTGTGTGTGTGTGTGGAAATCATTCAGCAGGGGTCAGAAAAACATTTTCCATAAAGGGCCAGATAGTAAATAGTTTAAGTTTTGCAGGCCAGGTGGTCTCTGTCACAACTACTCTGGTCTACAGTGTCCAGAAAAAGGAGCTCTGGACAATATGTAAAAGAATGGGCAGAGCTGTATTCCAATAACATTTTAGTCACAAAAAGTAGATGGCCTATCAAAACCATAATGACATACCACTTCACACCCACTCACATGGCTAGATTCAAAAAGTCAGGTAAAAACAATGTTAGTAACGATATGGTGAAGTTGGAACCCTCATGCTCTACTGGTGGGAATGGAAAATGGTGCAGCCACTTTGGTAGAGTCTGGCCGTTCTTCAGACAGAGTTGCCACATGACCCTGCGATTCCTCTCCTCTGCATAGATCCAAGAGAAATGAATACTCGGGCCCACAGAACACCAAGTACATGAATGTTTATAGTGCTATGATTTATAATAGCCAAAAAAGCAGCCCAAATGTCCATCAACTGATGAACGGCTAAACAAAAGATGGTATATCCATACAATGGGATATTACTCAGCCCTTAGGGATATTTAGCGTTCTTGTGAAATTTTTGGTGACATCTAGTGGCCGGGGTTAGAAATGCCGCTGAACATCCTACAAGGCGTAGGACAGGCTCTCCCACCCCCACCCACCTCCATTACAAGGAATTATCCGGCTTCAAATGTCAGTAGGACTGGGATTGAGAAAGCCTGGTTTACATTATATGACTGTATCAGTGAGCATTCTGTGCATATAATTTACCCTCTCCCCACCTTACATTATGTTGTAAAGCTGCAGCAATTGATTTTTTAATTTTTATTATTTTTTAAAGATTTTATTTATTTATTTGACAGGGAGAGAGACAGCGAGAGAGGGAACACAAGCAGGGGGAGTGGGAGAGGGAGAAGCAGGCTTCCCGCGGAGCAGGGAGCCCAATGCGGGTCTCGATCCCAGGACCCTGGGATCATGACCTGAGCCGAAGGCAGACGCTTAACGACTGAGCCTCCCGGGCGCCCCACAGCAGCAATTTAAACCAAGACAGACAAGCAGGTGGAGAATGTGGAAGGAGCCAGGCCTCAAATCCACAAGGGTAAGCAACAGTAGTGTACCTTGCTACTGAAGGTTTGAAATGAAGGTGCCAAGTCAGTGCTAATGGCCAGCTAATTATTCTAATACCTTGTGATTAAGTACGAAGTGCTATAGAACTTTTGTAAAATGAGGTACGCCTCCGCTGCATCGGGTGGTAAAGCAATGGAGAAAGTGGTGAAGTTACATAAATTAGGCTTTGAATTAGGCTTGCAATTATGTTTCTTGTTCTAATCCACTGACTCCTTGGAAAGCATGCACAGCAAAGCACTGAATTTGTAATTTTTTTGGTAGCGCTTTTGTAGAACTACAAAACTTCTTTTGTAGAACTCAAGTTTGTAGAAAAAAATTTGTAGAAAGAGGGAAATGCAGTGTTTGTTGTTGTTGGTTCCTGATTCTCTGGAGAGAAGGAAAATACATGTGATAAGAGAGAATAAAAGAGAGTGGAAGACAAGTAGAGGGAAGGGAATAGATTTTATTACTCAAAATTAAAAAATATTAAAGTCATCCCTAAAAAAATATTTCACTTCTCCTTATGTGCACTTAATAGCTCATTGTAGTCTCAATGCCAATATATTAAGATTTTTTGGAGGAATGGAAGGAGTGAAGGGAGCTACCTCCGAAGTTCCTATGTTTCTGTTAATTTGTATATTTTGTTAAAAACTGAATATGAAACATTTTTGATAAACAGGAAATTATAGAAAATAGTAAAATAGACACAAATACATCCACTGCTGAGATGAAATACTTCTTCATATTTTGCCAGATTTACTTCAGATCTCTCCCTTTTAATGAATAAAACATTACAGATACTTTAGCTATAAAGCTGCAGCTTCGATTCCTTGCCACTTCTTCCTTTACTCTCTGAAAGTAGGTGAAGTTTTGGGGTATATTTTCCTCGATTTTTTTTTTTTTAAGATTTTATTTATTTATTTGTCTGAGAGAGAGAGAGCACAAGCAGGGGGAGCACAGGCAGAGGGAGAAGCAGGCTTCCCACTGAGCAGGGAGCCCAATGCGGGACTGGATCCCAGGACCTCAGGATCATGACCTGAGCCGAAGGCAGACACTTAACTGACTGAGCCACCCAGGCGTCCCTCTCTTGTGTTTTTACACACACACTATATATACACATATATAGTGCCAATTGATTTTTCTCTTTATTCTTGAGATATATCCACATGTAGACCTAGGTATCCATTTTAAATGCAATATAGGATTCTACCATATAAGAAACCTCCGTGTGTTTTATTCTTTCTGTGACTGCAGGCTGGTGAAATAGTTTACTCTTTTTTGCTATTATGAAGTGTTCAAGGAGTATCTTTGTATGGGTATCTTTGGGCGACCCCAGGGGGACATGTAGCCACAGAAGAGCTGGGCCACAGGTGCACGTACCTTCCCTTCTCGCAGGTCCTAAACTTGGTGACATGAGACTTTGTAATATTTGCCAATCTCAAAAGGATGAGATGGTATCTTATAAAACTGTCATTACAAAAAATAGATTGGGAATGATCCATCCCTTCCCTCAACTTTTCACACCTTTCTCTCTTATATAGTCATTAAGAGTGAACCTCACAAAAATTGGATTTGTAATTGTCTGGAGGTTGAGACTGAACAGAAATGATAAAGAAAGGAAACATATTTTTGGATTCCAAGCTTCTCCAAGCCTGCCTTTTGTCTCATTAAATTTTGTCCTAGCCCTGTGCACTGAGCCTGGCATTTCCAAAACTGTTGACTCAGTGGGGTATATCATCTTCTCGTAGGGGTGTCAGAATGAGAAGCAGTGCATGCTGATGTGAAGTTTAAACAATAAATTAAGAAAAATGTACTTTTAAAAATGTAAAACTTAGGCAAGAGTATTATTTTCACAGATGTATTGCAGTTGCAAGGAATTTCTTTCTTTCTTTCTTTTTTAAAGATTTTATTTATTTGAGAGAGAGCACGAGCAGGGAGAGGGGCAGAGTGAGAGGGACAAACAGACTCCCTGCTGCACAGAGCCCTATGCTGGACTCCATCCCAGGACCCTGAGATCATGACCTGAGCTGAAGTCAGATGCTTAACCGGCCAAGCCCCCCAGGTGCCCGAAGAATTTCTATAAGAAAAATTTCAGAGTGATCTATGTGAAGCTTGAAAATTAATTATAATAACTTCTGTTTATTTATACTTAGTACCTTCTACATGTGAAGGACATGAGAAAGAAAAGAGCAGCCCTTCAAATCAGGTAACTAGTTTGACACTTAACAGCAAGGGCTCAATGTTTTTTAAAAGCTAGCCTGACACTCACAGCTAAGCCATGTTGTTCTCTTCATGGACATAAACAACCTCTCAGAGCACCAATATCAGATAAGGTCACTCTGACTGTGTTGAAGTGGGACAGAACAAGGCCACTTCCAATTTTATCTATACACAAACAACAGCAAGGTCAAGTGCAAATCACAAAATACCAACCCCTCCTTCCTGATACTATGGATGATTGCTGCTTTGTTGTCAGTTAGAACTCTAGCCTCATTCTTTACCTGCCATTCTTCTAGATAAAATTTATTAAGATACCCAGTCATTAAACTGTCCCCAATTCCTGACAGCACTGAAATCCAGAGTAGCCCTCCCCACTCAGTTTCTAAGGAGCCTTCCAAATCACCTAACCAAAGTCCCAATCCTTTGAGTCCTTTCTAACACTTTCATCCTGAGAAACCCCACAGTTTCCCATAGAGCATGGTCTTCTCCCCAGTGAGTAATAAGCTCCACCTGTTCAACTACAGGTCTTCCTCCTGGTGGTCTTTGGTGGGAAGGGCTTTCACAGACATTTCTAAGAGCTTTACGTATGCTATCTCATTTAAGCCTGACAATACCCCTGTTTGTTAGGTATTATTATTATTATTATTATTATTATTATTATTATCCCCTTTTGCAGATGGAAAGGCAGAGAAAGAAAGTTTAACATCATCTCCAACATCTCATAGCTAGTAAATACCAGGAATAAAATTTGCACTTGGGTCTAATGGTTATTAAGACCTACTGAACTACTTCAGTTCTCTGGCCCTTGATGGCCCTAGTTCTCCTGGACTTTCTCCTAAAGATTACTTGCTCTTTAAAGATAGAGACTGGCAAAGAAAGTCTGGTACAGTATAAACAAATAAACATTAAAAAAAACCCCAAAAAACAACAACCCAATGACTGTAGTCTGAAGACATACTTGGAACTAAGGCCCCTTTTCTGAAACTCTGTGCGAATCTCCCCAGAGTTGCTAGAGTTGTTTCTTGTACCCAAATCAGTACTGCATGTTTACCAGAGTCTTGGAATAAGTCCATGTAGTCAGAAGATGGAAAACTTAAGGAAATAGTTCAAAGGAAAAGATGACTTTAAGAGGGGGGAAAAGCACACTGCTGTGTGGGAAAACTGCTTTAGCCTTGAGGCTTGACCTTGGGTTTACACAAGGAACTCTTGCACAGTTTCAGCTCAAGGCCCTTCATTGAAAGCTCTTGAAGTTTTTTCAGCTTTTTGGTCTTGAGTGCTCTTGGCCTTGCTTCCTGCCCCCAATGCCCTGTATCTGATGTCTTGCCACTCTTTCCTACCTAGTGAAAATCCATGGACTCTTGCTTTCGCCTTTCCAGATCTGCTCCTTCAGATTTAATATCCCCCCTCTTTGTTCCAATGAACCTTAAAAATAACTGCTATACATTTATATTATTTTGTTATTTGTGTAAAGGTTTGTGAACCACGGACTGTGAACTCCTTAAGGATGTGGCCGAGCCCCTTCTGATTTTTGGTATACCCCTCTGCCACCCCAGAGGGGGCTCTCAGCACTTAGGCACTCAGCAGGCGTTCAGTATGTCCAAAAAGCATCCTTTTGGAACGTCATAGTTGCTGTTGTTCTCACCTGCCGAGCACATTTTCAAGTACAGATCCTCGAACTACTTTTCCCAGTGGCCATCGCACCAGGGCCTCCGAGTGGGGCAAGACAGGGTTAGCAGATGATTTCACATTCCAGCGCTGCTCAAGTGGTGGTGCAGAGGGTCTCGCCTGCCGGCAGGAACCGGTTCTCCAAATTCCAGATAAACCCACACAAGTGACTTCTAGTAGGTTCTCACGCTTTTCCGATCTGATCCCACCCGTGCCCTGAAGGTGAGCGGCCTGGACCGCCAGGAGAGTTGAATGGAGAAATGAACGGGCCGCATAGCCAATCATGTTTCGATCTGCCCGGAAAAGGCGGGTCCCGGGGTGTCATTGACAAAGCCGCGCGGGATTGGCGGGTCCGGAGCGGTCCGCGGTGGCGGGAGTTTTCGGATGTGTTGGCGGTGACCCCGGCAGCAGCGGTTGGGCTGAGTTGGGCCGACGGGGCGGGCGGCGGAACCAGGAAGGCCAGTCCGCCGCGGATTTCCGAGCTCCCGTCTTGTGGCTCGCATTGCGGCCGCCTTCTTTCCGTCCCCCAGAGCTGCGGAGAAAGATGGATCGGCACCGGCCGCGGCTGCACCACCCGAAGCAGGGCTCCGCCGCCGGGGCCCCCTACCCCGCCTCCACCGCGCTTCGCGGCTGCCGGGAAAGCAAGATGCCGCGCAGGAAGGGCCCCCAGCACCCTCCGCCCGGCGCCGCTGAGGAGCCTGGAGAGAAACGCCCCAAGTTTGTAAGTTTCGCCTGGAGCTGTGGTGGGCGGCTCCTGCCTTGTGGAAGGGCTGCGGCTCAGGGGATCCTTCAATTTCATTAAACTTTGACTTGGCTGACAGCCATGGGTGGATCCAAGGGGTCTGGGGGGTGAGGATGGGTTGGGGGGGCGGTAAATTTTGTTCTAGGTTTCTAGGGCTGCCAGTCTCCTAATAGGTTGACGACGACAGGGTCCAATTCTGTTTGGATCCTCGGACAAACACACTGATCACTGTGTTGCCCCACATTTGTTCTGGCTGACATGAAAAGCGGTTCAGATGTGTCTGTATTGACGTCACCTAGGTGCACATTGCATTTTTTAAGTCGAACTTCTCCCCACCCTTCTAGCGTCTTAAGAGTATGAGACATGGCAAAGTGAACTTTTAGGTGATAAGATTTCTTTTTCTGCTTAGTATTTTAAGCCACGAAGAACTTTTTAAGGTAGATGTAATTTTCCAAGTAGAAACAACTCGTTTTAAAACTTGGCGGGCTATGTAGTCACTGCTAAGGAATGTTTTGCTTAGATTGGAAAGAAGTCTTTGAAACTCGCTCTTCTGGTTGCTTCTCTTACTCACTTTGGCACCCAAGGGAGATGTTATGATCAACAGCTTGTGAATCTTCTTGTTGGTGTCAACTAGTGAAAGAATGCCTATTGATGTAATGCAGTGATGATTGTTTTACGTATGTGTGTGTAAACAAATTACTGAAGGTTGATAGCTCGGGTGAATCTAACAATTGAAAATTTAATATTGGATCCGTCCATTTTACTTAGGAGTAAGGAAAACTTTTTAAGTTATAGGTAAAATTATACAGTACTGCATGTGCCTTCTGTGAACAAATAAACACTCATTAGGAATTTAAGTCAGGATACACATATTAAGGGAATAGAGATTTGTAGAGGAGGAGTGAGTTGCTAAGTATAACAGTTAAAAATAGTGGTTGAATAAAACTGGGAGCAGAGCTATGATATGTATCAGAATACTGAAAATGAGGGACAATATGGATAATTTTGCTAAATTAAGTATCAAGATGGCCATAGGCCAGGTGAAGTTTTGCAGGAGGATCAACTATGTTGTTATTGTTATTTTAACAGAGCTGAGGAATAAATAGGATTGAGTTAAACTGGCAATGCAGGATTCTAGCCAAGGAAAAGAATCCTGGGGCAATGACTTTTCTTCTTTTTAGAGTCTACTCTCTGTGTTAGTAATGTCATTCCATTTTGTTTCTCAGTCCTATGCTCCAGAATGCGTGGGATCTGATTTTCTGTGACTCTTCCAGCAAAGAGGTCATGAAAACAGAACTTAAGCTAGTATTTAGGTTTAGTTTCACTGAAGGATGTATCAGGTGATTTGGATTCTAGGCAGTTTTTCATTTCTTAAGTACGTTAAAAGGGTTATTGTAAAGATGAAATGACCTCTAAAAGCAATACTTTGAAGCTTTAAAGTTATAAACATAACTAAAACAGTGTTTGCTTTTATTTTTTATTTATTTTAAGATTTATTTACTTATTTGAGAGCTTGCGCGTGGGTGGAGACAGGCAGACTGAGAGGGAGAGGGTCCCAAGCGGACTCTGTGCTGATTGCAGAGCTTGCCACGGTGCTTGATCTCACCACCCTGAGATCATGACCTGAGCAGAAGGTCCCTTAATTGACTGCGCCCCCCAGGAGTCCCCACAGTGTTTGTTTTTAGATAGGAATCTGATTTGAATCATGGCTTCATAATTAATTTAGAGGTAATTTGGACTATTGATAATCCCTGACACTAATTTAGATTCTTGCTTACATGGTAGTTTCTTTAGCTATATTTCCCATTTCACTAATTCTCTTACCAGCGATTTTAATCTGCTATTTAACTTGTTTGGAATATTTAAGTTTAGCAATTACAGTTGACTCTTGAACAACATGGGTTTGAACTGTGCAGGTCTACTTACGCATGGATTTCTTACAGTACAGTACTGTAAATTTATTTTTTCTTATGATTTTCTTAACATTTTCTCTAGCTTTGTTATAAGAATACAGTATATAATACATATAACATGCAAAATATATGTTAATTGGTTATGTTATTGGTAAGGCTTCCAGTCAACAGTAGGCTATTGGTAGTAAGTTTTTGGGGAGTCAAAAGTTAGACATGAATTTTGACTGCATGGGGATCAATTGGTGCCCCTAACCCTTGTGTTGTTCAAGGGTCAGCTGTATTTTTTATTTCTGTAGGTTCCATTTGTTTCTTCTTCAAATCTGCCTGGTCATTCCTGATAGTTCTTTGTTTCTTATTCTTTTATTTTTTTAGGCATTTCCTATGTGACTCTTTTTATTTGGTAGTTCTGGTGTGTGCAGTTTTTGGACTGTCTACGTTGACTTGCACTCATGGTGGCTTACTCTCTCCTCCTGTGCTTGTAGATCTTTGTAAGCTCATTGCTTTATCTTATCTTCCAAGGGGTAGTGGGGATGCTTTTTTACGGAGTGCTTTTCTGGGAGTTCCACTGATTTGGCACCACCTCTTATTGAAGTAGGACTCTTAGAAAGCCCAGGGTTCCATGCTTAGCCCTAACGCTGTCCCTGGCCTGAGGCTTGGCATGCCGATCTTAAGGCTGCCTTCTAAGCAGCTCTTCCCAGTCAGTCTAGTTCCGCACTGCTCTCAGTCTCACCCTAGTAACTCTTGTTTTGAGGATGGAGACTGTCCCTTCCTCATGAGATCTCAGCAGTGCCTCCACACGTGATTGTTCTGTAGTTGGGTTTGCTCCACTGCCAGATGTCAAGTCGGTTCTTGGCTTTCTCTTGATTTCGAATGGAGCCATGTGAGCCTGCATCTCTTCGGGTCACCTAGTCGTTAGGTCACGTCCTTGCCAGGGGCAGCTGCTTTTGACTGGAACGAGTAAGGTAGGTCGGTGATGTCACAGGAATAGGGATGATTTAGGTGTTTGGTGTTTTGCACCCTCCACAAAGCTGCAAGCTGGCGGTAGAACTGAGTGGGAAATTGGCCCCTTGCTCCAGTCGTAGATCAGGAAGGCGCAGGCTCTGGTGCTCACTGAAATCCTGGTTTACTTTGAGCCTTGATAAAGCACACACATCCTTGTTTTCTACTGTATGTATAGTCATGAGTCTCAAGTTACTTTGGCTTGTATATAAAAGTTTGTAGTACAGAATTTCTCCCCATAGATCTGTGTAAATAGTAGAAATTATTCTATTGTAAAGGTATGCTAGTTTGGCTGCACAGGAAATCACCGACTTTTGGGCTGTTTGTGGACTAACCGACTTGATTTCAGTAGAAAATACGGTAAGCAGTGAGTATTGAGATGCTGGGGATAGATACTGGGGGACAGGTTGCAACCATTGGAGGCTGGGGAGGGGGGACAAGGCAGGCACCTGGACGAAGGCTTTGTGAAGGTAGAGTTCAGGAGGATCAGTAAACTTTGTCCTGCCTCAGGTCACACTCTTAGTACCTGAGCCTGAGTCTGATTTCCCTTCTAGAACAAAACAAAAGTTGCCCTCCTTGTCATGAAATGCCTTTTAGTGATGCTGGGCACTTCGTTCCTACCTTTTACTGCTCTTAGAAACACAGTACAAGCAGTGGTGGCCCCCACATCCAGATTGAGAGCAGGATGTGTGGCTTCTGGAGAAGTTCCCATCTCTAGGCTATGGGCCAGTTTTTTGATAGGAGGCCTGTGCATTTGGTGATCCTCGTTGGCAGAGCAGCTCTTCTTTTTAATTAAGAATATCCTTTAAAACTTCTCACGGAATTTAGTGTAAATCTTGTATCTAATCTTATGGTTTCCATCAAACGGATTGTTAATTATTGTTTAATTGTATCATTACAGTACCTTCAATTTTGGTTGTGATTTTTCACCCTGTCCAGTAATATCTGTGTGTCTACCATTTTGGGCCTCATTAATAATACTAGTTAACCTTAATGAATGAACCAAGTTCTGTACACACACACACTCTCTCTCTCTCTCCTTTAACCCTTACAACAACCCAATGAGATGTGTGGTATTATTAGCCTTGTTTGCTGGATGGGAAAAGCAAAGTGCAGAGGCTGAATTGCCTTAGGTCACACAGCTGCGTGTTGGTGAGGATGGGATTTGAACCCAGACAAGCTATTTCCCACATTTTTAGTCACTGTCCTATATTACTCTCCCATACTATTGGGAGTTTTAATCTTCATTACTTTTCTCATTCAGGGGCCATTAAAAATACTAACACCTTTAATGAATATAGAATTAGTGATTTCCTGATCATAGGCAGCTTGTGAGGTGGGAAGAGGTATGAGGTTGGAGAATCTTGTCTGTTGTACTGGGAACTTGGGGGGAGTTGAAATCAGAGTAGGCTTGATGAGATCAGTGCCTTCCTCCCCGCCCCCCCGCCTCGGGTATATTTGGAGGCAGGTGTGGCGGGCTGAATAATGACTCCCTCCCCCACAAAGATATTCATGTCTTAATCCCTGAAACCTGTGAGTGTTTCCTTCTATTGCAAAAGACTTTAAATTAAGGCTTTTATTTTGTTTTTTTTTTGTTTTTTTTTTTTAAAGATTTTATTTATTTATTTATTAGAGAGCAAGCGAGAGAGAAACAGCATGAGAGGGGGGAGGGTCAGAGGGAGAAGCAGGCTCCCCGCTGAGCCGGGAGCCCGATGTGGGGCTCGATCCCAGGACTCCGGGATCATGACCTGAGCCAGTCGCTCAACCGACTGAGCCACCCAGGCGCCCCTAAATTAAGGCTTTTAAAATGGGGAGATTATCCTGTATTACCAGGCTGGGCCCTAAATGAACACTAGGTGTCCTTGTAAGAGGGAGGCCGAGGGAGATTTGACTACAGAAAAGGAGAAGGTGATGTGACTCTAAGGCAGAGATTGCTGATGTAGCCCCAAGCCAAAAATGGTGGCAGCCATCAGAAACTGGAAGAGGGAAGGAACTGGTCTTCTCTAGAGCTTCCAGAGGGAGAGTACTACTGCTAACACCTTGATTTGAGCCCAGTGAAACTCATTTCTGACTTCAGGCCTCCAGAACTGAGAGAATACATTTTTGTTCTAAGCCATCAAGTTTGGTAATTTGTTTCAGCAGCCGTAGGAAATGAACACAGCAGGTATGGTTCTGAGGGTTGACCACACTGAAAGGTGTTGTTTAACAGTTTGTATATGCGTGTTTAGGAGAACCATCAGATTCATTTAAATCTCTTCCTTGTGGTATCATTTTATTTTGGACTGTTTGTGATTGGGGGGTGGATATAAGATAACAGTTTGGTCCTCTGGAATAGCAACTAGAAGTTGAATTCATCTTGTTCTGCTGCATCATTTTTGTAGTTGCTAGAAAGCTGAGAAAAGGTGGAGGTGATTTCTGTGTGTTCTTTTTGAGTTTATTTCTTCATTGAGTCCTCAGCTAAAGTGATGCTTTCAGTTGTCCTAGAGTTAAATTGTCAAGAATTGTAGACAGCGTTCTTATATGAAGGCTTTAGGGACTTGAGTGTCATTCATGTCAAAATCCACCTAACCCATCCAACATTGAAACCTTCATAAGGTAAGATCATTTATTTTATTCAGGCTAGTCTTCTAAGTAAATTGACTAAATTGCCCCAGACTTTTTTTTCCCCCTGTTTATCCTTCCTAACAAGAGAAGTTTTTTTTTGTTTGTTTGTTTGTTAATATATGATTTATCAAAAGAAACAAAATATATCAAGTGGCTTTTGGGAGTATGTTTAGCTGCTGAAAATAGATGATATATGGCATTTATTACTTCTGGATTACTCTGGATCTTTTTTGTGTGTGTTTGGTTGGGGGCAAAAAGGGGTGGGAGTAGGGGTAATTGTCTCAGATTTAGAGCAAGGCTTAATTGCTTTTTTTAAAGACTCATGTCTTTAATTATGAAGCAAGCAAACTGACATACATTTATTACACTGTGAAACCTTGCATCTCATTTAGTCTGTCTTGTAGCAATTGCTTCTGAACAGATGTTACCTGAAACACCTTTGTGCAGTTGGTAGAATTCTAAAATTTGTCATGCTTTTATTATTGTTGTCATGAATTAACTCTACTTTATGGCATAACTTTATTGCTGTGTCCTAGAATCTTTATATATTTATTGCCTTATAAATTGGATTTAAAATTGGCTTTTTATATGGAATGTAAATTAATATGTGTAGAACTTGTTTATGCTTGCAGAATAATACAAGAAAAAACTGCTACGTATTATACTAATGTAATTGTCTTTAACTCAGCACATAGTATCCTCCAAACCAGGAATGAAATGAATGCTACAGAATATGCTTACCATCACACTCTGCTTGTTTCTCCCAGAAACTAATTTGACTTTTAGATCTATAAAATATAGATGAAGCATAACCTTTTACTTCATGGGATATTAAGGATCAAAGCATGAGCTTTCTTTGAACAGGATCTACAAAGGTAACTTTTCTTTCCATAGTAGTAGGGTGGCATTGAAATACCTTACCGTTGGGAGTAATTTTCTCAAATAGCAAATCAAATAATCATTATTAACTTAGGGGAGGATTTAAGAGTTTCAGTAAGTTAAGTTTTGGTGCTGGAATATTTCAATTACTAGCTAATTAATGAGAACTGTTTGGAAATGCTTGCCATAGATTGTATTCTTCAAAAAGACCCACTGCCATCCTTTCTTTTCTTTCTTTCTTTTTTTTTTTTTTGCCATCCTTTCTTACAGTTTTTATAGAAGAGGCATTGTGAGGAGCATGTATGGGCAGTGATGTGGACCACTGTTAGGGCTCGAATCCTGCCCTTGTTATGCATTCGCTTGGGCAACTTCCTTCTCTCTGTGCCTCTGTTTCCTCATGTGTAAAATGGGATTGTTGGGAAGATTAGAAGTTACTGTGTGATGGGCCTGGAATAGCACCTGGCTCGTTGTAACCACGATGTAAATATTTGCCATTTATAGGATTGTCGTTGCTGTCATCATCAGTAGTAATAGTAGTAGTAGTCCAATGTTTTCTACATTTTAGGGCATTGGGGATATTACATTGGGTAGTTGAATTACTTCCCTATGCTGGAAACTCTTCACAGGGTCAGGCTTTTTCCTCATGGTGTGTGGCGGGGGCAGAGTCCTGCTGTTCTCAGTTCTCCCCCTGGGGTGCCGGGTAACATTCGGGTTGATGCAATCTTCTGGTTGTGATGGCTGCATGGTCAGAGCAAGGTTCTCAAGCTTTCTAGGGGTTATGTTTTCATACGTAAAATGGGGATCATGAAACTGACACTTGCATACAGATGAAACTTAGAAGAGAAACCTATGAAGGCAACAACCTCAAACTTAGGAAAAAAGTTCTTGTGATGCTCCAATGTGGACTTGAATGATAATAAAAATAATGTTACTTATATATGTATAGATATAAACTAAAAATATAACTCCTTATGCTTATGGCTCTTTTACAACTATAAAACTCAAACAGATTTTCACATAAAACCCAAAACAAAACTATAAAACCAATAAAATTCAAATGAACAACATTAATTTAATGTGATTGATGATGTTTTGCTGAAATTAAGTCATCGTTGTTGGATTTAATAGTGGGAAGATATGTGTATGGTTTGCTGTTTTCCTTTCTGTCAGCTTGACTCTTGGATGGAAATGGAATCTCAGAGGCTGAGGAAGCAAAGGACAGTGACAAAGCCAAAGACTCAGCCCCACGCTATTGGTAGAGACCTGATATCTACCATTACTGTCTTTTTCACAAGATCTTAACTTGAGGCTCTGGGTGAAGTAGTGAACTCTTATAAACCTGGTTATGATAAAATAATAATCTAGCCATATGTAGATACTTTCTACTCAATTGTATGAAATTGTTGAAAAGGAGCAGAAAGAATCGGAGCCAAGATTACCAGCATCTATATTCATTTTTTTTTCTTGAAATTTACCTTGCCGTAGCTTTGAGTACATGGTTCCTTGAATAGTGTCATTTTGGAATTAGGGACAACCATTTGGAACAGAATTCTTCCTAAGTAGAGGAGATTGTGAAAACCTATGTATCGTGATTGATGTTGTTTGACCTTCTTCTAGTGCCCTGTTTGATGTGTACATACACACACACACACACACTCACGCACACACACACATGCAAGTGTGGCACCAGAAGCCACACTTCTGATAGAAGGACCATGGTTTAGAGTGGTCATTCAGATTGTCCAGATGATGCTTATTTTACTTCAAATGTTTAAGATAATCTTGGAAAAATACGAAAATTTAAAAAGACTTATGGACCTGGAGAGTCCGTGAGGGGATCGGCAGACTCGGTTTGAGGAATCCAAGGGATGACTTGAGAAGTTAGTCGAGTACTGGAACCCGGCAAAGGTTTTGCCCCTTTAGTTCTTCATCTAGCGATGAGCTATAAGTGATTAGTGTTTCTCAGTTGTGAAGATGTATACAGTGTGCTTCAAAACAGTTTACTTCTTAATAGTCTATTAAGGGTAGATATTTCCTTTGCAATTTAAAAAAATATATTTTGTCATACAAAAGAAGTATAGAACACTATGTACTCACCAGTGTCAGAAATGAAACTTTATAAATCCTATTGAAATGTCTGTTTTCTCCTTTCCTATCAGTATTTCCTTATAATCTTTCCTCTTCATTTTCTTGAGGTAGGGGCTTACAGGGCTTTTTATTTATTTCATGAGGGATCTTCATGGGTTAAAGATGGCTAAATACCTGTTCAGCTCACCAAGGAAATTATCGTTAATTCTAGGTTATTCTGGAAGTTAAAAAAGAAAAGCACATGCTTCTTTTGGAGTTATGATGTAGAATTTCTTGAAACTCTCAGTGAGATACATGGATTAGTCTAATTTAAGATCCATAATAGTGCATTTATTTGGCTTATTTTATTATAAAGTATCTTCCCAGGATGTGGGGGATTTATCCTGTAATTGCTGCATTTTCCTGAGGTGGGTTGTTTATTTGGGCATCAGAAAATGAAACTTTGTAACATTCAGTTTTTAACTAGGATTTACAAATTGGTGACATTAATTATGGAGTATACTATAGTATTAAACTGTTGTGTTGATCAAATCCTTGGGTAGAATGCAATTCATAAGGACAATTACAATTCATTCCTAATGAAAAATCTGACAGTCTGAGAAATGAACACGAAAACCAGAATGCACATAATCTGCAATCAGAAATTCAATGTGACAGTTTCATTTCTTTATAAAAGGTGATGGTCTCCAATTAAAACCATGCTCAAACTTCATTCAGCCTCCCTTCGGAAGTTATTATTTTGCTATTATTGATATGTTATTTTGTATCTTGAACCTGTTTTCACTTTATGCATGTGTTTGTGAGCTTTTGGAAGTCACTTTCTCTGCAGTGCTTGGCATAGGCTTGAGCTTACTGCTATAGGTCTGTGAATGCTTCGCTAATTGAAAATCTATGCAAAATTACTCTTGTAACCTTACACCACCTGGTTCATTAATGTATTCATGATTAATTTAAATTTAAATGTTATTGATATACCCTAAATGTCTATTTATTTTTATAAAAGATTTCAGTGATGGTGGGGAAGGACATGTAAAGGCCACCAGAAATATATCTGGGTCACCGGAGAACTGGGCCTGCCCATTCAGGCTCCTCCAGGGGCCAGCAATGTGGCTTGAGAGGTAAAGAGGGCTGAGGATGGATTCAGTGGATTCAAATATGGCTGTGTATCCTTGGGCAAATTAATGAACTTCAGTACCTCAGTTTTCCTATCTGTAAAATGGAATAGATAACCACAGCATGTCCACTTATAGCTTGTTGGGAGGATGAGTTGAGGTAATGGATGTTTCAGTAGCTTGGGCACAATGCCTAGCAGTTAATACATGACAGCTATTACGATTTTTACTCTTTTGATTCTTTCTCAGATACCAGAGTAGGGGGGGATCTCATCTGTAGTGTTGAATTCTCTAGGGCTGGTAATTTTGAAGGAGATATTACAGGATCTCAGTTATTGGCAGCATTTTGACCATTCTTTTCAGCTTCCCACCTCCCTTTCTCCTTGTGTTCCTGCTAGACAACCTGTATTGTGTCCAGGAACCGGACCTTAATTCAAATGGGGAACACACCAAAAGGGTTGGTTCCTGGCCATACTCCCTTCCTCTCTGTTTCATCTAGATCTCCAGCCCCTTGACCTTGCCTCTCTTCCCTGTCAGTTTCGTGCCGACTTTTGCTCCACACTATACCCACACTCCACTAAAGTAACCCTGGCACTTTTGAACTAGGATGCCTCCCATTCCTCACCTCCTCAAGCCTGACACAAGGTAGACTGTAAATAAATAGAATCTCTGGCTTCCTTGTCCATTTGCCTCAGATCTCCAAGCCTGGAGCAAGCCGACAGGCCCTCTGGGTCTTGAACTGCTGCCTGGGGGTGGAAACCCTCCCAGCTATGTGAACTGATTCCCTTACATTCGGGGATCTATGGGCCCGCTGACTAGCTGGGTCCTCAAAGCTGCTAGATAATCATCATCACAATAGCTACATTTATTCAGCTTTCCCAGTGGGCTGGGCGCTATTTTAATCACTTAATCCTAATTCACTGCTTTGAAGTAGGCACTCTCACCACCCTTGTGTTGGACGTGATGGAACTGAGGCGGGGAGAGGGGTTTGGGGCCTTTCCTGAGCTGCAGCAGCTGGGGATAGGGGGCGAGGAAACCAGCACAGCCGGGTCTAACTCCAGAGCCCTGGCTTTGAACTAGCTCTCTGGTTACCTTCTTTTTCATTTCTCTTAACGTTTATGCTAAACCATTATCATCACTCTCTTTACCTTCCCTATGGGCCTGATTCCTTTTTGTTGTAAATAGTTTTTTAAATTGAAAAAGTAATGTATGCACCTCTTAAAAAGGCCAGCAGTGTAAGAGTACAGAGCGAGCTTCCCGAGACTTCCTTGCGCCCCAGACCTCCCATTCAGCTTGTTCCCGAACAGCGGCCGCGGTGACTTCTATTAATTTCTTTTGTATCCTTTAATGATATTCTGTGTGTGTGTGTAAAATACCCACTTGTCCCCACACGGGAACATTCCACCGCTTTCGCTTAAAAGATCTTAGAGATGGTTACTTCTGACTCTTCGCGCTCCCCTTGACACCTTCTTCAGAGAGAAAATAAAGGCCGTTTTGCTTGAACTTGCACAATTTCCCGCTGTCTGCACCTGTAATCTTCTCTATTTGCAACTCTTCCTCCTTTCCCCTCCAATATCCACAGAAGAAATGTCTGTTTTCCTGTTCAAGGTTAATCCCTTTACCTCTGTTCTTGACCAGTCCCATTCCATTAGGTATGTTTCACTCTTTATAGGTTGCATTCTCCAAGAATGCTCCAGTGCCTCTCATTATAAAAGAAAAAGCAGAAGCAAAACCAAACAGCCTCCCTCTCTGACTTTCTCTTGACCCTTCTCCCCCTCTGAATACAATGCTCTGCTTCCTTCCCTTATAGTCAGTTAGTTCTTTTCATTTATTCAGTAAATATTTGAATGCTCTTTATCCCGAGTATAGCACAGGTAGACACAATTTGGTCCTTGTCTTCAAGAGGCTCCCATTCAGTCTGGTATGAAGAGAGGTGTGAACCAACAAGTGGGAAGTGTTACCAAGCAGTCCATTTTGTGTCATCTTGAAGGACTCAGGCTCTGAAATTAACCTGGATTTAAATCCTGCTCTGTATTTGATAGCTGTGTGACCTTAGAAAATTACTGTGTTTTTTGTTTGTTTCTTCATCTATGAGATGGGAACAGTAGTACCTATGTGGGACATTGGATATGATGATTCAGTGTGTTAGAATGGGGGTTGACACAGAAGTATTAAACAGCTCTTAGCTTGTTGCTGCTCTTAGGATGGCATTGGCAAAGGTACCGGTAGAGTGTTCTCGTCGAGGAGGGATTCATCCACCTTCCAGTGGTTCCTCAACCTTGGCTTTGCTTCTGTTCTTTCCACTGAAATTGCTTTGGCAGATCAACAATTGCCAACCTGGTGGCTAATTTTCAAACTTCATCTTACTTAACTTCACAGGATTAGCACTGACCTCTCGCTTCTTGAAACCTTTGCGATGATGTGTTCTTCTTTTCTGATCTTTGCTCATCTTTCTTCTCACCCTTTTAAATTGGTGTTCCCAAGTGCTGTCTCCGACCATCTTCTTCTAGTTTATACCTCCTCTCAGGCTGAGCTTGTCCATTTCTTTAGCTCTCACTACTACCTAGATCAGCGTTTTTCAGGAGGACTTTCTGTGATGAGATAATCTGTCCTGCTGTGTCCAGTTTGATAGTCACTAGCTGCATGAGGGTAATGTTCCCAAATTGCTGGATTTTTAATTTGGCTTAATTTGAATTAATTTAAATAGCCCTATGTAGCTAATGGCCAATGACAAACTTTGACCTACATTCATTTTTAAAGGGACTGCCTGTGGCCCTCAGCGTCTTCTCCTGTAAGTCAGGCTGCCTACCGGTGATGTGAGGATTCATTCCTGTTGGAGAACATGCACATCTTATTCTGGCCAAGATGATGCACTTTCATAGCCTCTGATGCCACCATCAATGATAGTTTTATGAGCCAAACAACATCAGCAATGACAGAACCAGTCACACCCGTTAGAAGGGCTGTCATCAAGAAGACAAGAGATAACAAGTGATGGTGAGGATGTAAAGGGAACCCTCATGCACTGTTGGTGGGAATGTAAATTGGTTCAGCCACTGTGGAAAACAGTATGGAGGTTCCTCAAAAAATTGTAAATAAGACTACCATATAATTCAGCAGTCCCACAGGATATATATCCAAAGGAGATGAAATCAAGATCTCAAAGAGACATGGCACTCCCATGTCTATTGCAGCATTATTCACAATAGTCTAGATACGGAAACAATCTAAATGTCTGTCAACAGACAAATGGACAAAAAAAAGATGCAGTATCTATACACACACAATGGAATATTTTTCAGCCATGAGAAAGAAGGAAATCCTGCCCTTTGCAAGAACACGGATGGACCTGCAGGACATGTGCTTAGTGAGATAAGCCAGACAGAGAAAGACAGATATTGTATGACATCACTTATCATGTGGAATCTAAAAAAGCCAAACTTGTACAGAGAAGAATGGTGGTTAACAGGGGCCAGGGAGGTGGGAGGGATGGGGGAACTGGGGAGATGATAAAGGCTACAAACTTCCAACTAAAACATAAGTTCGAGATCTCTAATGCACAGCATAGTGATTAGAGTCAACAATACTGTATCATCTATTCCAAAATCGCCGAGACCAGATCTCAAATGTTCTCACTACAGAAAATAAGTGATAATTATGTGATATGATAGAGGTATAACTAACACGATGGTGGTAATCATTGCAATATATAAATGTATGAAATCACTTTGTGCACCTTAAACTTACACAATGTTAAGTGTCAGTGAGATCTTGAAAAGAAATAGGGGAGGATTATCTTCACACCATTGCAAGATCTGCAGTCCTTAATAATTTGCACTAGGCTATTAGGATTATTGGGTGCCTTCTCATGACTACGGCTGTCAGTTGAAGACTTCCCCATAATCCTTGTTGACCTGTTTTATTGGTGTCCTTGAATGGTGCGATTATCAACATGAAACTATGGACTTTTAGAAGTACTTTGCAAATATACTTGGGTTATTGTTAGAGCTGAATTTTGGCATCGCTGGAAGATTGCCAAGGGCAGTTTAGGCTGTAGTTGCTTGAGCTTGCAGCTTGACTTCAGAGCTTGGTGTGTTCAACACCGAATGTGTGGCATAGAATGCTACGTGTTGGAATTTCACTGTGTCGTGATATGTCACAGTGCAGATTTGGTGCAGTATTGGGCTGCTCTCTATCTGATCCCAGTCAAGGCTTTATCTTTCCAGATTCCTCTGGATGACAAGTGCAAAGAAAAGCATTAAGATGGGGGAACCTGTGTATTTCAGTATGGGTAGCCCTCGCAGGACAGTTACTTTTGGGATATTATTTTTTGAATCACCAGAAAGAGAAAATAAGTGACCTAGGCTCTTTATTTTTTTCTCTAGAGCCTGTTGGATTGTCAACTCACTCAGGGCAGCTGCAGTGTTTCATAGGTCTTTTTGGGCCAGGCCTAGTGTGTTGTCGGCTTAGCTTAGATGCTAATTATATCCAGCTTGGTTAATATTTCTAGAAGAAGTGTAAAATGAACTACATTTTATGCATAATACTAGGACTGAATGTAAGAGTTGGGATTTTGCTCTTTTTCTCTGTTTTTCAGATGTTAACTTTGTAATATGCAATCATCCTTTGGGCTCATTTGCAGTGACAAACCAATGTAGACACTAGTAACAAAAAGTAGTAATCAAATTATGCAAGACAATTTTTTGGTGATTTAGTTATTATAGAGTTCCAACGTCATCAATAATTAAAAATACTTAATTGTCTTTGATTGCTATTTCCCTGTAATTTTTGATTTGGATGTGTGTGTGTGTGTGTATACGTGCATTTTCTTGAATGTACATATTTTTGTGGCTTATATTTTAGTCTGAATTGGGAGGGCATGGTTTTCTAAGGCTTGTGGTATATACTGCAGTTTAAATTCTACGAATTGGAAATAAAAAAAAACTATTCCCTCCATCTCTATTATACACGTAAGAGAGCAACTTTAAGACATAAATGGGGAAACTCCCTGGCAAAACATTCTTGGGGCACCTGGGTGGCTTAGTGGGTTAAGCATCTGCCTTCAGCTCAGGTCATGATCCTGGGGTCCTGAAATCGAGCCCCACATTGGGCTCCCTGCTCAGAGGGGAGTCTGCTTCTCCCTCTCTCCCTCTCCTTCTCCCTCTTCCCCTTCCTCTGCTCGTGCTCTCGCTCTCTCTCAAATAAATAAATAAAATCTTTTTAAAAAACCATATTCCTGTTAGTCAGTTTATAGAAATCACAATCCCACCCCCCACCCCCACCCCCAGCTTCTTATAGTCACTCACCTGAACTTTAAAGATATAGCTTTGTGGTCAGTGTTATAACACTTAATAATCATCCAGTTGTAATTATGCTCATTTTTCTTGTTAAGATTTCATTTTCAAATTTCTTTGCCTCAGAAATTGCCTTGTTTCCACTGTGAGTCCTCCCTAGATTTGATAACAGCAGCTATCCCATTGTTGTAGCGGAGACTGAGGGAAGGGAAGGGGAATGGGTCTGGGTTTTGGAGTCACAGTGACCAAGGGTCCATTTCCAGCCTGGCCACTTTTCACTCTGGCAAATCCCTTCTGTGACACTTCATTTTCTGATGTCTAAGATGGGATAATGGCTAATTAATAGGATTGTTGGGTGTATTGGTGATTATGAGGGGTGCTCAGGAAGTGGTGGTGATCATGATGAGGCGGGTTATATCATCTGGGTACTGGGGGAGTCTTGGGTTTTGTCTCAGTCAGAGCCTATTTTGGCTTAAAGAAACAGACCCCCCCATACAATATCTAGTTTGAAATTGGAAAGGGCAGTTGTAAAGATACAGAGGGGTATATTCTTGGATCAAGCACCGTAAATGTAGCTGGTCCTCCCAAGGATTTGGAACCAAGAACTGAGAGCTGGCAGCTTCTCTCATTCTCTCTTTTTGGGGGTCATACAGCCTTGTTTTGCTTCTCACTAGGCATTTGTATCTCCGCAAAGCACAGCTTCTGTTTCTTTCATCTTCACACAGCCAAGCTCAGAGCCTCATGGTTCCAGACATACATGCTCTTGACCCATGCGAGAACACATTCTCATTCTCATCTCTGAATCCCAAATCCAGATTTTTGGTAGAGTGAGGATTTGATTGGCTCTGCTTGGGTGTAGGGGTTGAGCTCTGCTCACATCTGTGGTCAGGCCTGGCTCACAGAGAACAATGAAGCCTTCTGGGTCCACCCCAGTGATACAGAGAAGAGTTCTGTGCGTGAGGTCGAGAAGCCAACAAGTATCTACCATATCGACACATGTGGGTCTTTGGAGATTCCTTGATGATAGTCTTAGAACTGGAAGACTCAGTTCAGAAGAGTTTGTCCAAGTTAGTGGTTTTTAACCCAGGTTGCCCATTAGAGTCACCTGCGGGAGCTTTACAAGTATGTGTGACAGGCTCTACCTTTGGGTATTCTGATTCAGTTGATTTGGAATGTTAAGAAAACAAAAACTCTTCAGCTGATTCTCATGTGTGGTCAGGTTGAAAACCACTGACCTAAAATGTTCCCTGTACTAGGTCTAGGCATTCAAAGATGAGAGAAACAAGGTCCCTGGCACATTAAAAACAAAACAAAACAACAACAAAAAAGAAAACAAAGGACATAAACACAAACTGCAAGCAATGATCAGCAAGGGAATTGTAAACAAAGAGTTTTGGATGAGAGAGGTGGGCTCATCATTTCTTGATGATGATGAAGAGTGACCCACCCTTACCACAGGTTTATACGTGCAATACCTACTCAGTATGTCTGCTTACCTCCCATCTCATTCACCCATCTAGCTGTCCCTGTCCTGAGGCCCAGGCTCTGGGCATGGCCTTGGGAAACTGCCACTGCTTGAGTTCTCAGCCCCAAAGAAAAATGGCAACACGTGAGAGGCCTCAGCAGCTGTGTAGAGAATGGTCCAGTATAACTGAAGCCCAGCAAGTAGCACTGCTGGCAAAATGACCATGACAAAAATCCTGCTCTCAGGAGCCCACACCCACTTTGGGGAGGGGACCTGCACACATTTACATCAATAACAAATGGATTTAAGTGGATTAGAGGATGATTTCAGTGCCCAGTGGGAGGAGACTGTTGGATGTGGCCTTGAGGAGAATGATGGTCACCTGAACCAAGGTGATACTGGTGGGGATGTTAGCGGGAAGGAAGGGGACTTGATGTGGCTTTTTCAACTAAGGCTCCAGACAGGCCTATGAGGACAGACGCTTCCTACTCTCCTGGTACCGGGAGAAACTGAAGCTCAGAGAGTTTAAGTGCCCAGGGTCACACAGCTGATCAGTATCTGAGCTGGATTCCAATCTAGGTGAGTTAGCTTCTAGAACCCAGGCTGTTAGCCTCCTGCTGGGTAATGCAGGGCAGTATATAAGAGTCATAGGAGAGGCGTGCTTGTGGGAAAGTTAGAGAACCTTCCTGAAGCAGGCAGTGTTTGAAGGTGAGTAGGTGAACGTACAGGGTAACAGAAACAGCCAGAGCACGGGTATGGAGAAGGAAGGGACTAGGACAGCGTCTCAGTCAGAGCCCAGGCAGGAAATTGAAACATTGGTCGGTCAATTTAACAGGGGAATTGCTTACAAAAATGTTGGAGGGGAAAGGGCAAAGAGGGGATGCTGTCTGAGAGAGACCCTGTGGCGGGGCTCAGATATCTGTGGGAATTCGGCCATTTGTGGACCCCCTGTGGGAGAACCCCCTAGGGCTGGGGCTCAGACTCCGGTGGGATCTGAGAGATTAGGTTGTAATTAAACTGCTGTAATTAAATTTTGTTAACTTTCCTTTCTCCAAACATGCTTGGCTATTCCTTCGACTACCCCCCCCACCCCCATCCCCTAATTCTATATTAAAGTTTTGTTAATGTAATAGAACTAGCTGAGTTGGTCCAAAAACTGCCTTTGTGGGCTTTACGTGGGCCAATAAGCCCCTTAAAGAGCCCTGAAGGAAATGGTTGAGAATAACCCTGTTGCTTTCGTGCCTTCTGGGGCGTCTGGTATCCTGTGCGGATTCAGCTGTTGTTTTCCTGGTTGAGTTGATTATTCATAGCGTGTTTTAGTACTTTTTGTGTTTGTGACTGTTCCATTAGAGGAGTAGAAAAGCCCTTGGCCTTAACACGGCCTGGCGCCCACCTGCTGAGGCCCCTCTCTTCTGACTTTGGCGTGTTGGCTGTAGCACAGGTTCCCTGGTCCTTGGGCGCCCTAGACCTCCTTTCCAGAGGCTGTTTTTCCTCTGAGCTTCTTTCCTCGTCCATACAGCTTCCCCGTTAGTCCGCTTTCAGCCCTGCTCCAACGCCACTCTCAGGCAGGCCTCTGCCGGCCCCAGCTCCCCACGTTGAAAACTGCAAGCTGCAGACGCTCCGCCTGGCCTCCTAGCCTCCCCTCCCCTCGCCGCTCCTGTTCATTTCAGCAGAACAAGCTTCACCTTCCAACATCCTCTGTAACTTCTTTAAGGTGTTTACCGTCACTTCCCCAAGAGAAGGAAAGTTCCTTTAGGACAGTTCCTTTAGGAAGGAAAGTTCCTTGTTTTATTTACCAGTATACTCCTTGTCAAGAATCTAGTAATGTTTAATAAACATTTGCTGCTTGCCGGCCTTCCAATTCTGTTACGCTGTCAGAAGAGGAAATTTTCTGTTACAAGTTTTACCCGAATCATGGCTGAAGATTAATTTGACTTTTGTCTTCGATCATGGCTATAATGTTTGCATGTTAATAGCATGTATTTAAGCAGATGTAATTAGCAAGGAGAGCTTGCTTTGCCTTCTGGTCACCATTGAACACCTCTGATGTGTGCTGGTTTCACGGTCTCTTATTGTGGTTATTGTCTTGCTGCTCTTTTGGCTTTAAGCTCCTAAGGGCAGGGACCGAGTCCTCTTCGTTTTTGATGTACTGTCTGGCCCATGTTGGCAGCCTGATTGTGCAGTAGCAAGATTAAGAGATTAGGTTTTTGCTTAAAATCCTAAGTCCTATTTTATTTTGATACCATGTCCTCCTTTGCATGAAAAAGTTATCAGGTGAGTGGTATTTACTTTAACATTCTCAACATAGCATGAGATCGTTTACATTTACAATAAAGAAAAATGATAGATTTCTTTTATCTCTGCCATTAATAAGTGTCATAAAATAGAAAAATAAAGCTAAGTCAATATGTTATTGCCACAGAAATTGAATTTGTGTCAAAAGGATTTGTGCTTGTGATGTAGTGATTTGTATATTTTTCTTGGAATTAAGTCTAGCAGGTGACAACATCAATAATTCACAAAACCAAGGAGCTTTTTGAAATTGGTTAATTTATATATGAATTACAAAACCAGTGAATAATGTGCTTCACGTATTCTGACATTTGAAAATATGCATTAAAAAACCCTAGCCTATTAAAGTCTGTGTTTACGATATTAGATTTTTTAGATTTTTTTTTAACTACATTATTTGAAAAGGAACTTATCTATATTTTTCTGCTTGGTGTGGAAAGTATTATCCATAGTAATGTAAAAAAGCTTTTCTCATTATAAAAATAAGCCTATTCTAGACAACTGGGAAAATACAGGAAAATGTGGGGGAAAAAATTGCTCCAAATCCCACAATGTGGATATGTAAAAATAAAAATGGTTCCTGTCTTTTTTTTTTTTTTGCATAAGTGTGTATTAATGGAATTGGAGTTATATCGCATATGCAATTTTAAATGCAACTTTTTTTTCATGTAACAATTGTAAGCATTTTCCTATGTCATTATAGTCCATATGGCAGGACTATAGTTATTTAATCATTCCCATATTCTGGGAAGTTTTAGGTTGATTACAACTCTAGCTATTTAAGATAAACTCTATAGTAACAAATATTTGTGTGTAAATCTCTGGTTTTATTTTCTAATTCTAGAAGTAGAATTACTAGGTTAAAGAATGTGAACATAGAATTTATTTCACCAAATCATTCTCTAAAAAGGTTCAACAAAACTTAATTTCCTTACGGTGATGTTAGAATGTAAAAAAAACAAAATCCTTCTTGAACAGATAAAGAATGATGCATGGTGCTGTGTTAGCTTCAGGAATATTCCGTCTACGTTTGTGTCATGGACAAGACCTCTGGGAGGCTGAATCACGCTCAGAAATAACCCAGTAGTTTAGATAAGCTTCAAGGTAATTCTGGAAGCCCTAGGACCATTTCCTACCGTGAATACTTTAAATACTTTTCAGCCTTCTCCAGATGACTGTAAAGGTCTTGGATTCTGGTGACCTAGAACCAAATCTACTTGTAGAGCAGTTTAGAGATTTGAATTGCCTTTCCTTGGACCCATTGCAGAGGAGTTTTTGATCTGGTAATAGAGGTGGAAAGAACTGGAACGGCTGAGGACGACATATTAAAATAGGTATTCAAACTGTTACTAGAATTAGCCATTCTGTTTTCCCTTTAATTTTACCTCACCGTTGAGGTTTACTGAAGGAAAAAAAAAAACACTGGAGTTCTATTAGAATAAAAAGACTTGTTAGGGGCCCAGCTCCTGTGATGTCATCTAGGAGAGAGGTCCAAGTAACAATTTGATAATTGGTTTTTCTAGAGAGGCGGTGGTTTTCTAGCAGTTCTGTTGCTGCCTTTTGATCCTTTTGAAAACCTTGAGTTATCTTAGAAATTAATTTTTTCACTTCTATGAATACTTGAATGATGTCTCTTCCTGAAAGCTAATATTTCTCGATGACTCTCTCCTTTCCCGAAGAAGGAATTCTAGAGAAGGGAGGTTGGATTCTGGGGTGGGTGAGAGTAGAGAAGCCTGGGGTAATGGCCAGGTGTTTATCTTTCTGAGGTAGGCAGGGTTTGGTTTTGAATAAATGAACAGATTAAAAGAAGGTGGAGAGTTTTTACTCCTTCTCACCTGTCCCTAACGTCCCTTACTTGTTTCCACCTGGGGCTAAAAATACGACCACATGAAGAGCCAGTCAACTTAAAAAGCTTTTCTTTACGTTATCAAAGAGCCAGCTCTACTCTTATCCTCGGTGCTATGAAAGCTTCAGTATTATTTTTGGACACTTCTGCGCTGTTAAATATGGAGCCCTTGAATAGTTTCACGTCTAGGTATGCTGTGTCGTTGCTTGGGAAATGAACCTTCGGCTCTGTAGGTGTGGTTAGTGTCATGATTAGTAATATTCCTTTACATTCCTGCCATCTTTACAGTTGGCATTGACATTAAAACAAATAGGTGTGTGGACCAGAAATGTTGTTAGGATAAAGTACATGTTCTTATTTGGTGGAAAGGAATCTGGAATTGGAAACCAGTCTGAGCAGTGCTTTAACATAACCTCACCCACATCTTATGATTAAAAGAAGATTGATCCGTTCTTCCTTTTGGGTGTAACTTTGTTGTCAGTCCGTTATGGGCTTTTTTGACAAGCAAATAGTGTCATGGCCCGGTTTGGTCTAATGAGCAAGCTTTGATCCTTCAGTACTAAACCTATGCTTATGAGGTGGAATTGTTGTACCTTTAGAGATAGACTAAGCATTTGAATAAATGATGCAATAATTCACCCCCCCCAGCCGAGAGTGTTGAATTCTCTTAAAACAATACTAATTGGTGTCTGTCCCAATTGTACCAGCTCAGTCTTTCTCACTTCTTTGAAAACGGCTTGTACTTCCTACCTGTACCCTTCATTTAGCTTGTTTCAGGGACACCGGTTTTCAAGTGAGCCACCTAACGAGATTCGAATGTGTGCAGGCTGAGGGGCTGTTTCACAGCTGGTGGTGGAGTGCAGAGCGGGGTTTCTCACGGGTCCTGGGCTGGTGGCCACAATGTCTTCAGGGCCCCTGGAACCTGTGGGTGCCTACGCCCCACTTGAGACCTACTGAATCAGAATCTTGAGAAGCCGAGACCTTGTCCTTTCTCTCACAGAGAAAATCTTGGTGTGTCCTAGTGCACACAAACAAGGTGAAACCAGGTGGCCGAGATGAAATTTGGGTCCTAGGTGTCTTCAGAGGCTTTAATCTTACAGGTTTTCCTCGTTAGTGGCTCCTCATAATGACCTACTTAAAGGATGTAAATTGATGAAATTGCAACAGCTAAAAATTATTTTTTAAATGTTATTTGGCTTTGACAGTGATCAGACCTGCTAGCTTGACACCTGGTGGTGACTGCCATGTAACTAATGACATGGATGGACAGATCCTTTGCTCCCTGCTGGTTCCAATGTGCTAACCAATGAAAGGAAATATAAAATTGGCTAAAAGTCTTGGGCTATAGCTTAGAATCTTTTTTTAAGTGTATGTGGACCTTCGGTTTATATGTTGCTTTGTATTATATAGTTTATTTGGTCTTGTTTATTTCCTTGTAAACTAAGTTGGTTGGGGAAGGACCTCTTGATATTTACAGCATTTCCTACAGTGCTCTGAAGCTCTAGATCTGTTTTTTTGACAGCATGTACGGTCTTCAATAAAGGTTTTGATGCCTTGCTTAAATGCGAATATAGAGACCTCTGTTCTGTATTTCTACCTTTTTATTCTTTTCTTCAAAAGAACATAGGATCCAAAAAAAAAAAAAAAACCTATGAAGGCTTTTTGTCTTTCAGTTCCGGAGTGATCCTCTTGACCATCCATCCTAGGAACTGTCATTAGCAGAAAACATTGTTCCTTATCTATATGAGGTGCTCCTTTTTAGGGAGAAAGTAGAATTAGCAAATTGAGCAACGTAGGAACACAGGAAGAAAGGTGAGTTTTTTGGCTCAGGAAAGGAGCCCTAATGTGCTTTAATACCACACCTTAACCATTTACCAATTGTTCTGTGTACAGAACTGTTTTTGAAATTACTGCCAGTTTGATTTATCCCATTGCCATAAAGTGTTCTAACACCATACAATCACAGACCAGATAATGTAACTAAAGGTCACAAAATCACATTTAGGTATGAATGTTTTCGTAGGTCTAGAACTGTATGCTTTCCATTTCTGTGCATGTGGAGATACAAATATAATCCTAAAAGTTTCTATTAGGTTATTTTTGAAGTGGTCCTATCTGCTTCCATTGAACGTTTCCATTTCCTTCTTGGTGTCGGTCTCAGCAAATGCTACTCATGAGCTGGATTGATGGGTGCAGTTCCTATTTCCCCCAAGCAGAAGCCAGAGTAAAGAGCATTGCTCGTAGCTATAAAACGAACAACTACATTTTTTAAGTGTCTTGGCTAACCAGACATATAAACAGTACCTCGAGTAGCAGTATAAAGGCAGTAACTTTTTATAACAAAGTTCTTTTCTTTTTCTAATTAAGGATGTCACCCTTGTAGTTTTATATTTACTACAAGAAGGCTGAAACCCCGCAGAATTATCTCCGGGTTTTATGTCCATCATTTCCTCTCCCCCTACCCCTTTGACTTTTCAGAAGTCTGTGATCTAAATGTTGATGTAATGTCCACTTCACAGAAAACTTGAATATTAGCTTGCAAACATCCTACAGAAGGGTACCACTTGATAAAACTGTACATTTAAAAAATAGTGTATTTTTTCTTTGGGTCATGTTTGAAGTAGATGGATTGGACATTTCAGTTTTTAGGGGCAATTATTCATGCTTTGACCTACTTAAATTTTTAAATGCTGACAGGTCTTTAGTAGTCTCAGATTGCATGCGTGTAAACAAATAGCTATGTAATTTTTTTTTTTTTGAAAGCTAAATCTTGAAGTGAAACTTATTCTGGCTTCACTTTTGATATAGGAACCAAAATTTTTAGATTCGTTTTCCAGCTGTTTGCTCTGTTGGTCACTACCTGCGGTCCTGTCATGGGTCCTTGAATTTGCCATCATTTCCTGCCCTACTGGCTTCTCTGGATCGTGGTGTGGGTAGTGGGGAGAATTGATAGGCGAGTGCTTTCCAGAGAAGGAATAGGAACTGGCTTCTTACTTTTCTCTGACTGTTAAACTTCCTTCACTTGGATCCTTTTGAGTTTTCTTACCCCTGTATTATAATTCTGTCATAATTCGTCACATATTCTTTTTTTTTGTAGAAGATTGTAATATAGCTAAGAACTGGGCATATGCATGTGCCTACATAGTTTTTAAAAAAAAAAACAACGAAAGCATTGAACAAATGGAGTCCTTTTATAAAAGCTAGATTTTTTTTTTTTTTTAAGATTTTATTTGAAAGAGAATGAGAGCGAGAGCACAAGCACAGGAGCAGGGGAGAAGCCGACTCCCTGCTGAGCCGGGAGCCCAACGCCGGGCTCGATCCCAGGACCCCGGGATCATGACCCCAACTGAAGGCAGACACTTAACCGACTGAGCCACCCAGGCGCCACTAAAGCTAGATTCTCAGTGAGCTGGTTTAAGGATCCAAAGAATTTATGACCAAAAACAACAAAAAACAACAAAAAGAAACTTACATGTCTTGTTTCTACATACGGGTGACTGTTACATTCTGAGTTATGAGTCCAACTCTAACTTGAAAGGGCTGTGCAGCTTTAGGCATTCAAAGTTATAAAAAAAAAAATAGTTTCTGGCTATTTACATCTTCTGTATTTTGCATGCTGTAACTTCCACCCCCCCCCCCCCGCCTTTTCCTGTCTGGTACTGTATTTTCTGTACCTTTTATGCAGTCTTTAAATCATGAATCTTGCTTGGGCTCTGCTCTGGTTTCTTTTAAAATTGTTTTTCCATTCTCTCGACATTGCTTTTATGGCATTTTCCTCAGGCAACTCAAACTGGTATTTGGGGCTATTTAATTGAAGAAGGTGTTTTCTTTTTACCGTGGCGTACTTTTCTAAATGGGATTCCAGCCGGATCCTTTGTCTTTGGCCTTACTTTTCAAGATCAGGCCACCTAGAATGCCCTTGTGTTGGTAGTTGGCTCTATTCCTAGTCTTGTGAGAGGAATGCGGAACGACCCCTTTCAGGTGTGATGCCTGTTGTGATTGGGGCGGTATCTCTGGCTGTAGAGATGAGTTCACCATGTGCAATGGGCTGGAGATCTCTGTTGGCAGGAAATTGGTACATAACAGAGGGCAGTTAGGAGGGGTCTTTCTACTGCTTTCTACCCACACAGTCTTTCTACTCCTTTTTCTGTGAACTTGCGAGCCCTTTGCTGGCATTTAATTCTAGTAATGGCCTCTGGGAGGTGACTGTGGCCCTAAGTATTCAGAAATCTTAACCGTTCTGCCCAGGAGTTTACCCACCTGTAAGGACTTCTGTGCTTGTTCTTTTCAAGGGCTGAAGGTAATATTGAAGACCACTTCTAGCCCAGAATTAAATACTAGTTCTGTTAGTTCAGTACTGTCCCTTCTTTGTTCCCAATTTAACAGTGTTTAGGCTAGAACCTAGTGGTGTGGCTTAAGTGTGGTCAGTTATTCAGCTTTGGTTATACACAAAGCTCATTCTGGGCCCCTCTAGTTACTGTATTCCTTGCCTTAGAGGAAGGAATGTCTTGGTCAAAGAACAAGAGAATCTGGGATAGTGATTTGCTTTGTACAATTTTTTAATCTGGATCATCACTGAGATAGATTGATGAGCATTAATAAAGGTGTATTCCAGTATACAAACATGAAAAATTTCATTCCGTCCATGTTGAAGTTAGTGCCACTCAGGCTGTTATATGATGAATGCTGACACATGTTCTTTTATACTTCTAAAATCAGGTCTATTTAGGAATGCACTTGACCCTTTTTCTGCCCTTTTAAACGGTCTAATGCTACTGAATAAGACAAGGGAGCATTGGAAATTGATTCCAGCTCCTTGAATACAAACTCTTGCCTGACTCCAGGATTTATAAAACTTAGATTTCTGGCCTTCTTTTTCCCCCTAAATGCTTTTTCTTTTGAACACCACTTTGTAAGAAACTAATTTATTCACTTTTTAAAGTGGCCTTATGTTTGTCTAGCAGGGAAATCAAAAGGGTTCTCAAAGAAGCTAGCAATGAAATTGAAAAGTGTCTACTGTCACCACTGGTGATAAATCAGACTGATGTTAAAGATGCAAATAGTCATTCCAGTACTCTCTTCGTTACTAGAATTGTTTAAGTTAATTAAGCCAGCAAAGTACTTCATTATCTACTATGCTGCATGCTAATGGTAGATTTAAAGTTTCACTGTCCTATGGTTCAGATTTTTTTTCACATTTTAAATCTCCATATCCATTGTGTCCTAAGTCCATATACTTAATGGTAACTAATATTGTTAATCGGGAACATATTTATTGTAGCACAGGTTTCTAGTTTGTCAGGTTTGCAAGTCCAAGAAATCTTGGGAAATGTTTGAAACTACACATTCAGAGTACCTTTTGTCCATCTTCTTGAGAAGGTGATTAAAACAATGTATAATTCATTTTTATTAGACTGTCAGGAACTTAATTACGTTCAACTTAGCACTGTAGAATTTTTAAATGTATTCTATTAACTAAAAAAAAGCTGTTATAAAGTACTGATGTGATTGGTTTCTTTCATTTGCAGCATTTAAATATTAGGACCCTGACGGATGATATGGTAAGGTTATGCTCAACATTTCTTTTGTTGTGAATCTTAACTAACCATGTAATGTGGATGGCGTGCTATGCTAACACCTTTGAAACTGCTTAAAAACCTGCATGGTTTGGAAATGTGCTTTTTTTTTTTTATAGTGCTAAAATAGAGGCAGAACTGGTAAAAAAAAAAAAAAAAAAAAAAAAAAAACGTGACATTTTTTGCTTTTAAATAGTAAAAGGAACTAGTTGATATCTTAATTAAAAAAATTTAATTACAAATTGTTAGTCAACTTTGAATCATTCAAATCAGCTCTCATTCTTTGGGGGATGAATTGCACACTTCAGAAGGAGGTAAAAAAAAAAAATAGCTAAAGACATTCAGCTTTTTTGAAATATGTAGTTGCTAATTAAAGTAAACCAGACTAAAATCTCATGCATGTATTTTTAAAAAAAAAATACTGCTCAAAAACACAACCAAGCATTCCTTCCTATTTTGTCTGTTGATAATAGGCTTGCTTATAAGTAACACTTTATATCACCATTACAGATTCTTGTATATTCAAGTACATGTTTTTGAAAAATAGATTTTTGAGTGTAACTTTTGGCTAATGATAAAGGATAATAACAGCAAGGCCCAAATTAACAATAATAATAAAAACATGATAGGACCAAGCACAGTGCCCTGTTGACCTGGTTTTGAATTAGAATTTACCTTTAATATGAAACAGAGTGCCTAGAACATAGTAAGCACTCAAAAAAATGTTTAGCACCCCTGTTATCCAAAGTACCATCTTGGGTACTTGGATAAGGTGGACATGTGAAGCTGAATGAGATGTAGATCTTGACATGCAGGACTGAAGAAATTCAATTAGAATGTTCAGTTTTGTTCCTCTGGATAATATCTAAGAAGATTGATGTAAGCTTTTCTGGATAACGTTTTTCATGTAATAGTATTTAGGAAGCTGTAGCGATATGGAGTGCTTACATAGGACATGTCATTTCTTACCCTGCAAGGCAGATGTTGTCCTCGTCTTAGCACTCAGTTGCTCCGAGGGTCAGCTAGGTTCAGTAAGCCGTTTGCCCAGCTATGTGCAGCTGGCCAGTGGTGCAGCCGTGGCTTCACTCTTGTTCCACAAAGTTCCGAGCCCATATGCTTACTGTGCTGACTTAGCCTTCAAATGGCTGCTTATGACTGCAATAAAACGATCTGCAATTTTTTTTGTTTGAACATCCATGAGAATATACAATGGTAGATCTGTAATAGTGTTATTAAAATACAGTTCATATAGCCTATAGTTCATCCATGTATAGTGTACATTTGAATGGTTTTATTCAGAGCTATACAGCCATCACCACAACCTGTTTTAGAACATTTCCATCACCCAAAGAGAAACCTCCTACTTAAAAGCAGTCACTCCCCACTCACGCCCAACTCTGGCAGCGCTCAGCAATGGCCAGGCTACTTGGTCTGCAGATTGCCACTCTTGGACATTTCCTATGAATGGAGTCATGATAAATGAAAGAATTCAGTCACAAAAGACCACTTTGCATAATGTTTTCAAGGTTTATCCGTGTTGTAGCTTGATCACTACTTTGTTCCTTTCTATTGCTGAATACTATTCTAGGACATGTGAGGTTTGTTCATATTTTATGGGCACCATACATTTTTTCCTTTTTTCATTGAGCTGCTGCTCTTACCCTCGGTATGACTGGCCTTGCACATTGCCAACCCATAGCCTCTACCCTAAGTTCTAGAAATAGGCCTGTTTCTTTTCTAGAGTAGCTTTTGCAGATCATTCTGGAAGCCATCTTGCTCTGATCTTACATTAATAAATAGGCTCCTCCTCAGTGAAGACTATAGTCTTCTCTCTCCTTTCTGCCTCCATTCCTGCTCTCCCCTCATACTTGTAATCGGGCTTGGGAAGGTCAGAACTTTTGGGAAGTTACCAGAGTGCCTTGTGTGGTATTTTTATTAAAGCAGTATATCACTCTGTGAACTTCTCACCAGTTTAAACATCAAGGAAGAGACAATGTGTTAATTACTTCCAGGTATATTGTCTGGTACATGGTAAGCATTTTCACTAGTTTCTCATTGAGGGAATAAAAGAATGAATCCCTGTTTTTGATTACTTGCCTAGTACTGTGGTTTCCTTGGACCTGGGGATGGCTTGGTCCTGGTTAGGCTTTCCAGAGATGGACCCTTGCCTTTGCATAGGGTAAAGAAACTTTAACAACAAAACAAAAAACAAAAAACCTTTGACAAGAGCTTGCTGTCAGACTTTCTGACCACCTGCCTGGATCACTGATGGTTGCCTTGCCCCTGCCTTTATCTTCGATGTACACATGACTCTTTCTTCTAGATTCCTTCTTGGCCTTTTTCCCCTTGACCAGCTGACTGAACTACTGTCTCCCCAGCTCTTGATGTTCGCTTCTGCTCTTGTGCTTTAGCCTGGCTCTTGAGTAGGCCAGCGCTTAAGTCCAGGGAAGGATCAAGCAGGCATCTAGTTCAGGCGGCTGGATACATTGTTGTGGAGCTTAGAGAAGAAGCCTGACTATCTTGAAGACACGCTGAAAAGCAAATCTTACTCATTGATGCAGTGTGGAAAGAGCATTAGATTAGGAATCAGAAAACTCTTGTTGAAAGACAGAACTTCACCTCTTAGCTCTTTGACCTTGGCAAATCAATCAATTTGATCACTTGTAGAGCCGGACTAATTATACCGTCTCTACTTTCGTCATAAAGTTTTGAGTTTCACGTAGGCTGAAGTGTGTTGAACTGCTGCATTCATTTCTGTCCCTTTTTAACCCCTTTTAAAAATATTTCCCAACGTATAGACAGTAGGGTGATGTGATGCATTTGTAGTTGAGCCTTATTATGCTCACAGACCAGTGCAGAACATGGAGGGAGGGAGGAAAGGGTAGCTGGTTATCTTGGGGCCTCTGTTTAACTGTTTCTGGTGAGTTAGAGCTCAGGGGAGCATTTGCCATGGATGCTTTGATGTGTGCTGGCAATGTGTTTTCTAATTAAAGGTGGCCACCCCACAACATATATGTTGCATGTGTACTTTTGATTTAGAACTTTTTTTTAAGATTTTATTTGACCGAGACGGGGAGAGCACAAGCAGGGGGAGCGGCAAGCAGAGGTGGGATCATGACTTGAGACGAAGGCAGATGCTTAACCGACTGAACCACCCAGGCACTCCAATTTAGAACTTTTTAATGTGAGAATAGCATGTTTTGGGTAGAACTTGAGAGAAGGTGCATAAGATGGTGTCAGCTGTAGTCACATCTTTGAATAAGAGTATTTTAGAAACATTAAGTTGAAACATTCTGGGAAGCATTAATGTTAAAAACCCCATTTAAGTTGCTTTGTTGAAGGCCTACAAAAATACTTCACATTTCAAGGTTATTTCTTGAGTTAGTCAGGATTTCACCGACACTGTCCAGTTGCAGGAAGGAAGTATTGCTGTAGTGTTCAGATCCCTGGTCAGAGTTCATATACTTGAAACCGTGTTTGTTCTACAAATATCTGAGCATTCATGATGTATAAAGTGCAATCCAAGGTGAAAAAGTCATTTAGTTTACAACCATCCATTGCCTATGCCTGGGTTAAAAAGAGCGCTTTCCTTGTAGAGACAAAAAGATTGAGACGGGGCAGTGAAGGGAGCTGGGATTGGAAAGGTAAACAGCAAGAAATTGAATGTGGACGACACAATGCTGAATCCTCCATCAGTGTGTCCACAGTGTTTTTGCGTTTTGACTAGAAGTCGTTTTGACTTGCTTACCGTCCCTCCCAACCATTTGTCTCAAGTGTTGGGCTTGTACTGATTGTCTCTTTTATCCCTCCTGCAGCCAGTATTACTGTCGTAATCTCTGGTGTGACCAGCAATGATTTTCAAATTTTCTTGGCTGGAACCTACAATAAGAAGTACCCTTTTGTAGCCCAGCACATGTACACATATAAATTCCCCTGCAGTTGAAACAGTTTTATGTATGACACTTTCATGTTTCTGAGCCTAGTGAACTCTGATCTTTTCTTTTCCACTCTTTTTCCTTCCATTAAAAAAAAGTTGTGGGTGTGGATCGAATCCACTACATTGATTTCTTGTCCCACACGTGGCTCACAAGTAGAACTTGAAAACAGACAGCAACCAGAGGACGTCCTCCGGTCTCTCCGAGTGTCTGCTCTTCACTTTATGACATGTAGCTGAAAGGGGAAATCTGGGTTCAGGTGCTGGCTCTGCCGCTTACTAGCAGTGTGACTGCGCAGGACTCCTCTCTCTCTGGAGACTTGGTATCCCTGGTGATGGAGGTTTTTAAGGGAGAACTACTGCCGAAATGCTTGGAGAACTATGCATTTACCATACTCGTGGTATAGGTAGGAACATGCGTTTTTTTTTTTTTTTTTTTTTTTTTTTTTTTTTTTTTTTTTTT